>NW_008339911.1:0-5051 GCF_000622305.1 Nannospalax galili | reverse complement strand
ATAAATTCATCAAGTAGATTTTAATGGTAATGTTTTTGATGTAATCTGATCTGTTTTAAATTGTTATTATATTTAACAGCTATAGGATTTGCACTTTCTTAGAATTAGTAGCCACCTAGTTTACATCCTTTTGGAAATTATTAGTTTTGTGCTCTATGGGAGACGTGGTTCATGGTAACAATTTATCTGGTTTATTTCCAATTTTGTGTAAAGAAAGCTATACCTCCACGCCCTGCTGAAATAAGGTCATGTAACTATAAAATATGAATAAAAGGCTGAGCCTTATGGTGTGGGTCCATACGGTATTCAGCAGGATGAAGCAGTGAGGCCTCCATAAACAAGAGAATGTGTTCAAATTCAGGCTGGTCAACTTAGAGATACCTTTTCTCTAAAAATGTAAAAAAAAAAAAAGACCTGAGGTTATGGTTCAGTTATATAGTGTTTACCTACATGCATGCAGTTGTAAGTTAAATCCCCAAGAGAATAATCAAGTCCTAATGATAACTAATAAATAAATAAGATGACAAGTAATTAGCTAGGGTCACTCACAAACCAAGGTACTAAACTCTTGGCATTCTCTTTCAAAACAAACATTGAAGCCATGACATTGAGGTGGTACAGCTACAAAAAAACGTTGCTTCCTTGATGTGTATGTCCCTGAAAGACATTGGGAACAAACTTCTCCAGCATACCCATCTTTCATCGCTATGTATCACAGGCAGCATATTGAGGAAAATATGGTTTGTAAAATCTCCTTAATTTCTTGATTTCTAAAAGAACCTAATGTGTTTATTGGCATGCCATCCAACTCTCTACTCTTTGTCTTTTGAGAAATATTTTGTTCTTATCAAATTGCTGCACTTTTGGACAGAAAATCATATTAATCCTTGGTTAGTCATCTATATTATATTTTCTTCTATGATCTATTAGTCCTGTGTAAATTTCCATACCAAGTTTTCCCTTGTTTGTGTTCTAATCAAAAGTATCAGTTTTCAAGTCATCTGGATTTGCATGTCATAATTGTTTTTTAATTACTGAGCTTTTGAAATTTTATTTGACAGTTCATATGTGTATGCATGTGTATTGTCTGCATACAGGTAAGTGCACCCATGTTGTGCAATGCCTTCAGAGGACATAGGAAGCTGTCAGATTCCATGGAACTGGAGTTACAGACAGTTGTTAGCTGCCATGTGGATGCTGGGATTTGAACCCAGGTCTTCTGCAAGAACAGTGAGTGTTCTTAACCACTGAGCCCTGTTTCCAGCCCTTGTTTGACAGTTTTTAATCAAATTTAGACCCCTCCCCACAACCAAGCTCCTACATGCCCCCACAAGATTTCATGTATTCTGTCATGCACCATTAAGTTCCATTCAGTGAACACTACTCAGATGTCCTTCATGTAAATTTGTCCACCAGAGTCTAGTCAGCCCATCTAAAGATCATATGTAATGCATACTCACCCTTATCAAGCATCAGTCTCCAATAGTTCTCAGTTTAGGGCCATCCCACCACCCATTTCTATCCTACCCTCCACACCCCTGTTTTATTGAATTGGTATGGGCCCCGTACTCAATGCCACCATTGCCACACGTTCACTTGTGCAAGCTTCCAGCGGCCTGAAAGCCTCTACTTTCCTATGTTCCTGAACCACCCATGGTTCTGACAATCTTTCTGTCCCCTCTTCCACAATGGAGCCATTGGTGGGTAAGTTTCAATATAGGAGTCTAATCTAAGGACATAAACTCTGCAGTGTCTTATTCTTTAAAAGTTGGCCAATTGTGGCCTTTGTGTGCATTGCACTTTACTGTGTAAGGAAACTTTACTGGTGAGAATTTAAGGATGTATTAGTTTTCTCTCTACCCCTTGTTTCGCTATGTTCCATGAACCTTAAAGTGTTGAGGTTCAACTATAGATGTGTCACCTAGGGTGGGCATCTCTCAAATGTATGTTCTGTGTGTCTGACCAGTTGTGGAATTCTGCAGTAGCCTCCATCTGTTGCAAAAAGAAGTTTCTTTGATGAGTGGTGTATGGTATGCTTATCTGTAAGTATAAGGATCCATAATTAGCATATCATAGGAAATTTCATTTGTCTAAAAATATGAAAGAGATCAGCTTTCCTCTAGGATCTGTGTCCTCTCCTGCCATGTGTATTTGGCAGAGTTTACAGTGCCACCCATCAGTTCACTACCATTGAGAGAGCTTTAAGTCCAATAAGATAGCTGTTGATAGCCTCCCAGATAACGGGGTCACTACAACACTGATAGAGGTAGATTTCCATGTCAGTTGTTATTGTTATTTAAGTTTAGGGATGGGTTGGACCACTGATTGTTTTTCTCCCTTGACAGTTTACATATTACCATTCAGCATTATGATAGCTAAATGAAACTTTGGATAGAAGGCCTCTGGGTCAGTTCCCAGTCCATTGCTCCAAGTCTTGTATCCTAAGCATGTCCTGTTTTCAGCAGTAGGGTCTTACCTACTAATTCTGGGAGATAACCAAGAGCTTATTTTGGGAATCTCCTGGACCATTCTTACCAACAGAGGAGTCACAGAGGACAGACAGAGGTGTGTTCCTTACCAAGCAGTTCCCATATGTACTAACATTTAGACATTATATGTGCATTTCTCATGGGGTTTGCTGTGGGCATCCCATATCCCTCTGGGTTTCCTAGCCCACAAAATTCATTCATCTCTGCTCTTATTCTTCCCATTCAGCCTCCTACCTCTTTCCCCAGTCCCAGTGCCCCTATTCTCTCCATAACACACAGCTCCCACCATCCACCCTCTCCTGAACCCCCCACCGACACACACACACCTTGACCCCTTGCACATCTCTCCCTCCTCTCCTTCCTCCTGAACACTCCCACCTTCCCTTCTGGTAACATCTGTAACCTACTATCCCTCTCTTTCCTGTTCTCCTTTTACCTTTACTTCCATGTATCCTTTCCATTTTCCAGGCTTCTGGTGCTACAACAGAATATATATTCTCAAAAGGGATTGGTGCTACAATATGCAAATGAGGGAGAACATACAATGCTTGCTTTTATGCAATAAACTTGGCTTCTTGGAATCCTAGTGTTTGCTTGGCAAGCATTTCATAAACAGAACTGTCTCATCATACCCTTAAATACTGTTTATGTATTTTTGTTTTGTTTTATGTTTTTTGAGACAGTCTCACTATGCAGCTATAGCTAACCTAGAACTTGGTATGTGGACCAGGCTGGGCTCCACCTCACAGAGTATTCACTTGACTCTGCCTCCTGAGTGTTGAGATTAAAGATGTGCCACCATGCCCAGCATCCCTCAAAAACATTTAACTTGGCTTCTAGTCAGTTTTCTGCTTCTATTGACAGTCTAATATTTAATTATTTCATTCCTTTCACTATCTTAAGAGATTTTCTGATACTTGGGTAACTTCCATTCCTGGAAAATACTTCTTCAACATGATAAACAATCTTTTAATACACTCTCCGAATTTACTGACACATTGACTATACTTTTTGTATGTAATTGTATATAAAAATTTGAAACAGTTTCTTTTGAACTAATTTCTTTAAATTTGGGTTGGTGGTGATGATAATATCACAGAAAGAATCAAGAAATTTGTCAGTACTCTTGCTTAGCTTGAATAATCTAAGAGTGATGCATCTTTAAGAGTATGAAGGTTATTATAAATCTACGATGAAATTTTGCTAGAATGCAAATACTTAACATTTTTCTTGCATCTATGAGTCATTTCATATGTCTTCTTGTAATAGCAGGTCAATATTTTGTTAGAATATTCTTTATAATTTCTAATATATGATTATTTCATGTATATTAGCAAATGATTTTAGAAACCCTAATAAAGCGATAGTGGCTTCACAGTTCACTCTTCTCCAACTCTCCCTACTTGCATCTACTTTTTGCCCTGCTCACCAAAAGCTTTCTCTTTGTTCCAGTGACTGAAATACTCCAGGTTGTGATAACACTTATTTCCCCCATTTTTTCATGGCTCCTTAGATTTGGGCTGAAGTAATCAAAATTCCCTTTGATACAGTTATCAGTCCAGGATCTCTGGAAATTGATATAGAATCCAGGTGAAAGGAAATGTCTTTTCTGAAGTTGTAAATGGCAAGGGTCATCACATTGGTGTTACTGAGGGTCAGCTTTTATTACCTAATGTCAATAACTGGCCAGTGGAAGCAATGAAGAAACCACCAATAGAGCAACAGCAACATCAATCCACATCATATGGTAGACATGATTAAACTCCTAATTTTGTCCTTCCTGAATGACAAAATAAGCCTTGGTCTTTCATTTATTTGAGGTTATAAAGTTCTTATTTAAGACAAAGCATATTCCATTTCTGTCTCTAGGTGAAGATATTAAACAAATGAGATCTAATAAACACACTTATCTCTTTAAATCTTTCAAATAGTAGAAACGGAAAACTTACATGGTAGTTCAAAGGATTTAAATATTCTTCATTTCAAATTTTTTGATTTATTTATTTTTATTTTATGTTTACAAATGTTTTGCCTGCATTAAATGCACCTATGTCATGAGATACCCACAGAGATCAAACGCAGGCATCCATTCCTCTGGAACCTGATTAAAGGTGATTTTAACTGCCATGTAATTGTTAGGAATCAAACTCAGATGCTCTGAAGAACAATAAGTGTACTTAACTGCTGAGCAATCACTCCAGTTCTTTCTTCATTAAAAAAAAAATTGTTATTGTTGGGGCTGGGTGCTGGAGAGATGGCGCAGCAGTTAAGAGCACTGGCTGCTCTTGCAGAGGACCTGGGTCAGTTCCCAGCACCCACATGGTGGCTAAAAACCACCCATAACTCCAGTTCCAGGGGAATCCGATGCCTTCTTCTGACCTCCACGGACATTGCATGACAAGGGTGCACTTACACACATGCAAGCAATACATACATGCACATATAATTAAAAAATAATAAAAAAATTGTTATTGTTATCATAATGATTCACATGAGCCCAAGAAACTGAATGATCATAAAAATAGCATATTGAATTAATCTTTCAATTTCTGTTTTAGAAAG
>NW_008339910.1:4265998-4287766 GCF_000622305.1 Nannospalax galili | reverse complement strand
CTCCCTCTGCTTCCCTGGGCTGTACAACCTGCCAGCCTCTTTCCTGGACACCAGGGCTGACCACTCAGCTTCCCGATTCTTTGTATCCAGACCAACCCAATTATTCAGTGCAGTGCCCAGGAGCCCTTGGGGCCTTTCCCACCCCCATCTCCCTTTGCATCTCTTGAGTGTCACGGCCACCAGCTACTTGAGATCACCATCTTTCCTGGGCTTTGCTCCCAGGCCAGTCCAACCTCCAAATTCCTGAGGCAGAAATCTTTCCTGGAGGGATCCAGACCTTAGGAGAAAGCCTGAGAGCATCTGATCCTCATCTGAGTTGGGCCTCTGTGGGAACTCCTGAAGACAAAAGCAATCTGGCCACTCCAATATAAAATCAAAAGAGAGAACCAAAAGCTTAGACGAACCAGCATTTTCATGCCCAAAAACTAATCCACAAAGGCACATAAAGTTTACAAAAAGAAGCAGACCTAAACTTGAAGACTTGAGTCTCACCCAAGAATCAGAAACTACAAAAGAAATTCACATGTCAAAATCACAGAGAAAAAATAATAACATGAAAAACCAAAATAACATATCCCCACCAAATACCAGTAATCCTCTAGAGGAGCACAATGAGAACCCCCTAGAGACAATGCAGGACACGGAACTCAAAAGAACAATGATGAATATGATAAAAGAATTCAGTGAATTTAAAGAACACACAAACAAGGTAATCATAGAGCTGAAGGAAGATAGGGATAAACTTCTGAATGAATTCAGAAAAGAGCTAGAAATATTGAAGAATCCAAATTCTCAAAAATAAAGTGGAAGAACTAGACCACTCAAGCAAGGATTATGAAAAATTTAAGAAAGCACAAGAATGGAATATGCAGGAATTGGGTGACACCATAAAAAGACCAAACTTATGAATCATAGGCATACAAGAAGGAGAAGAATCCCAAGATAATGGCATGGACCAGATCTTCAACAGAATCATGGAAGAAAATTTGACAAGATTAAAGAAAGACATGCCCATACAAATACAAAAGGCGTATCGAACATCAGACAGGAGCAGAAAAGAAACTCTCCACGGCACATCGTAGTAAAAACACTAAACGTACAGAACAAAGAGACAATACTGAAAGCTGCAAAAGAAAAACAAGTCACATATAAAGGAAAACCCATCAGAATCACAGCTGATTTTTCAGTGTAAGCTATGAAAGCTAGAAGAGCCTGGACCAAAGGAGTCACAGTTCTAAATGACCAGAGATGCCAATCCAGATTACTTTACCCAGTCAAAATGTCTATTACAGTCAAAGGGGAAAGAAAAATCTTCCATGACATAAATGGGCCAAAAGAATGCATGTCCACAAAACCAGCCCTTCAGAGAGTTCTGGAAACAATACAAAGAGCTGAAGAAAGGCATGATTATACCCAAGGGGTTTCAGAAAGAAATTTAATGAAGTTATAACTATAGAAAACTACAGCTATATCAAGAATGTGAACAAAAATAAAAATGGCAGAATTACCAATACATGCCTTTCAATAATAAGCTTAAATATCAATGGACTGAACTCCCCAGTCAAAAGACACAGGCTAAGCGAATGGATTAAGAAACTAAATCCATCTCTTTGCTGTCTGCAAGAAACCCATCTCATTTTCAAGGACAGGAACTACCTTAAGGAAAAAGGATGGAAAAGAATGTTACAAGGAAATGGTACTAAGAAAAAAGTAGGCATTGCAATTCTAATATCTAACAAAATACACTTTAAAATAAAACTAATCAGAAGAGATAAAGAGGGCCACTTCATTATGACCAAAGGAACAATAAACCAAGAATATATTACAATCATGAACATATATTCACCAAACTCTGGTGCACCCAACTTCATAAAAACAATACTACAAGACTTTAAGACCCAGATTAATCCCAACTCATTAATAGCATGGACTTCAATACCCCACTGTCTCCATTAAATAGGTCGACAGGGCAGAGAGTTAACAGAGAGACATCTGAATTAAACAATACCATATATCAAATGGACCTAACAGATATTTACCAAGTATTCCACCCAAGCACCAAAGGACATACTTTCTATTCAGCACCCCATGGAACCGTCTCCAAAATCAACCACATACTGGGGCACAAAACAAACCTCAAGAAATACAAAAAGATTGAAATAATTCTACGCATTCTATCAACCAAAATGCAATAAAGCTTAAAATCGACACCAGAAGAAGCCCTAGTTACCACACAAACATATGGAGATTAAACAACACACTCCTGAATGATGAATGGGTCAAAAGAGAAATTAAGAAAGAAATAAAAGTATTCCTGAAACTAAATGAAAAGGACAATATAACACAACAAAACCTCCGGGATATGCTGAAAGCTGTCTTTAGAGGGAAGTTTATAGCTCTGTCGTGCCCAGAAAATGGACCCCCAAGAATAACCACAGAATCCAGAGGGCATGCAAGAACAAAGAGTCTTTATTCGGGCTTAAGCTCGGGCTCTCAGACCTCACCAACGCAATGGATCTGTGCTGAGAGCCCCGATTGCAGGGGGAGGAAGCCTTTTATAGGTTTTAGACCAAGGGAGGAGGGGAATAACAGAGTCACATCTTGATTGGTCCAAAGAGCCCACGTGTGCCAACACACTTTTGAATTGATTGGTTACAAGGGATGCAGTCCTGGGGGTTTCTCATTGGTGGGTGCTACCCTCAGAGCTATGGAATGTGTTGACTGTTATCTGTGAGGCCAGAAGCCTCTGTTCTCCTTATAAGGCTGTTATATGCCTGGGCTTGCTTAATCTATAGCCTCCTGGGGTGGGGGTGGTAGGTGGAGATTACAACATGCCTGGGCATGTCCAGGCATGCCTGAAACAGCTAGTCAAAATGGGGTCAACACAGTTTGTCCTTTCAGCCAAGCAATCAAGCAGTTTACAGAAGTGAAAAAGAGCAGTTAGTCCTAAAGAGGGGCAGGGGTCTCAGGAGATCAGGGTGGAGGGCCAATGAGGAGGGCTTCACATTACCCCCTTTTCTTTGTAACTTAGGGAGGACCCAATCTTGGGTCCAGGTTAGGGTTCCTGATGGGGGGTTCTAGGGGCTGATACTGGGACCTCAGAACCATGAGCTGTCCTGTGCTCACCCATTCTTTGACAAAGGCAACCAGCCGATTGATGATGCATGGTCCAACAGTTACCAGTAATAAGAGGAGGATTATAGGTCCAGCTAAGGCTGAGAGGAAAGTGGTGAGTCAGGGAGAGGAATTAAACCAAGATTCAAACCATCCTTCCTGGGCCTCTCACTCTAGCTTCCTCTTTGCTAATCCCTCCCTCACCTTAGCTGTAGATTCCTTGACTACCCCTGAGTGGTCAACATAAAAACAGTATTCCTCCCCCCAAGGCTGCACAAAGCCCTCCTTGCTGCAGAAAAATCAAGGCCAGCCCTTGCTGGTTTTGTAATATGACCTCAGCGAGAGATGAGAGAGACTCCTGTAGATGAGAGATTGAATTTTCAAGTTGCTCAGTGTCCAGGTCAATGGCAGCCCTTAGATCTGAATAGTATTTGCCCTGAGTTATTAATGAAGCCGTCCCCATCCCTATCCCTGCCAAGCTAGTACTCAGAAGTAAACTAGGAGTGAGGCCTGTAGCAGTGATAAATTCCCATCACCTGTGAAGGAGACCACCCTTCCCCTCAAGGTGACTGAGGACTGCATCCCCATCATGATATAGTAGCCAAGGCACCAGGCGGACAAGGACACAAAACCCTCCAGTTTGCTTTAGGACCGCTGTAGATGAGCAAGGAGTTAAGCTGGTTAAACATGCCCACCAAGTGTCATTCTGAGGGATCATGTACTCAGATGGATTACTTTGAGGAAGGGTCCCATTGCAAAGGGTTGCTGTATCTTCAGTTACATTTCCAATGCATAGCCCTCGCCCGATCACTTGTTGTAGTGTTATAGGATGATGGGAAGACTGCCAGTGGCACTGATTTGGCTCTTTTGTTTGAGCCACATCGGCCCTCACAGCTATCCTCTCATAGTAGGGGGTGTTATGTCATAACATAGCCAGCATGAGCTAGTGAGATCAGGCCTCATGGCATTCAGGACCAAGTATGTTTGCTGTAGTAGATCCACCATGGGATGCCATCCCTCACTTAAGTTGGGCTCAGGGTGGTGTCTCGCTGTCCCTAGTTCAAGTTTAGGTGCTGAGGTCAGAGGTTGCATGGGTGTAGAATCCTGGGAGACTTTGTGGCCTGGGATTGCAGTGGAGCGAAGTTTTGAGATGGTTGCCCATGTGGGGTGCATAGCGGGGTGGGGCTTAAGTATTTTGTTAGGGCCTACTACCAATGGTTGCTCTATCAGTTCCTCCTTTAGCCTAATTACGATGGTGGAACCAGCATGTCCTCCATATTTATAATATACCATACTCCATCTTAGGCCACTTTGCCAGTGCCTGTTTCTTTTTCTTTCAGTGGAAAACGTGACTTTAATTTGGTCCAGATCGCGCAGCTCATAGGACTGCCTCCCTGGATTGGGGACGGGCCTATTCTGGATGGGGTTAGTATAGGCAAAAGAAACTAAATCTGTCTTTTTCACTGGCCATTTCCCTTCCCCGTCATTGGAGGTAACACAGGCCCAACTTTTGCAGAAATAGGACTCCCAGCCTCCACATTCCCTCTTGTTATGGTGGCCCAGACATGCCTAAAACCCATGTCTCCTTGCCAGGTCCTGTTGCGCTGAATTATAAACCTGATTTACATCGCACAGACAGAAGTATAAGTCAGGCCACCAGGTGTTCTCAGGGGCCATGCCTGTGACCTGGCTTAGAATATCATTTGTCTCCCTGTCCAAGAGAAACCATGTTAACTTGTGCGGTACATGGGGGTTGCCTTCTGCTCTCTCAGGGTGGCAGGTCAGGAATATCAATAAGATTGGCCAATACATTTTTAGGGGCCCACCTGGAGTCTTAGCTTAAGGGGATTATGAGGGTCAGGCGAGGCAGTCCACTTATCCTCTCCTGGTGACTCAGTCAACTCAGGGTCTGCTGTCTTAGCATGAGAATGGTGGATGCAGGAGGTGATTCTGTCGACCTTGAGAGCTGTCAGAGTTGTCAGGATCACGGTATAGGGTCCCTCCCTTCCAACGGGGTTCCAGGGTCTCTCGATGATGTCTGCCAGGCTGGTAGTTGTGGGGGACAGGTGGGGGAGCAGCCTCATAGATGGCTTTCAGCTGGGGCCATATGTCCCTATGCGCCCGGGACACCGCCCTTAAAGAATCAAGCACCTGTTGGTTATCAAATTCAGAGATTAAGTCAGCTCCTAAGTTGGGAAGAATGGTGGTGTCTACCAAACGTGATTTCATATGGGGTTAGTCTTAGCAGATAAGGCGAGTTCCTCACCCTATACACAGAGAAGGGAAGGAGAGCCACCCAGTCCCTGCCAGTTTCCATGGTCAGTTTGGTAAGGGTCTCTTTTAGAGTTCTGTTCATCCTTTCTACCTGCCCTGAACTCTGTGGTCTATATGCACAATGTAATTTCCAATTATCCCCAATATCTTAGCCAATGATTGGGTTACCTGTGAAGCAAGGCAGGCCCGTTGTTGGAGCTCAGAAGGGCTGGGAGACCATACCTGGGTAAGATGTCCTCCAGCAGTTTCTTGGCTACCACCTGAGTGGTCATATGCTTGGTGGGGAAGGCTTAAGTCCATCCTGAAAAGGTGTCTACCAGAACTAGTAGATATTTGTAACCATACTTGCATGGCTTAACTTCTGTAAAGTCCATCTCCCAGTGGGCCCCTGGCTAGAGCCCCTCATTTGAGCCCCTTGTTCCTTAGGATGTTTTTCAGCATTGGTCAGCTTGCAACTAAGGCATGCAGAGGTGACTGCATTAACCAGTGGGTGGAGGTTCAAAACTTTTAAGTGAGCATTTCTTAAGAGTTCAGCTGTTTTCCTTGTACCCAGGTGAGAGGTTCGGTGGATGTGTGTGAGGAGGTCTTTGGCCAAGTCGTTTGGCAGAATAATTCTACAGTCTCCTGTATGCCACCAAGCCTCGATCTTTTGGGTCATGGGAAGTTTGTGTATCAATTTCATATCCTCTTGGGAATAGTGAGGCTGATCAGGTAGGACAGGGGGGCCAGGATCTGGCAGTTGGATTGGCAAAATCTGGAAGGCCTCCAAAGCTACTTCTTTGGCAACCCGGTCTGCTCTCTGATTTCCCTGAGCTATGGGTGTGTTAGCTTTCTGGTGCCCAGGGCAGTGGATAATAGCCAACTTCTTAGGCAGCCATAGAGCAGCCAACAAGTCAAGAATTTCTTGTTTATTTTTAATAGCTTTTCCCTCCACTGTGAGCAGCCCCCTTTCCTGCTAAATGGCTCCATGCACATGTGCCATAGCAAAGGCATATCAGCTGTCTGTGTACACAGTCAATCGTCTGTTCTTTCCGAGCCTAAGGGCCTCAGCCAGAGCTATCAGTTCAGCCCTCTGAGCCGAAGTTCCTGCCTGCAAAGCCGCCGCCCAAACAGTCTGTCTGTTACCACCGCCGCCCCTGCATACCTCCGCCCATCCTTCATGAAACTGCTACCATCAGTGAACCAAGTAGCTTCTGCATCAGAGAGTGGCCGATCAGTCAGGTCATTTCTGAGCCCATGTACCTGGCTCAGGATCCCCGTGCAATCATGCAGGGGCACGTCCAAGTCGGGGTTGAGCAGCAGGGTGGCTGGGTCAAGGGTGGTGCTTGGGAGGAACTGAATTCTCGGAGGGTTAAGAAGTAAGCTCTGATAATGGGTTATTCGGGCGTTGCTCAACCAGCGGTCTGGTGGCTGCTTAAGAACTCCTTCAATAGCATGAGGAGTGGTGATGTGCAGTTCTTGCCCTAATGTCAATTTATCTGCATCCCTGACTAGAAGGGCAGTAGCAGCTATAATCCACAGACACGGTGGCCATCCTGCAGCTACCAGATCAAGTTTCTTAGACAAGTATGCCACTGGCCTATTCCAGGGTCCTAACGTTTGAGTCAGGATTCCTTTGGCTATTCCTTTCTTTTCATCTGTGTAGAAGTGGAAAGGCTTGGTGACATTGGGAAGCCCCAAAGCCAGGGCTGTCAGGAGGGCTTGCTTAATTTTGTTAAAGGTCCTTTCTTTTTACCCTGTCCAAACGAAAGTCTCATTCTCTTTTGTAGTCTCATAGAGAGGCTTAGCCAATTCAGCAAACCCCGGGACCCAGAGGCAGCAAAACCCTGCTGATCCCAGAAACTCCCTCACTGGTCTCTGGGAGTTGAGGACCAGAATTTTCAGCACCGTTTCCTTCCTGGCATCTGTGAGCCATCTTTGTTCCTCCTTTAGAATGTACCCTAGATAAATCACTTCTTGATGACACATTTGTGCCTTCTTAGCGGATGCCCGATATCCTAGCCTGCCTAGAGTCACCAACAAATCCCTAGTTCCTTGCTGACATAGTAGAGCATCATCAGCAGCTATCAGGATGTCATCTACATACTGCAATAGGGTGAGCTGGGGGTGTTCCAGCCTGTACTCACCCAGATCTTCATGAAGTGCCTCATCAAAGAGAGTGGGCGAGTTCTTGAATCCCTGAGGCAGGCAAGTCCAGGTCAGTTGTCCCTTGAAACCAACCTCTGGATCTTGCCATTTGAAGGCAAAGAATGGCTGACTGTCCTTGGCTAAGGGCAGGCTAAAGAAGGTGTCTTTTAAATCTAGTACAGGTTATACTAGTAATAGTACAGGAGCTGTTATAAGCTCCTGGAGGTCAGCAAGGAGCTCAGGAGGATATACGGATTAGGCACCATGGGATGGATATCCATGACCTGCTTATTTACTTCTCTCAGATCCTGTACTAGCCGGTAATCATTTGAGTTTGGCTTCTTTACCGGGAGGAGAGGTGTATTCCATGCAGACCTGCAGGGTGCTAGGATGCCCTGGTCTCTTAGCCTCCAGATGTGTGGGGTAATCCATGATCTGGCTTCATGGGACATGGGATACTACTTCACCTGAGCCGGAAGGGCTCCAAGTTTCAGCTCAACCCAGATGGGTGGCTGGTGGGCTGCCAACCCCATCCATCCTGTCTCAGCCCAGGCCAGGGGAAATTCCTGCAGCCAAGCAGAAATCTCCTCCACTGGCTGTGGGTCCAGTTTTTGGTGCAGTGGATACTCGTCTTCCAGTTGCAAGGTCAGTACCTGAATGGGGTGGCCTCCTTTATCTATTAAATGAACCCCATTAGGTGAAAAATGGATGTGGGCTCCAATTTTGGTAAGTAAGTCTCTACCTAAGAGTGGGTAGGGGAAATCTGGCATGACTAGGAAGGAGTGGGACAACCGGCCTGTGCCTAAGTCCACTTTCCTTTGGGTGGCCCATGAATATTGATTCATGCCAGTCTCTCCCTGTACCCAAGATCTTTTGTTGGACAATTTCCCTAGGGTTTCTGTTAACACTGAATGTTGAACACCTGTGTCTACATTGAAACTCACAGGTGTCCCCTCCACTCTGAGAGTTACCCTGGGCTTGGGGAGGGGATCCAAACCCCATCCTCCCTATTCACTCCATTCCCCAAGCTCCAGGATTTGTGTTCCCTCATGAACCTGCTCCTGCCCGGTCGGTATTTCTGGACATTCCTTCTTCCAATGGCCCATTTTCTTACAATAGGCACATTGGTTTTTTAACAATTTCAGTCGCCCTTCTGGGCATCTCCTACCTTGTTCATCAGATAGGCATCGCAGCTGGCGTTCTCTTTCACCTGGGGACCTGGCTGACGTGGCCAGGAGAATCTTGGCAAAGTCTCAGGTCTGCTTGGCTCAGGCAGTGGCGGTGACCCGGGCCTGCTTGTCCTCAGGGCTCTCTCCATGATTGTAGACTTTCTCAGCCACCGCCAGAAGCTCTGGCAGGGTTTTATTTGCCAGCCTGTCCAGTTTCTGCAATTTGCACCTTATATTATGTGCAGACTGGTTCATGAATGCCAGGATCACTGCATTCTTATTTTTGGGTGCTTCCGGGTTCATTGGAGTATAAGTATGGAATGCTTCAAGGACCCTTTCTAGGAATGCTGCGGGTGATTCTGCTCTCCCTTGCTGCACATCACTAATCTTGGCCAAATTGGTGGGATGCCTTGCAGCTGCCCAGAAATCCCCCATTAGAGTCTGGCTGTAGACCTAGAGCCTCTCCTTACCTTCAGCCACATTGAAGTCCCAATTTGGCCCAACCAGGGGAAAGGCTTCATCTATCAGGGCCTGATTGGTGGTGGGATTCCCATCTAGCCCAGGGACCAGCTTGCGGGCTTCAACCAGGATCCGGTCTCTTTCTTCAGTGGTGAACAGGACCTGCAAAAGCTGCTGAATATCATCCCAAGTGGGCTGGTGGGTAAACAAAACAGATTCTAGCAAATCAATTAGACCTTGGGGCTTTTCAGAAAATTTAGCTGTCTGCAGCTTCCAATTGTAGAGGTCACTAGTTGCAAATGGCCAATACTGCATCTGTTGGTCCCCTGCTTCAGTGAGTGGCCCCACAGCCCAGAGGGGGAGGACAGTAGAGTCTGCCACCAGCCGTGGCTGCCCCCTTTGGACCCTCCTCCATGTCTGGGGAGGGTGTTCTTCCGCCTCCTGGGGTGGGGCTACCTCTGCCTCCCCTGGGATGTCCTGAGGCTCTGCTGTGGGAAAGGCTGATAAGGGGGGAAGAACATGAGCTCTTCCCTGGTGCCTCCTTGCAAGACAGGGTAAAGGAGGGCAGAAGGTTTAGTTTCATTTCTCTGCTGTTCATCCTCACCTAAGGTGAGGACAGTTGGCTTTGAGCTGGTCGGGGGAGGAGGAAGGAATGGCTTTAACCATTTTGGAGGCTCCTCCACCATAACCTGCCAAGTCGTGATGTAAGGGACCTGATCAGGGTGGCCTGGGTGGCCATAAATTATATCCTTTACTCTATAGATGGTGGGAAGGTCGAACGTCCCCTCTTCAGGCCAACTTGCCCCAAAGGCCAGCCATTCATTCCCGAAAAATATAAAGATCTTCCTTTTTTTCACTCCTAGCCCCAGGCTTTCAGCCAGCCTGGGCCTTGAATGCCGAGAAATGATCCTGAGAAAGATGGGAGGAGTTACTTGGCTCTGTCCCATTGTCTCTCACCTCCCAGCGGCCATGACCCGCTTCATCCTTCTGAGTCTACCAGGGGGATCCAATCCCCACCAGGTGGATCCAGGACGTCTCCCAAGTCCCATGGCCTGGGGCCTTCCAGTGCATCCACCTAGACCTCCAACAGGCAACCTGAAAACCGGGCCTAAAAACCAGAAGCATGCAAAGATGGAAGACACAAAGACAAGAGACACTCACTGATTGGATCAGGCAGACTCAGTGCTCTGCCCTCCGTGGGGGGGGGTGGGTCTTGGGGATCCCAGATGAGCCCCCAAATGTTGTGTCCAGAGAACAGATCCCCCAAAATAATCACAGAATCCAGAGGGCAGGCAAGAACAAAGAGTCTTTATTCGGGCTTAAGCTCGGGCTCTCAGACCTCATCAACCCAATGGATCTGTTCTAAGAGCCCTGATCGCAGGGTGTGGAAGCACTTTATAGGTTTTAGACAAAGGGAGGAGGGGAATAACAGAGTCACACTTTAATTGGTCCAAGGAGCCTGCACACGCCAACACACTTTTGAATTGATTGGTTATAGGGAATGCAGTCCTGGAGGTTTCTCATTGATGGGTGCTACCTTCAGAGCTATGGAATGTGCTGACTGTTATCTGTGGGGCCAGAAGTCTCTGTTTCTACATTATAAGGCTGTTATATGCCTGGGCTTGCTTAATCTATAGCCTCCTGGGGTGGGTGTGGTAGGTGGAGATTACAACATGCCTGGGCATGTCCAGGCATGCCTGAAACAGCTAGTCAAAATGGGGTCAATACAGTTTGTCCTTTCAGCCAAGCAATCAAGCAGTTTACAGAAGTGAAAAAGAGCAGTTAGTCCTAAAGAGGGGCGGGGGTCTTGGGAGTTGAGGGTGGAGGGCCAATGAGGAGGGCTTCACATTACCATATAAGGGAGGAAAAGAGGCTAGAATGATACAAAAGGCAAGGCCTTACTATGGTGGGGCTTAGTTTTTTGACTAAAAATTCACTGAGTCAGTGCTAGAAAAAAATAACTTGGCTTCCTGGTGGAAAGGCCTTGATGTCCCTGCTCTCTGTACAAAGCTGCAACAATAGGGGATCAACCCTAGGGAAGGCAGGCTCACCTTAAGCCATGCTAAAGAGACAGGCAAAGTAACTGATGCTTTAATGAGATAATGAACATTTCCTGCCCTGAATTCACACCCCTAATGCCCCAGATTATAATGGCACAGACTAGCACCTTTATAAGTCCACTTGCTTTTCTGAATTCTCCCCAATAGCATAAACTCTTCTTTTCTTCTTTTTATCTCCTTTCTAAGCACACTTTCCCTCACACATTGGGCTTCTCCAGCATTCTGGGCTTTCTTCTCTTTCTCTAAAGCTCCCCTCCCCATCATATGGCTGCTACTCTGCGATGTGTCTGACCTCCACGGCTAATTAAAATGGTATTTCTCCTTTTCTCCTATCTTCTCCTCCTGTAGGCGTCTATTGAGATTTACAGCTTGCCTGCCTTGAGGATTTTTCTTTAACCTCTAAAGAATTGGCCTCAAGCTTCTATTTGAGTTCATTCTTAAAGTTTTTGCTAACTAGACCAGGAACTCCAAGAGTGGACCCTGATTTCCCTTCTATCAGTATGAGAAGCTCGTCAAACCCTCTCTTAAAATGTGATTATACTACAAAACTAGGCAAAAATGACAAAAACAGCTGCACCAGGAGTCTATAAATAAAGTCATACAGTAAACGTGGAAATACACACCCACACACACACACACACACACACACACACACACATACACACACACAAACAACAATCTAAAGTTTGGGTGAAAAAAACGTGGCTGTCTGTTACTCTTGGAGTACTGCCATTCTTTTATGACACTGGTACTATGAGAGTGGGTGATAACAGAAAATCAGTAGTTTTTGTAGGAAGTCTGATTTGGAAGAGAACACAGTAAAAGCAAAGGCCTTTGAGCTTTTTGGCATTTAACCAGATACCAAGAATCTCAATGACTGTCTTGGAACTAATGTGATGCTGAGATACTGGAAGACACAACAGCAGCAGCCTACCAAGAAATTTACCAGGGAGACCTAGATTCCCTCCAGAAATGTAATTCAAACTGTGCTACAATATATTTATGTTAGCAAATATTTACATTGCAAGAATTGCATAAAATCATTACTTAGTTATACAAAGGAAAATAATTCATGTAAACTTGTAGATGGGACACTTATGAGCCTTAGCAAAGAATTCAGTATAGCTATCATAAAGGTGTTCAAGTAACTGAAAAATATAATTTTGTGTATAGCTAAAGGCTACATAACAAAAAACAATGCCAGGCAGGACATACCTTCCTTTGAGTTGTTGGCCAGGGTGGCCCAAGAGACACCCAGACAGTAATCCAGCATAGAACTGGGAAAATGAACAGCAGACCCCAATTTTACCTAAAGGAATATTGGCAACTGATTGTTACTAGATGAGGAAGAGCTGATCTTCCTGAAACAATGAACTCTAGATAGCCTGACTAGATTCAACTGATGGACAAGCACTAGGGAACGGCTGGGGTGCCGACAACACAGTGGACAGTAACAGGGATGACAGAGTATATGGGCTACAGTGGGGGAGGAGGGGCTATGGGAGGGTGTCATTTGGGATGTGGCTACATAGATGAATAATATTGTTTGGGAAATTCTGTATGAAATACACAAAAAAATCAACAAATTTAAAAAATAAGTTATATTTGAGGACGAAGCATAAAAAACTGCTTCATGTTAATTAGAAAAAGTGAAAATCATTACCATTGAAATCTACCTGATAACTTTATATCCATGCTCAGGTGCTAAGAATCTCAGAAAGTAAGTGACTATGACTAGTAATAATCAGATACATAGAGATTAGAGACGCATGTACACACATCTAAGTGTTAGTAGCATTAAAAATGAGTTTTTCTGTATGAAAGAGTATATTTTAAAATGAAATGGAAATCTTTTTTTAAGGGTTAAAACCTCATTCAATTTAATGTCTTATAGGGTTTATTCTGAATTCAATATTGTATAAGTGTATTGATTCAACTGTGAATTAAAAATTTACAGCCAATTTTGAAAGAGATACATCTTTACTCTGGAAATTGTTTTTGAATATGTTAAGGCTGTCATGAAATGCTTCTTCTACTCATGTGGTTATTAAATAAATAATTAAAAAAGAATCAAATGAAGGTGTGTATGCAAGGAATTCACTAATGAGAAAATATCAATGAATTAAAAAGTTAAAAAAATTATTTAAGGTGGACAAGAAGGAAAGATGGATGAAGAAATGAACCAACTAAAACAGTACAGGCTTTTTTTCTGGAGAGGGAATCTCCAGCACCTTTAGTTTGCTTACAGGCTGGTATACTTATAGGCCAGAAAAGGAAAAGGGAGAAGGGTACTGAAAATTTTCCCTTTTTTAATTAATTTTTTTAGTTCTTTTGAAATATGCTTTTTTTTTTTTTGAGACAGGGTCTGCCTGTAGCCCCAGCCACCCTGGAACTCACTATGCAGACCAGGCTGGCCTTGAACTCACTGAGATCTGCCTGCCTGTGCCTCCTGAGTGCTGGATTAAAGGCATGCAGTGAAAAATGTGTTTTTAAAAAAAATTTTACAAAAACTTTATTGAGAATTTCAAATATGCCATATAAGGTATTTTGATCAAATCCATGCCCACTCCTTCCCTTCCAACATTCCCCCCCCTCTGAAGAGGTGACCCTAAAAATCTTTTAAGGATCAGATACAAGCTCCCAAATACTTTTGACATTTTTGACCTTGGAACAGAGCATATTGCTAAAAGGCCCAAGGACATTTTGACTTTTAGTCAAGAAGCTGGCTACATTTCTTTGGGATCTTTTTACCTTAACAGCATAACCAGTTCTTACCTCCTATTCTTATCACACCATCCTCTGAAGGGGTTACCCAAATTTCCAATAGGGAATAGGGACACCAACTGCTCTGGCTTCTTCCATGCTGAACAGGGACACGGGGTGAGGCAACTGGAGTACCCCTTCAGTGGGTCTATCTAAAAGACTCCCAAATTGCATAATTTTTGTCTCTAAGGGGAGAAAAAGTCCTTGAATCATGAATGGGAGAGGTGAAGGAGAAGTAAAGGCAAGAGAAACAAAGATTACAAGTTCTAGACAGTGAACTAGAAAAAAGTCCAAACAGGGCAATTTTCCAGTGTTCATGTGAGAATCCATTGGAGTTTCTTGACAAGGGCTTCCAAAAGCATTCCTCTATGGGTTCTTCCTCATTTCTCTTTTGTCTTCAAAGGCTGGACTAGTTGGCTGGGAAGAGTACCTGGATATTCAGGTGAGGGCCCAGTGACCCTGCTTGGCACTCCTTTAATGAATAAGCACAACTGTCAACAAGCCCAATTGTGACTACATTTAGAGATCAGGCTTAGCCAAAGTCATGAAGATGGTTGTTATTTCATGCAGAAGGGACTGCTGTACATCATCATCTTATTAAAAGGACTTGGAATTTAAAAGGATTTTGTGCTAGGATCCACATATGAGGGAGAACATATGTTGTTTGTTTTTCTGATTCTGTGTTACTTCACTTAGTATAACAGTTTCTAGATTCATCCATTTACCTGCAAATTTCATTATTTCATCCTTCTTTACTGTTGAATAGAACTCCATTGTGTAAATATACCACATTTTTGTTAACCAGTCATCAGTTGAGAAACACTTGGGTTGCTTCCATCTCTTAACTATTGTGAAAAGAGCAGCAACAAACATGGTTTTACAAGTGTCTCTACAATAGGATGGGTCCTTTGAGTATATGCCAAGGAATGGTATAACCTGGTCATATGGTAGGTTCATTTTAGTTTTTTAAGAGTTCTCCACACTGTTTTCCATAGAAGCTGTACAAGTTTGCAATCTCACCAGCAGTGAATGAGCATTCCCCTTTCTCCACATCCTTGCCAGCATTTGGTATCATTTTTTTCTCTTGATCCTAGACAGTCTGATTGGGGTAAGGTGATACCTTATGGTGGTTTTAATTTGTATTTCCCTAATTATTTATGTTGTTGAACACTTTTTGAGATGTTTCTTAACCATCCTTAGTTCTTCCTTTGAGAACTCTCTGTTTAGATCTTTAGCCCATCTTTTAATTGGGTCATTTGGTTTCTTGATTCTTTGTGCTTCTCAATTCTTAGTTTTTTGAGTTCTTTATATATTCTGGATGTTAAACCTCTGTCAGATGTGTCACTGGTGAAGATTTATTTCCCATTCTGTGGGTTTTCTCTTCACTTTTTTGACTGTTTCTTTTGCTGTACAGAAGCTTTTTAGTTTAATGAGGTCCCACTTATTGATTACTGATCTTAATTCCTGAGCAAATTCTGTCTGATTTAGGAAATCCTTTCCCACACCTATACCATGTGAGTTACTGCCAATATTTTCTTCTAATAGTTTCAGGGTTTCCAGTTTCACATTCAGGTCTTTGATTCATTTGGGTTTGACTTTTGTGCAAGGTGAAAGATAAGGATGTAGTTTCATTCTTCTATACGTGGAGATGCAGTTTTGCCAGCACCATATGTTGAAGATGCTGTTTTTCCTCCATTGTGTGTTCTTGGGACCTTTGTCAAATATCAGATGGCTGAAATTGTGTGTATTCAGGTTTACATCTTCAACGATGTTCCATTGATCTATGTGTCTGTTTTTGTACCAGTACCATGCTTTTTTTTATGACTATGCCTCCATATTATACTTTGAGATCTGGTATAATAATCCCCCCCCCCAGCATTTCTCTTTGTGCTCAGGGTCTTTTGTGCCTCCATATGAATTTAAGGATGCATTTTTCTAATTCTATGAAGGGTGTCACAGGGATTTTGATTGGGATTGCATTGAATCTATATACTGCTTTTGGTAGGATCGTCATTTTAACAATATTAATTCTTCCAATCCATGAACACGGATGGGTGGTCATTGCATCTTCTGGTGTCTTCCTCAATCTCTTTAACAGTTTAAATTTTTCATTGTAGAGTTCTTTGGTGTCTCTTGTCAGATTTATTCCAAGATATTTTAATTTTTTTGCAGCAATTGTGAATGGGAGCATCTCCTTGTATTCTTTCTCCAATTGTTTGTTATTGGTGTATAGAAAGGCTACTGATTTTTGTAGATTGATTTTATAACCTGCCACCTTCCACTAATACTGAAAGTGTTGATCAGTTCTAGTTTTCTGGTGGAACTTTTGGGATCTCTTAGGTATAGTGTCATATCATCTGAAAAAAGTGATAGTTTGACCTCTTCTTTTCCAATTAGTACTCCGTTAATTTCCTTCTCCTACCTTATTGCTCTGGCAAAAGTTTCAACCACTATGTTGAAAGGGAGTGGAGATAGTGGACATCCTTGCCTGGTTTCTAATTTTAATGGGAATGCTTCCAGTTTTTCTCCATTTAGAATGATATTGGCTGTGGGTTTGTTGTATATAGCTTTAATTATATTGAGGTGTGTTCCCTCCAGTCCATTTCCCTCTAGGACTTTGAATATAAATGCACGTAGAATTTTGTCAAAAGACTTTTCTGCATCTATTGAGAAGACAATGTGGTTTTTTGTCTTTGAGTTCATTTATATGATTAATGATGTTTATTGACTTGCATATATTGAACCATCCCTGTATCTCTGGGATAAAGCCTACTTGATCATGGTGAATGATCTTTTTGATGTGTGTTTGTATGTGGTTTGCAAGTATTTTGGTGAGAAGTTTTGTGTCTATGTTCATTAAGGATAAGGGTCTATAGTTTTCTTTTTTGGTTGTGTCTTTACCCGGTTTGGGTATTAGAGTGATGCTGACTTCATAGAAGGAATTTGGGAGTTCTCCCTCTGTTTCTATCATTTTGAATAATTTAAGTAGTATTGGTTGGAGGTCTTCTTTAAATGTCTTGTAGAATTCTGCTGTAAATCCATCTGGGCCTGGGCTTTTTTTAGTTGGGGGGCTTTGTATTAATGTTTCAATTTCTTTATGTTATGGGTCTGTTTAAACAGTTGATCTCTTCTTGGTTTTTTCTTTGGAGGTTCTCATGACTTCAGATATCATCCATTTCTTTTAGAATTTCAGGTTTATTTATGTATAGCTTATAAAAATATTCCCTTACAGTGGTTTGGATCTTTTGGGTGTCCGTTGTGATATTCCCTTTATCATAATTGATTTTGTTGATTTGAATTTGCTCTTTTTTTCTTTTGGTTAACTGAGTAAGGGTCTATCTTGTTTAGCTTTTCAAAGAACCAGCTCATAGATTCACTGATTCTTTGTGTTGTTTTCTTTGTTTCTATTTCATTAATTTCTGCTGTGATTTTTGTTATGTCTTCTCTTCTGCTGGGTTTGGGTTTCATTTGTTCTTGCCTTTCCAGTGCCTTGAGTTGCAGTGTTAAGTCATTTATTTGGGCTCTTTCCAATTTTTTAATGTAGGAACTTAGAGCTATAAACTTCCCTCTTAGGACTGCTTCAATGTGCCCCAGAGGTTATGTTGTGTTGTCCTTTTTGTTGAATTCCAGGAATTCCTTTATTTCTTTCTTAATTTCTCCTTTGACCCACTCATTGTTTGTTCAATGTGTTGTTTAATCACCACAGGTTCGTGTAGTGACTAGAGCTTCATCCTGTGTTGATTTTGAGCCTTATTGCTTTGTGGTCTGATAGAATGCATGGGAGTATTTCAATATTTTTGTGTTTGTTGAAGTTTGTGTTGTGGCCCAGTATGTGGTCAATTTTTAAAAAAGTTCCATGAGGTCCTGAGTAGTAAGTGTATTCTTTGGTGTTTGGGTAGAACAATCGAAAGATGTCTGTTAGGTTCATTTAATGTATGGTTTCTTTTAATTCAGATGTCTCTCTGTTTATTCTTTGTCCAGTTGACCTGTCAATGGAGACAGTGGGGTATTGAAGTCCCCTACTATTACTGAGTTGGGGTTAATCTGTGTCTTAAAGTCTTGTAGTGTTGTTTTGATGAATTTGGGTGCAATAGAATTTGGTGCATATACGTTAAGGATTGTAATATTTTCTTGGTTAACTGTTCCTTTGATCAGAATTTAGTGACCCTCCTTATCTCTTCTGATTAGTTTTACTTTGAAGTCTATTTTGTCAGATATTAAAATTTCAACTCCTGCTTGTTTCTTAGTGCCATTTGCTTGGAATATTGTTTTCAATTCTTTTACCTTAAGGTGGTGCCTGTACTTGAAGGTGAGATAGGTTTTGTTCAGACAGAAAAGAGATCGATTTTGTTTCTTAATCCATTCACTTAGCTTGTGTCTTTTGACTGAGGAGTTCAGTCCACTGATATTTAACGTTACTATTGAAAGGTGTATATTAGTTGCTGTCATTTTGATTGCTATTTGTATTCTCTGTGTAATTTTTTTTCCTGGTTTATATCTTTGTTTTTTATTTTGTTGCCCCAAGTTATAGTTGTTTCTTTCTCTGCTCTCTGTATTGCTTCAAGTATACTTTGAAGGACTGGTTTTGTGGACATGTATTCTTTCAGGCTATACATGTCATGGAAGATTTTTCTTTCCCCATCAACTATAACAGACATTTTTGCTGGGTATAGTATTCTGGGCTGGCATCTACTGTCATGTAGAACTGGAAATACCTTGGTCCAGGCTCTTCTGGCTTTCATAGTTTGCATTGATAAGTCAGCTATAATTCTGATGGGCTTTCCTTTGTATGTGACCTGTTCTTTTTCTTTTGCTGCTTTCAGTATTCTCTCTTTGTTCTGTACAGTTAGTGTTTTTACTATGATATTTCCAGGGGAATTTCTTTTCTGATCCTATTCGGTGTTCTATGTGCTTCCTGTATTTGTATGGGGATGTCTTTCCTTAATTTTGGGAAATTCTCTTCTACAATCCTGTTTAAGATCTGGTCAACACCATTAACCTGAAATTTTTCTCCTTCCTCTATTCCTATGATCAATAGATTTGGTCCTTTCATGGTATTCCACATCTCTTGCATATTCCATTCCTGTGTTTTTTAAATTTTCCAAACTCTTTACTTGAGTGGTCCAGTTCTTCAACTTTATACTCCAGTGTTGATATTTTGTTTTCCATTTAATTCATTCTAGAGTGTTAAGGTTCAGATAGCTGTGTCCCCTCACCAACAGGGTCTCAAGGGCTTCTCAAGCTCCTGAGAAAAGGGAACCGAGATGATAAGTTCCCTGGTCTTTGAAGTCAAGAGAAGCAGTTTTCACCACTGTTTGGCCAACACAGCAGGCTTCCCCTTTGATCTCTAAAGAGAACAGGTTTTAACAGTCCTGCTCTCTCACTTCCTCCTGCCCAACTTTAAAAAAATACATTTTTCCACCTTCTGCAGGAAGCAGAAGGCTCCCTTTTTAAAAGGCCCCAGCTCATGACCCAGGCAGACATTTTCCCTGCCTGGAAAGGAATCTGTCCCATGTGTTTCTTTGCTACCTAACTCTATTCCGATGGAGTTTTATCTGTGTTCTGGTGCTTTTTACTGATCAACCCTATTCGTCATATGGCTACTTTTTAATCTATCATAGAGGTGAGGATTTCCCCTGTTGTTTCAAGTTGACTTATTGAGTTTTGCACTTCCTCCTTCATTTCTGCCTGAGTTTTCTTCAATGTTTCTATCTCTTTTATGAATTCATTCAGAAATTTATCCCTATCTTCTTTTAGCTCTGATTTGTTTGTTCATGTGTTCTTTAAATTTGTTGAATTCCTTGATTTTGTTTATGATTGTTCTTTTAAATTCAGTGTCCTGGGTTATCTCTACAGGGTTCTCCTTGCAGAACTCTGCTATAGTATTGGTGGGGTTTGGTGGGGACATTGTGTTTTGGCTTTCCATTTTAATGGTTCTTTCAACGTGGTTTTGGCATACGAATTTCTTTTGTTGTTTATGATTCTGATATGAGAATTAAGTTGAAGTATACTTCTGTTTGTATTATCTGTGTGCCTTGAGTCCTTTTCTTATTGGTTATGTAAAGCTGGTGAGACTTGGTCTCCTTGTAGCCCCAGCTTTCCTGGAACTCACTATGTAGACCAGGCTGGCCTCAAGCTCACAAAGATCCTCCTGCCTCTGCCTCCCAAGTGCTGGGATTAAAGGCATGCAGCACCATGCCTGGCTAGATCCTTTCTTTATTGGTTATGTAAAGCTGGTTGGTTCAGGGTTCAGGTTCTTTCAGGTTTATTTTGGAGGGAACTGGTGACTTCAGATCAGCTATTCAGGGGTACCCACAGATGCTCAATTCAGGTCCCAGTCAGGTACACTCAGGCTTCCTTCAGCAAGGTGGAGGCAGGCTCCAGGCTCTCTCAGATAGTCCTGTGAGTTTTCAACCCTATACCAGAGGGAGGCCAGAGGGGGGCCAGAATTTGGCACTCTCTGGCTGTCTGCTGAGATCCCAGGCTTAGCCTTCCAATGCCAGATCTGCCCTGGGGCCTTGGGAGGGCCCTCACAAAATCCCAGGTAGGGGGATGGTATAGCTCAATTAAGGGAAGCTCACCACCATGTGGAGGCAGGATCCAGGGCTATCAGGCTTTCTCCTGGGTTTTCAGGCCATCTGGTAGTTGGAGGCCAGAACCCAGTATTCTCTGGCCATCTGCTGAGCTTGGAGCAGCAGGAGGTCAGAACCCACCCCCTCAGGCTGTCTGAGAGGATCTCAGCCTTAGCCTACCAAAGTCAGATCTGCCCTGGGGCCTTGGGAGGGGCCGGACACAATTCCAGGTAGGGGGATGGTATAGCACAGTTAGGGGACGCTCACTACCACATGGAGGCAGGATCTGGGGCTGTCAGGCTGTCCCCTGGGTTCTCAGGTCCTCTGGTAGTTGGAAGCCAGAGGGAGGCCAGAACCCCTCACTCTCTGGCAGTCTGCTGAGCTTCGGAGCAGCTACCCGGATGGAGGTCCGAACCCTCCCTCTCAGGTTGTCTGCTAGGATCTCAGCCCTAGCCCACCAAAGCCAGATCTGGTCAAATTTTCCTTTTCTTAATCCGTCAGTTGGTTGTTGCTAAAAGTGGCTAGGGAAATAAATGATGTATTAAAAAATATTAGGTGATCAAAAATTATATCTGGGTGTTTGATGGAGTGGGAAGGGAAAGAATTCAGAAAAACAAATTGGTTTTAATTGTCATTGTTTAACCAAAATGCAGGCACTTTACAAAATGAAATGATTGTGAGCTATGGTGACACATGCCTTTAATCCCAGCACTCATGAAGCAGAAGCAGGAGGATCTCTGATTGATGAAAGCCAGTTTGGTCTATTTAACAAGTTTGAAACCAGAGAAGGCTATAGGGAGACCTCATGTCAACCAACCAACCAAACTTTCACAAAACAAGCAAACAAAAACAAGCAAACCAAACAATCAAAGAAACAAAAATACTAACGTGACATGACCAAAGCTAATAAAAACCATAACATCTGAACTAAAGAAACTCACTGCGGAAACTCAGGATCAGATTAGAAATGGTAGAGGTAATCAACAAGGTTGTAGTTCTCCAAATGAAAGTATCTTCTCTTACAAAAACAGAATTGAAAAATCAGAGTCTTAGGAAGTATGTGACACTTTCAAATATATCAATATAAGGCAATAATAGTCATAGTGTTAGGGTTCCAATAGCAGTCCCCTCCCCCTCCCCAACAGGGACCTACAAACTCTGCTGAGAAGCAGCCTGCCTTTCCTCTGACCTCCAAAGATAAGCAGAGTTCCTCTTATCTTAAGAGGAAAA
>NW_008339910.1:4264076-4264715 GCF_000622305.1 Nannospalax galili | reverse complement strand
GCTCTCTCTCTCTCTCTCTCTCTCTCTCTCTCTCTCTCTCTCTCTCAAGCTTCCTCTTTGTTCCCCTACCCACCAGCTGAGGTCTCTAACTCTTCTTTTGCTTTCCACTTAATCCGTTGCTATGGGAACCAAACACTCAAAACGTCAGGGTCTGACACCTTTGGTCTGCTTACTTAAATCCTTAAAAAAGCTAGGACTGTCTCATACTATCAGATCAAACATCTGAAATTCTTGTGTACCACTTCTTGGCCTCAGTATAAACTAGATAATAACTCTGTTTGGCCAAACACTGGAACCTTAGACCTCAATATTTTAAAAGATTTGGAAAACTTCTGCCAGCGTAACGGCAAGCAGTCTGAACTACCCTACATCCATGCCTTTCTTGACCTCCGTGCTAATCCCTCCCTCTGTGTCAAATGTTCTTCCCACCCACCACGTTCTCCTGGTTAAGGCAGCCCCACCAGATCCTGAAACTCCAGGGGCCTTTGCCCCTATCCCTCCTCCCTACCCCTCTGACTCTGCTTTTGATCCTTCCATACCTGATAACCTGCCCCCTATCAGAACCCGGCCCCAGGCCCCCATGCTCCCGAGCCTGAGGCCCAACCAAGTCCTGCCCTCCTATCACTATACCCTCCCTTG
>NW_008339910.1:4261530-4262296 GCF_000622305.1 Nannospalax galili | reverse complement strand
TCTGGTAAAGTTTTTCCCTCACAGATCTCTGTGGTGGGGGTTGATGGGAAGCCTCACAACCCCAAATCAACAGGACCCTTAGCCTGTGTATTCTGGAAGATGCCTTTAACTCACTCCTTCCTGGTTATGCCCACCTGCCCAACCCCCCTACTTGGCAGGGATCTCATGCAAAAGCTCTCCCTTTCTATTTCTCTCCCATTCTCCAGCATGGCCATGAAGCAGCTTCAAAGCTTCAATGTCTCCCGCAGCTTCTCTTGGGATTGCATTCTTACTTTATCGGTTAATCTCCTGAGAAACTTCTCTAATACTAATGTCTCCACTTGCTTTCTCTGTGCCCCCCTGCAGGGCTCACTTCTCCTCCCTCTCTCAGTTTACAATGTTACTCCACAGGCCAGTACTCAGTGTTCCTGGGAACTTCTTGTACAGGGGCCCATGCCTGCCCCTCCCCTTTTTCTTAACAAAACAGAGTGTTGGACTCCACAAACCTATAAATGTCCACACTCATCAAGCCAAAATGTCACAATTAAGGAAGATACTGCTCTAACCTTGGGACTGCTCTTTCTCTGTTCTTCCAAAATATACTCCTGCATCTCTCCACAGATTGAGGACACCTGTGCTCCAGTCATTCTCATCCCCAAACTAACCCTATACACACCAGGAGAGGTGTATGATGTCTTATCCACAGGGACAGAAGGAACCAGAACAAAGAGGTCAGCCACCTTGGCAGTCCTGGTAGGAGTTAGCCTGGTGGCATCAGTGGCAGCCA
>NW_008339910.1:4257360-4260851 GCF_000622305.1 Nannospalax galili | reverse complement strand
AGGGTTCCAATAGCAGCCCCCTCCCCCTCCCCAACAGGGACCTACAAACTCTGCTGAGAAGCAGCCTGCCTTTCCTCTGACCTCCAAAGATAAGCAGAGTTCCTCTTATCTTAAGAGGAAAAGAAGACACTTCCACACCCTAATCCTACCTGCTTCCCCCTCCCTGATTCCACACCCTAAAGCCCCCATATGTAAAGTCCCAGCTCACAACCCGTGGACATTCCTTTCCTGGACATCTTTCCTTCCCTGACATCCTTCCCTTCCTTCCCTTCCCCCTTCCCCCTTCCCTTCTCTTCCCTTCCATCTTTCCCTTCCTGGACATCTTTCCCTTCGTGGACATCTTTCCCTTCCTGAGGGAAAGGTGCCCCGTGTGAAATAAATCTGTGTCCCACTGAGGATTTCATCTGAGCCTCGGTGCCTTCATCCATCCGCTCGTGCTCTCCATCCGCACCGCTCGCTCCCGCCCATTCTCTACCTATCAGATGCCCATTCTCTACCTATCACATAGAAGCAAAGGAGCAGAAAAGCATTCATAGAAATATTTAGCACCAGAAATGGAATTCACTTGATAGAAAGCTTGTCTAGCATGGATGAGGACCTGAGTTCTCATTCCTAGCACCCTGAGCATTGTGGAGCATGTAGTTCCAGCACTCTGCAGGGGCAGAAAGGAGGATCAGACATTCAAGATCAGACTCATATTACACAGTGAATTCAAAACCAGTCTGGCTAGCTTCCATAGTGCTGGAAGGTGCTGCACATGCTACTGAAAGAGAAAAGGAATTGTTCATTTTAATTGGCTGTGAACCCTGCAATCTATATCTACAACTGGCCTGCAAGATATGCCCACTGGTGCAATAGCAGCACTAGTATTACCATAGTAACCAACTACTTTTAAAAATTGGATTTAAAGGGGCTAGAGAGATAGCTCAGAGGTCAAGAGCACTGGATGCCCTTGCAAATTGATTCTGGTTTGACTCCCAGCACTCGCATGTCAGCTAACAGCCATCTGTAACTCAATCTGTAGGGTGTCCAATGACCTCTTCTGACCTCCTTGGACAGTGCACAGCATGGGTGCACTTAAATACATGCAGGCAATATATTCATACATATAAAATAAAAAATAATAAATTTTTAAAAATTGAATTAAGGCATCCTTAAAGATGGAATCCATATGTAGCACCATTGTTGATGCTATTAACAACAGGTCATAGACCCTAGGAGAGAACATACTACTATTATTCTGCTAAATGGACATAGTATTAAACCAACTTCTAATGACTTATCATGTACCTAAAGATTAGTGCCTCTCTCAACCCTCATCAGAGAAGCTTCTACTTGAAGTAAATGACAGTTAACACAGAGACCAACAACTGGTCAATGTGTAGAGAATAAGAGCCTAGGGACATCTATACCGCATCCATCCTCCTAAGGCTCAGGAATCAACTAGGAAGAGGGTTGGAAAGATTATAAGAGTCAGAGATAGTGGATGTTTACAACAAAACAATGTTTCCCAGATATAATAGTGAAGTTGCAGATATGAACTCATAGTGGTTGTGACACATACACAAGACATGTACAAGCTCAAACCAGACAAAATCCCAGCATGAAGAGGGAGATGGGCATGAAGTCCCTCCCCTAGTTGAAGAACTGTTGGAAATTGATAGGTTCTGGGAGAGGGACAGTCAGTTTTTGTCAAGGGTGTCAGCACTAGTGGGTTGACCACTCTCCAGGGGACTGACCAAAAATATTTGGACAACACAAATTGGACTTTGTCTTAGTTTGTTTCTCCATTGCTGTGACAAAACACTCTGACTAATACCAACATGGGGAGGAAAGGGTTTATTTAACTTACGTATCCCGAGTCACAAGTCATCTGCGAGCCCAAGGTAGGAATTCAGGGCAGGAACCTGGAGGCAGGAGCTAGAGCACAGGCCATGGAGGAATGCTGCCTACTGGCTTGCTCCCCTGGCCCCTGCTCAGCCTGCTTTCTTATGCAGCAGTTCCCCAACTGAGGCTCCCTCAACCCAGGTGTGTCAAGTTGACACTAAAGCTATCCAGCACAGACTTGATGAACTTTTTTTTTTTTAAGAGTTCACGAAGTTAGGTGGGAATAGATCTGGAAGGAAATGGGGATGATTAAATATGATCAAAATACATTGTGTGAAGTTCTCAAAGCATTAATAAAAATATTCAAAAAAGCTATGGAAACATCCCTTATTTGTTGTAAAACTTATGTTATACAAGCAAGAAGACTGTCATGCTCTAAGTATGATGAACAAAGAGAATTTCTTAACTAGACACATTGTATTCAAATTAATGAAAGACAAAGATAAAATTTTAAATCAGTAAATAGGAATTCACTTGTAAGACACAGGAGGAAAATAACAATAGCAGACCTCCAATACTGTAGGAATGACTGAGGACAAATGATAAGGAGGAAAACAATGCTTGAAGAGAAAAAAAATCATAATAAAGACATCTGAAAGAATTTGTTTTCTCCTGTAATAAACAAATGGATCCTCAAGCTGAAAAAAAAATGGAAATATATTTTAACTACTTCAGGAAAAAGTACAGAGGGCTAGGAAAGATGACATTATATACTGACTACTTTCCTTGCTTTTGTAACAAAATACCTGACAGAAACAACTTAAGAAATGAAGTGATGAAAATAAGAGACAGAAACAGATCAAGGACCCAGAACTCAAAACAAAACAAAACAAAAAACAGGTCTGAATCTTGTCTTTGGCCATAAATGGCAGAAATGCTCTGGACAAAGACACTGATTGATGTTATGGTTTCATGAGAGAGGTTAGGCATGTCAGAAATGTACTGGTCAGGGGCACTGGCATGTACCAGCATCCCAAATCCAGCCACTAGTATGGAAAGATGCATCAAAACTTCCTGAATGGGCCAATTGGACTGGCAAACTCACCTGATGCCTCAGTCCAGTTCCTGCCATGCATACTATAAAAATCCTCTAGACTAGCAGCTTGATACTAAGCCATCTCTGGGATGTTCTCCAGCTACATAGGAGCTCTGTTTGTTGGCTTCGCTTAAGTTGTGGGCTGTGAATCTATGATAAATTCTTTTCTAAAAATTCACCGTTCCCGTGGTCTGTGAAATTCATTCTTCGAATTTGTGAGATAAGAACTCAGAACTATTCAGTGGAGGTTTTTTATGTGATCAAGAATTGTTCTCACCCTAACTCCTGAGAAAGCACCCTTGATGTTAGAAAGCCTCCATTGCACCCCCGGACCAGGTTTCCCCCATCTCAGATTGGATCCCCAACAAGTAATCCAAGAGGGTATGAGGAACAATGTTCTATTTGTTAGGGTTCCAAATAGCAGCCCCCCTCTCCCCAACAGGGACCTACAGACTTTGGAGCCTGAAAAAGGGAACTTAGCTGATAAGCACCTTGACCTTTGAGGTCAAGAAGAACAAACTCTGCTGAGAAGCAGCCTGCCTTTCCTCTGACCTCCAAAGATAAGATA
>NW_008339910.1:4200136-4257099 GCF_000622305.1 Nannospalax galili | reverse complement strand
TTCCCACTCCCTGATTTCTCCTCCAAACATTTCCCCCTTCCACACCCTAAAGCCCCCATATGTAAAGTCCCAGCTCACAACCCGTGAGCAGACATCTTTCCCTTCCCGAGGGAAAGGTGCCCCGTGTGAAATAAATCTGTGTCCCGCTGAGAATTCCATCTGAGCCTCCGTGCCTCATCCATCCGCTCGTGCCTCCTCCATCTGTGCCGCTAGCTCCTGCCCATTCTCTACCTATCACTATTTCTTTCCTGTTTCCAGCTTTACGTTACTTATGATCTGTGTGATTTCCTAGTTCTCCCTTCCTCCTTTAATATTCCCTCTTTACTTTGCCCAGGACCTTATGTTAGTGGGGACACTTCTCCATTTCTCTCCCTTTCATCTTTCCTTTTCACCATGGTTTATATCCCAGGATAGGTGTCCAGGGGGAAGCTGGCTGAGTTTAGGCAGATGAAAAGTTTCCTGAGGCCCCACTCTCTTAAACTTTTCAGCCTCCAGCTGGCATTCACTCTCCTTTCCTTTCTCGAGCACTTGAAGATGTTGGGCAGATGTTCTTAGAAGACTGCTCATGGCCTAGGGAAATCAAGCTCAGCCTTTCCTGCCTTCCCTTTCCCCAGGTTGGGGAGCCTCACAGCTGTAAGTGAGTGTACCTGGATCCTGCTCCATGTGATAGTAGCTGAATTTATGCTGTGAAGAGGGATGTGATGGCAGTTACTTCCAGGAGAGATAACAGTAATTATTCCAGTCTCAGCTAACAATCTATTCCAACTACTCAATGACTGAGGATTAGGAATCATATTTCGTCTAATTAGCTGATGATTTGCTCCAACACCAACACTGTAACTCTATAAGCTATCTTATACATAACTGGAAATACTGGATTTACCAATAGCATAATTTTGCAAAAATTGTAATTCCTGAGAATTTCAAAAAATCCTTATAAACAATTCACATAACAACTAAATTCCCCTTTTAAGTCTTCTAATCATACCCACTAGGAAATCTGCACAAGTTGATCTCCACCAAATTGTATACTTTAGCCTTTGGAAATGACTGAACCTGGGAAGCCCACACAGATTCACAGTGGCCTCCTGCCAAGTCTGAGCCTTGCACTAGCTACAAACTTCTCTGTCAGGTGGACAAGATGCTGGTCACAGTTGGGTTACATGCAGAAACACAGAGATTAGTTGGGGTGGCATGGCCCACAGGTACTCTGGGTCCCACACCCCCATATTTTCCCTAGCCACCAGCATGCATCCCATTTCTTTCCTGGTGGAAGAGAAATGATAGATTCAGAGGCAGCTCCCATACTCTGGGCATTAGCATTTTTCTGCTTTCAGGGTCCTAATGCCTGACACTTCTAGTTAATTTGGTGTTATGGAAAGGCTGGAGACACTTTGTCTTCTAACTGGATGGAAATGACTCAGATCCTTGCAGGTCCCAGACCTGTGATCTCCCCCAGCCCAAACTGTCAGCCAACCTCTTCATCGAGCAGCTACCCACCCAATCTGCCACCCTAGAAGGTCAGTCCTGGAACCTCAGACTCAAAAGACATACTTAATCCTGGCAGAATGGAGAGGACTTCTTATATCCCATTTGCACACCAACATAAAAAGGCTGCAAGACTGAACACTAAGCACCACTCTGCTGGGTCATGACCAGACAAGTTGGAGAAGCAGAAAACAAAGATACAAATACACACTAAACAAAGAACAAATTACATAATTGGATGGGAATGCCACCCAAGGTTGCTGAGACTTTAAATCAGAGTTAAGTGGTTTTAGCAACTTAGTTACCAGGAAATTGAATGACTTCTGAGTCAAGGGTAAGGAGGTACAAAGGCTCTCTGGTTTCAGCTGGTATTGTCCTCATAAATGGCCATGGGGCAAGACTGTGGAATGCATTCTTCTACCCTCCACGGGCTCTTAAAGCAACAGCACCATCTATGCACATTGGACACATTTCCGCATTCCTTCTGCTTTTTCTCAGGCACTTATCTCAAGGGTAGCTTGTAAAAGCTTTCCTAGGAGCTAAGTAAAGACTAAAATGAGACCAGGTGACATCTTTTGGTATTCCTGATTTAATTAGATTTCTTTCATCTTCATTATAATTCAAGGCCTGCACTACTCTGACTTGGATGGAGACCAGGGAGAGTCTCGTTCCTTCCTGCTTCCTTACTTTGATGTGTGAAGCCTACATACCTCAGCTCATTTGCTCTTGCTCCATGTCTTCTATAGCTATGCTAACCTAACTCAGGTGCTTGCTATCAAAAAGATGTGGCTATCCAGTGGATGGATGAACTTGCATTGAGGGACATCTGGGCACAAATGCATGACCAAATAGGCCTTAGCATATACGAGAGAGTGCATGAAATCTGGTGGTAGGGGCATAGGGAGATGCGGATGGGAGACAGGGTTTAAATATGATTAAGATCTATTGCATGAAATGCACAAAACCTCAATAAAAACATACATAAAAAGATGTGGCTATGCTCAGACTCGTGATGTTTTCAGGGTGTCACTGTTGCCTGGTGAAAAGTGGATGCATTTCCTATATCAGACTGAAGAGGTAATACCAGATCTCCATTGTAGGTTCTTCTGGCACTGAGATACTATTTTGGATAATGTATTTACTGGTTTTAAAGTTCCCCTTCTGCCATGAACCTCCAGCACTCTTTGGCCAACAGGCTGCTCTTTCCTTTTGCCTGCTCAGTCTAGATCCTCACAGGAAGATCAGCATATCTGAAAGAGGTAAGTGAACTTTTTCTATGAAAAAAAAGCCAGGAAGTTTATTTTTGGAATATTCCTTTGCTTTGTTAGTGATGGCAAACTTTGGACTTGCTCAAAAGTTTGTAGAATCTCAACAGGGTACCTCATCTTTAGGATTAGTATGTGAAAAGCTACTTGCTTTCCGTGGTGGTAAATATCACAATTGTATGCTGATCTTTTTTATGTGGCTTAAGACAAATTTTTGTCCCAGTGTGGCCCAGAGAAGGCGAAAGGCTGGAAAACAGTTGCCCAATTTATAAAAAGACACAGTAAAGTTGGTATTAGTGCCTTTTTTTTCAAATCATTGAACTTATGATACTTTAAACTGGTGTATTTTATCCTGAGTAAATTTTTCACAGTTAAATTGATTTAAAAGATAAAATACTGGTGAAAACAATATTTTTTAAATAAAAGAGCTGTTGATGGCTTCCCCCTAAATTAAAGGTGGGAAGGCCTCAGAGAATGATACCAGTGGTGAAATTGCAATATTTGACTTTTATTTTCTCCCTAGTTTCATATCTGATGAGGCATAGTCCCACCAGAGTAGAATATGTGCCTCAGTGAGTTGAGAGAGTCAAGGAAAACAGAAATGCCTTATGGAGCACAATGCAAAGAGAGGCAGCAGTAGGTAGGTAGGCCCACAATATCTGAGACTGAGAATTTCTCATGTGTTGAGATACAATGAAGTGTATCTGTTTGGGCAGTTTTTCTGACCACAGCTGTGTCAACAGATCCTACTTGAAAATAGGAGTCAGCTGATGGGACTATTAACTTGCCTCGGATATGAAGTTGTATGTCAGCGTATATATGCAACTGCACATCAAAATCAGCCAGCTTTGAAAACCTACCATTATGGAAGACAGTGAGGTTAGCAGGTGCGAGCCAAGAACAGACAATCTAGGCCTAATAGTTTAAGACATTTTTCTACCTACTTCCTGATGTGCAATAATATAGTTCATTCTTATTTGAGGTCAGAAGAGACACGAGACCTTTGTAATCCTAAAATTGAAGTATAGCTATGGAATAGGAGACGTTGCTGAGAGTGTGGGAAAGAATGCCCTACAGAATAAATTCAAAGGTTAACTGGGATGAAAATAGGGCCCTTTCCAAATGCATCCTGTGAGTTCCACTTTCTCAAGTCTTGTCTGCACTGTTTTCTCTCTTTACTTATTCAAAGAAACATCATAATTTTAATAACTGTCTTCTTCTCAAAGCATTTCAGCATTCCATTCCTTCCGTTACTTCTTGAAGTTTATTAACTGGAGTTTGGGTTGAATGATTGGTAACAATGTCTGCAATTTAAGTAATTTTTGGAACTTCAAAATCTGACAATATTCAAGCCCTCCCTTAGTGCCACTAGTTAAGTCTGTTTGTTAAAAATTCTCAAGTGAGTCTCAGGTGAATTTAGGGTTGGAGACTGTTAAATATCAACTTATTATGAAGGGTGGTCTAAGGGCATGAGCCCTTTTTTTTTCAGTGATTTAATCATGATTCTTATTTGCAATTTTTATATTTACATTTGAGAGAGTAAATATATAGTTTTTAAAACAAGAGAAGGAAAGGGTAGTGGTATAATTTAGAGATTTGAGGCTTTAGTGGGTTTCATTTTAAAATACAGATGTCCTTTGGGTTGAGTGAGATGAGTGAGATGGGGGAAGGGTACTAGGAAGTTGGAAAGCAATTGAAAGAAAATGGACTATTGTTAAATTTTGCCTAAATCTTGTCCTTTCAAAAATAACAAAAATATTAGAAGATGATACATGGCAAATTCCTTTTTTATTTCCTGTATTTAATGAGCAAATCCAGTAACCATATGGGTATGACACTACAGGATATTTCATGGAAAGCTCTGAGAACAGTTGGGTTGAAATCATGGCATCATGTATAATGTGAGAAATTCTAGCATGGGAAAAGGGGCAGATTTTGCATAACTAAGTTGCTGGCGCTAAAGACACAGGCCATCTTAAAACATCCTGACACAGGATCTGTAGCTGTATTCCTGCACTGTTTCAGATACTACTGAGTCAGTGATTGCTCTGGCTGTGGGAGGTATAACCCTCTGTTCTCTTTGCTAGTTGTCAATAAAGCCAAGGTCTGTGCATGGAAAGGGAAGAAGTAAGTCACAGTATCAGATTAATGATTGTTTTCCTTTCCTCCTCTTTTCCTTGTCTCATATCCATCTTGCTTTTGTCTTGGTTACATTAAGTATAATCATTCTTGGCTTTCCTCTTATGTAAGTAAGTAATGCACTTATACAAAAAGACATATTACTCTGTCTTTAATAAGTGCCTTGAGGATCTGAAAATTATAAGCATCAAGCATGGATAACACTGCCCATGAAAACAATTTCAAAGAAAGCTAAGTAAAGGTCAGATAACTAAAGCGAAAGTAAGGTAGATATTGTTACTGGCTGTAAAGACGGAGGCATCGTGAGACACAGCTCCATAGGGTCACCCACAGCAGCCTGAGCAGTTCTTTTCAACAACCTCTACTCGGGCAAACCCAGGATTCTTGGCTTTAACACATAAAATAATTTCAGGATAAGTTAATATGAAACAGAGTTGAAGTTTGTTAAAAGAGATTTTAATAGCAATTTTAAGCATAAAAGTTAAGAAAAAGAGAGGTGCTGGGGACCAAAGACAAACCCTAAAGCGTGACCATGGGCTTCCTAAAAAAAGAGTTTTACAAGAGTCATATATAGGATTTTGGTTAATTTTTTAATTGAGCTTTTAAAATTTCGTATAATATGTCCCACTCACATCCAGATCCGCCCCCCCCAACTCTACGCACTCTGCCATACATGTTTAGTCCTATTCATTTAGGTGTTTGTACCCAAATATCCTTCAGTGTAAATGCATCCACCGGAGTCTAGTCAGACCATCCAGTGGTCATATATAAGTCATATTCTCCCTCACCCAGCAGCAACCCGTCTCAAATAGTTCTCTATCTAGTGCTGACCTATCATCTATTTCTCACCTCCCCCTTTGGGCCCTTGTTTGGGCTGACATGGGTCCTGTGTTGGATGTCACTGCTCATGTGGCAGGCACACATGAGCAAGCTTCCATTGCCCTGGAAGCCTCTACCTCATATATTCATGAACCAGTCCTGGCTCTTAAAATCTTTCCACTTTCTCTTCCAAAATGGTCCCTGAGCCATGGGTGGGTGAGGTTCCATATAGGAGTCCCATCCTATACTCTACAGTATTTTATTCTCCAAAACTTGGCCACTTGAGGCCTTCTGCTTGTAATGCACTCTAATGTGTGTGGAAGCCTCACTGGTGAGAGTTGAGGGGCGTATTAGCTCTCTCTCTAGATTTTAGTTATTTTTGAACTTATCTTTAAAGACCTGCTAAGGAAATTAAATAAGAATTCAGGGTGGTTCCTGAGGTGTACCTGTGAGGATTACAATCCATAAGATAAAATTATAGACCACAGAGATGTGGGAAGCTAGCTCTATTGAAACACAGAAAACATCTGGGAGAGGGGTGAGGCCTTCCCAAGGTCATGCACATTCAGGATGGAAGCGTGGTTCTTATATGATGGAATATCATCTCTGTGTTGGCAGCCTTCACAGGAAATGATAACTGTGCTGGAAACCTTGCCTCTCAGTGAGATGCATTAGCAGGCTCCAAGATAAGCAGCTCTTTTTCCCTACCATATCCCCATAATTTTCCTTGTTATTCTATCCTGTATAAGTTATCAGTTATTGTTTATCTAGCCCAAAAATAAGGGAATGCCATAGACATGTTACACATTTTATGCTCACACGTAAAACAATGAAATCCCAGGGAAATTACATTATCAAGGATCCCAAGTTACTGCTAAAGCTAGAACTTGAATACAGGAATGTGTGACTGTAAATATAAGGCTTTTTCTTTTTCACTAGAATATGCTAAGGTTGGGGCTGGTGAGATGGGTCAGGGGTTAAAAGCCCTGGGTGATTTTGCGGAGAACCCAGGTTCAGTTTCCAACCAACAACAGTCTCTAACTCCAGTTCCAGGGGATCTGACACCCTCTTTTGACCTCCTCAGGCCTTGCATGACACAAGTGTACCAACTTACATGCAAACAATACACTCATATACATAAAGTAAAAATAATAAAATATTTAGAAATACATTAAGGTTAACTTCACAGGTTAAAAGCACAAAAGAAAATCCCACAATTTCAGTTATGAGTGCTATTGAATATATTTTTCCATTTCAGCTATTAGGTGTCATTAGACAAATTTGAGGCACTAGACAAAAAATATGATCATCTTAAGAGAGAAAAAGTTAAATTGTTTTGAATTTTTCCAAGGATACAATTTCTCTTTTCACCACTAGGTGGCTGTATTGTTTTTACTACTGTGGCAAAAGTTGATTTATTTTATAAATGTTTCTATTCTTGTTTGTCTGTTTTGTTTTAAGACAGGAGTTTGCTGTGTAGTTCAGGCTGACCTTGAACTCATGGTCCTTTGCCTCACTCTCCTGCTGGGTCTGCAACTGAGCACTACTAGGGCCAGCCTTCTTTCTGTTTATGTGGAATATTTTTGCCCCTTCTGTAAAATTATATATTCATCGTCTTACCACCATTGTTGCCATTCTTCCAATCTAAATCATTTTATTAGAATTCTTTCTCTTTTCAGATTATTGGAAAGGTTGTCAATAAGAAGAGAAGAGAGTACTAAAAAGAATTATTTTGTAGAAGGGACTGGAGACATGGTACAGCAGTCAAGAGCACTGGCTGCTTTGCAGAGGATCTGGGTTCAGTTCCCAACACCCACATGATGGCTAACAACCATACTTAACTCCAGTTCCAGTGTATCCGACTCCCTTTTCTGACCTCTGCAGGCACTGCACAACACAGGTGCACTTACACACATATATATATATATATATATTCAGGTAATATACTCATACACATGAAATAAAAATAATAAAACATTTTTGGTCTTTTTGAGACAGGGTCTTCCAGCTGGTCTGGAACTTGCTATGTAGACTAGGCTGGAATTGAACTCATAGAGATCCACCTGCTTTTGTCTCCTAAATCCTGGGATTAAAGAAGTACACCACCATGCTTGGCATAAAATATTTTTCTAAAAGAATTATGTTGTAGATGCAGCTCTTATTATTCTGACTTCTTTTCTTGTTTGAAAATAGAATGACACATATTTCTCTTATTACAGGTTTTGTCTACAGTTAGTCTCCATTTTAAAATGATAAATATTTAAATTATGTAAAAGGCTAATCCTTAAAAATACAGAAAAATCTGAAAATATCAGCTAATAATTTGTACACTTGTCTTTACTAATTAACGTATATTCTGTATATATTAATGTATAATATTTTATTGGTTTCCCTTCTGACAGACTCTCACTCTGTAGCTCATGTTGGCCTAAAACTCACTAAGTAACTCATACTGTCCTCAAACTCATGTCAATATTCCTGCCTCAATCTTCTGAGTGCTGGAATTATAAGCCTGGGCCACCCCATCTGGCTAAATCTATTGATACCTTTTCCCTCTTACCACAGAGATCTGGGGATCAAACCCAGGATTTTGTGTGCAGTTTTTACTGTCAATGTTATTATTTTGCCAAGGAATATCTTATAAGATTACTTTAAAATAAAATTTGAAAACAATGAGAACTTTGGTAGTATATTTTATACTTATGTTCTTTATTCCAATTATGCTTTATTCCAATTAATTTAAGCCAACTAAGGAAAACATGACATTAACTGGCTTTTTTAGAAAATTGCTTTCTCTAAAGTTTTCTTTTTAAGATGTCTATATTGTTACATATGCAGTGTTTGACTAGAATTATACTCTTCTCAAAACTGTAAAATATAATAGTGAAATGAAACATTAGCATTTGGAAAGTTAAAAGTAAACCAAAGAAAGAGTTAATCATCTGGGAAACATAGCTGGATGGTAGAGTGATTGCTTAACATTCAGGAGTTAATCCCCAGTACTGCCAAAACAAACAAACAAACAAAATAAAAGAACAAATTAAAAAGTTAGAATAAATTCAGCTTCTAGAAACTTTTTGACCTTTACTTCAAGCCAAGAACTAACTGAAGTGCTAAAACTTTGTATGGGAGAGAGAACACGGGGAGTGGGGGGATTGGAGAATACTCAGATTTATTCTTCATAGGTTTAAGGAGTTTTTAAACAGAAGTGTAAATAATCAACTGTATTAAAATACAATAGAATCTTTCCCCGTATATTTTGGTATGGAGAAATATGGAATTAAGCCAAACAATAGTATTGTTAATTTACCACCTTAGTTTTCCTGTATTCCAAATGTAATTAGGCAATAGACATTGATAAAGAAAAATGGACTTGTTTACAGCTTCACCAAATAAGGGAGATAATCTATTTTTTTATAGTATCTGTAACATTCTTATAATTAATAGAAAATCATGAGGCAAGACCAACCGACAGATTTACCACTGAAATGCTTAAATGGTCCTTTCCTCTAGGGAGGGGAACTGTGCTTCAGACTATTCCATTGTTTCCATTCTCTGTAGGAAGGAGTAGGGGTATGTCTCCTTAGACTATATAACATTTCCTGTGCTCCACCAGCCCTCCAGCCTTCTCTCATTCATCATGGGATCATAGCTACAGCACTTTAATTGTCCTGGCAGGGACTAAGTAAGATATTCTAAAAGACAAGTGTGCCCCTCTCTTCTGCTATCAAGCTACTGGGACAATGAACAGCAAGGAATCAGAATTACCCCCAGGAATCTCATGATAGAGGGTGGGAAGGACTGAATCCACTCCCAATCTGAGGAAGAACTTGCCTCCTAGAAGGGATTTCACATAGTTCTGACAACTTATCAGATAACTTTGTGGGACAGACCAGGTTTGAGACAACGATGGGTGAATGATTGGCCAGACCACACTTTGACCAAGTCTTTGAGGTTTTGCAAAGGTCTCACCCTCTGTTTAAACCTAAACCACACACAGTACTCAGAAGACAGACTTGAGGGTCACTAGATTTCTTCATTTGTTCCTTTTCTCAATGTGGCTTCATTGAATACATCTGCTTTCTCTGCTTTTCACTAGTACTTGTCTATTTAATTGTCCTATTGAGGATGGGTGGTGGAGATTAGCCTTTTAGGGTACCAAGATTCAGGACTGTACACAAAAAACTGGTAACAGTACTACAGGCATCTTGAGATACACAGACCACCTTCTCTCCCCCAGCCATTGCTCATGAAGAGATACAATATATAATTTTGGAATTGTTATCAAAATACAAACAGCAGTAATGGTAGGTTGGAGATTTTTGTGAAGAGTGACAGCTGTGATAATGGGTTTACATAATATTACAAAGCAATGCCTAATGGTAAATGACTTGACCAGTATTATCCTCCAAATTATTTTATTTTTATTTTTTTATTTTCTTTCATGTTTTAAATTATTTATTTAATAACCACATTAGAAGTAGCATTTCATATTGACATATTTAATAACAATTTCCAGAGTTAAGATACATCTCTTTCAAAACTGGCTGTAAATTTTTAGGTTTATAGTTGAATTAATACAGTTATACAATATTGTACTCAGTATAAACTATATAAGACATACAATTAAATGAGTTTTTAACCTTTAAGGAAGATCTCCATTTTGTTATTAAAATATACCGTTTCATACAGAAAAACTCATTTTTAATGCAACTAACACTTAGATGTTTGCACATGCATCTGTAATCTCTATATATTTGATTATTACTAGTCATATTCAGTTACTTTCTGAGATCCTTGGCACCTGAACCTGGATATAAAGTCATCAGGTAGATTTCAATGGTAATGTTTTTCATATCTACTAATTAACATGAAGCAAATTTTCATGCTTCTTCCTCAAATATAACTTGCTTTTTTATTGATTGATTTTTTTTCAGTGTATTTCATATATAACATCCCAAATAACCTTATTCATCTGTATACCCAATTCCCAAGTGACACCCTCCTAAGCCCCCCCCCCAACTGGAGCCCATATATTCTGTCATTCCTGTTACTGTCCACTGTGTTGTCAGTGACCCCAGCCATTCCCCAGTGCTTGTCCTTCTGCTAAGTCTAGTCAGTCTGTCTGTAGTTCCTTGTTTTAGGAATATCAGCTCTTCCTCATCTAGCAGCAAGATGTTGCCAATATTGCTTTGGCTAAGATTGGGGTCTGCTGTTCATTTTCCCAGTTCTATGCTGGGTTACTGTCTAGGAGTCTCTTGTACTACCTTGGCCAACAACTCAAAGAAAGGTATCTCCTTTCTGGCATTGTTTCTTGTCATGTAGCCTTTAGCTATAAACATGGACTCTTAAAGAATTATATTGATCCCTTCAATCTTTGGTTATATTTTCCTTTTGGTTGTTTAAGACCATGCAGTTGGCCCAGATAAACCAATTTATTTTTACTCTTAAGGTCATTTGAAGATCTGTTCCTCAAGGGTCACATGGGCTTAGGAGGCACCCCTGGCTCCTTTCCTCTACCAATTCCATGTATGTGATGATAAGTCAAAGGTCCTGCTCAACTGTGGATGGCTTTACTTGCAAGCATGGAGGAAATGTTTTCTCTATGTTGACCCTCCTCTTTGTAGACTGGACACTGGTTCAATCCATCTGGTAGAGTCTCCATGGTCTCCTTGATCAAGAGGACAGGTGACTCACCACAGTTACAGGATATTTTGAGACATGCTCCATAGTCCCCTGGAACTTAGTCGACATTGGAGGGCAAGGAGCAAAAACTGTCCTTTAAGTCCCTCTGACCAAATTAGTATAAGCCTCAAAATAATGGCTGTTAAGCATCCAAGAAGGTTATTTCTACCAGTCTAGTATTTTTAATTACTGTGTGTCATGTAGATAAAGCTTGGGCAAAGATAAGTTTTTCTCAGATAAACCTTACCTAGACATATATTATGTTCTTGATCTTGTCGTGTATAATTTGTCAGTAGGGTGTTCGATAAATATTCCCTCTGGTTTTTTTTTTTAAACTAGCTAGACATTATTTATTTCTCACATTGTCTAACACTTACACCATGGTTTCCCCATTTAAAGTGCCCCCATTTTTCCCATTTCTCCCTTAATAATACCTTTCTCCTGTGGTCCCATCTCTCTTGAGTGTCTTCTTTCCTTTTATCCAAAAGGTTCCTTATATAACCTTTCCTCCCCCCTTAAAATAACCCCATTTTTATCCACATCTCTCTTATTACTGCCTGTTTCCTACTGTTCTTCTCTTTCAGATTCTTTCTTTCTTTACTTCTTTCTTTCTCTTTCTCTTTTACATTTATTATTTATGTGTGTGTGTATGTGCGACACACGCATGAATGCACCCACAGGACAACTCATTGGAGTTCCCTCCTTCTACCATGTGCTCTTTTGGGATCAAGGTCAGGTCATCAGGCTTGGTGGCAAGTGTCTATTTCTACTGAGCCATCATGCAGACTCTTAAAACTTCATTCTAAATGCATCCATAATCTTTACTTAAATGATGAGCTTTATAAATTAACATTAAATATAGTATATAATGGTTATAAATATTGGTTTACTTCTGTAATTTAATTTGTTTATTTATTTTTGTCTTTTTGAGACAGGGTCCCCCTGCAATCCAAGCTGGCCTGGAGCTCACTATGTAGACCAAGCTGACCTCGATCTCCCCGGGCTTTTCCTGCTTTTGCCTCCCAAATGCTGGGACTAAAGGTGTGCACTGCCACACCTGACTTGTTTACTTATTTTAAAGATTTATTTTATTATTTTAAAAGATATGATTTATAATATGTAATTATGTGAACTTGACTTCAGGTACCCAAGGAGGCCAGAAGATAGTGTTGGATCCATTGGGACTGGAGTTACAAGCAGTTGAAAGCTGCTGGTGTTGAGACTTGAACTTGAGTCCTCTGGATTAGTAGTAAGTGATCTTAAAGATGGAGCCATTTCTCCAATCCGATGGCTATCTTTTAAAAGAAATATATTAACATCTTTTTTTTCATTGAATATATATTTGATTGTACTCTGTCACAGCATAACAACCTGGCTGTTATGTTTAGATATATAGCAAAATTTCTCCATCTTCTTGCATGTATGGTCAGGAAACACTTTAAGGGAAAAAATCAAGAATAACAACATACTCAATTTAACTTCTTTTGTCAAACCAAAAGCACCATGCTATTCCAATATCAGAATAGTTTCATGAAATTTTCATAGTTGTAGAACCAAAAAAAGTCATAAATCTAAACATTTTAAACACAGGAGAAACATTAGGTAGGTGGGTTACAGCAAAGTGGGGGAACCCTCTGCCATGGGATTCAGATGCACCCTGATGACACTGTTAGCCTTTAGGTTCATTGAAGCTAATGGTTTACGAAGTTACTGCATTCCAAAATGATTTATCTGATAGTCACGAGGGCACTGGGTCAGATAAAGTGGTCACATCAGGGTTCTCTAAAGGAACAGAACTGATAGAATGAATATATTAGCAAAGTGGGGGAACCCTCTGCCATGGGATTCAGATGCACCCTGATGACACTGTTAGCCTTTAGGTTCATTGAAGCTAATGGTTTACGAAGTTACTGCATTCCAAAATGATTTATCTGATAGTCACGAGGGCACTGGGTCAGATAAAGTGGTCACATCAGGGTTCTCTAAAGGAACAGAACTGATAGAATGAATATATTTTAATATATAAATATGTAATTAATTTCATTAATATAAAGAAATATATAATTTATATATTTGTCTTGAATATATTGAATGTGTGTGACAAAATTCCTCTATATGGAGAATTGATTGGCTTACAGGATAGGGTCTGGGTAGTTCAATAATGGCTGTCACACACTGAAGAGACTGAGAATCTGGGAATTTCTCAGTCCACAAAGCTAGATGTCTCAGCAGTCCCAATCTCTCACTGAGGCTTGGAGGATTCCTGGAGAGCTGCTGGTCTTCAGTTTATTTTTAAAAATAATTTATCTTATTTATTATTTTTATTTTACGTGTATGAATGTATTGCCTGCAGGTGTGTAAGTGCACCAGTGTCGTACAATGCCTGTGGAGGTCATAAAAAGACATCAGAACCCCTGGAAATGGAGTTAAAGATGGCTGGGAATTGAACTTGGGTCCTCTGCAAGAGCAGCCACTGTTCTTAACCACTGAACTATCTCTCCAGTCCCAGGTCTTCAGTTTATATTAGAAACACAAAGAAGCTAGTTCTAATATCAGTAAAGGTATACCATAGCAACAGGATAGAAAACAAAGTTTTCTTTTCTTGTGCCCTTATATATGGGCTGCCACCAGAAAGAGCTGCCCAAATTTTGGAGTGGGGTTTCTTCCCACTTCAAATAATCTGATCAAGAAAATTCCTGACAGAAGTGCCCACAGGCTTTTGATTTAGTCAATTCTAGACCAGTTAAGTTGCCAACCAAGATTAGCCATCAAGAGGCTAAGGAAGACCCCAAACCCAAAATAGTTTGGTTCTGGATCAGCATAGTCTAACTTTACAGTCAACCATATTGAATCTTTAGCACAGGCATAACGTATTTTCTGGAAAACTTAGTTCATACTTGGTGTTATTATTTTCAGGCATTATTTCCTTCATGAATATGTAATAGTTTAAGAATATAGAAACTATTCATTTGGTGGTATCAACTGGTAATAAAGATGTTTGTTTCCTTGGCTTCATATTTTCCCTGTTGATAACACAGAGCCAGTCTTGAGAAAAAGCTATGAAATACGATGGGTGGCATTTAATTTGTATTGCTGTGATAAAATACTGAAGAAAACCAACTTGGGGAGAAAAGGGTTTATTTTACCCTACAACTTATAGTTCAACATGGAAGGGAGCCAGGGCAGAAGCTAAGGGCAAGAATTTGAAGGCAGGAACAGAAGCACAGATCATACAGGAGTGCTGCTTATACTCTTGCTCTTCTAGTCTGTGCTCAGCCTGCTTTCTTATACAACCCAGGATCACCTGCCCAGGACTGGCACCAGTCACAGGGCTGGGCTCTCCTATGTCACCCAACAGCCGAGAAAATTCCTCACACACATGACCACAGGCCAGTCCAATAGAGAAAATTCCCCAGTTGAGATTCCTTTTTCCCAGGCATGTCAAGTTGACAACTGAAGTTAACTAACAAAATATACTTTGTAATTTTATCAGTCATTGGAGAGTCAGAACAAAGACTACATTGAAGCTAAATAAATAGAAAATGAGACTTTTGTTTAAAGTCACTGAGGTAGGGAAAGGAGGACAGAATGACGCCTAAACTCAACTCTGATGAAGCAAAGGTGGTAGATTTTTAGGAAGTGAGTCTAGAGGGAGATATCAGAACACTTGTATTTGCCAGATAGCCTTTAACAAATTAAAAAGTAAATTTTCTCACAGTTTCATTCCCAAATAATATTTGGAGCTGAGTTAGTTACTGAAGTTGTGTTTCTGATTTGTGGTGTGGGCTAGAGATAGCGATGAGCTCTTCCTTGATGACTGTATTTTAAGTGTGTAGCTCCTTGAGAAAGACATTCCTGGGTTGTAAATCCAGAAAGAGGCTTTAAAAAGATGTCTACCCCATTAATGAGAATTGAGGGATTCACTAGTGTCCTCTTCTTTACCCCTGTACTATGTTCTGTGCACCTTAGGTGTAGAGGTTGCATTGTAGATGTGCTGCTTAGGCCTGGGCAATTCATAGACAATGTCTGTGTGTGACCAGTTGTGGTACTTGATAATCATCTCTGACTGGTGAAAAATAAGCTTCTTTGATGAGTGATGACTGGGATATTTGTCTGTAAATATAAAGATACATAATTTGCACATGGTAAGAAATTCATACAATAGAGGGCCAGGAACACAAAAGGTCATAAATGGCCAAAATGCAGAGACATCTGCAGAACACTGGTCCTTGGACAGGGTTCCTATATTAAACTTCACCTACCCTGGGCTCAGGGAACATCGCAGAAGAAGGGGCATAAAGATTGTAAGAGCCAGGGAGGAGATTCATGACCATATGGAAACAGAATCCTACAAGCTCCTCAGACCCTGCTCACATGATTCTATGGCAATGGTGTCAGGATACACAAGTCCCATACGAACTCAGGTAGACAAAAACCCAGCACAGACTGGGGAAATGAACAGCAGGCCCAAATATTAACTGAAGAAATATTAACAACTGATTGCTGCTAGTTGAGGAAGAGCTGATCTTCCTAAATCAAGGAACTCTAAATAGGCTGACTAGATTTCATTGGATGGATTTGTACTGGGGAACATCTGGGATGCTGACTTGACACAGTGGGCCTTAACATGGATGGCAGATATATGGATTCCAGTGTGGGGCTATGGGAGGGTGCCACTGGGAATGGCGGTGTAAAGATGATTAAGATTCTTTATTAAGATTAAGATATTCTGCTAATCCCAGCACTTAAGAGGCAGAGGCAGGCAGATCTTTGTGAGTTTGAGGCCAGCCTGGTCTACATGGTGAGTTCCAGGACAGCTGGGGTTATACGGAGACCCTGTCTCAAAAAGACAAAAATTTAAAAAAAAAAGATATTCTGCATGAAATACACAAAAATTAAAAAAAAAACAAATTAAAAACAAAGTAAAAAAATAAAAATAAAAAAGATGTCTACCCTTCCAAAGTAGAGAGCAAATGTGTAATGACAAGCTTTCTGACAAGTGCCATATGGAGGGTCAAATAACTAGCATCAGAAAGAAGCCTGTCTACAGTACAGCCACACTGAGGGAAATGCCCAGCCTCTTATGGTTGAAGGGGATGCTTTGACTTGGTTTAATGGGTCTTGAAGTCTCGCTATGCATGTTTTATTCAGTTCAACCTGTAATCACTTCATATTTGTTCTTGTATTTAATAACTACAGAATATAAAAACACTTCTTAAATTTTAGCCTGACTTATTCTATTATTTTTTAATTAAACAATCTGTCAATGGATTTATGGTCTTAATCAGACAAATATAACAGAGCAATTAGTTACCAGTGACTGAAAAAATAAGCCACAGAGTGCTTAACAGATATTGATCCTATTTTTATGCTTTTAAATTCGGATACTCGAAAGAATAGCCATAAAAGACACGTAGAGATAACAAGGCTCAGGCACACTAAAGCTAATTACCTACAGTAAATGGTTTGAATGTGGGCCAATATGAGATTGGGGAGTAAGCATATTAAAGCTACTATAATAGAAGACATGAAATGAGACAAAAGAAATGAGGGATGGAAATGTAATGCATGGAAGGAAAGTCATATGGGAGATTAAGAAAATTGCATTGCTTTGTGTTTTATTCCAGTTAAAGTGAATGACCTTCTTTGGCAATGGTTCATGAATTCAGTGTAATGGCATACAGGTTAACTCCGTTTTGTTTTCCCTTGTTTCTTCCCTTATCTTTCTCCTTTTATGAGTTTGATAATTAGCTGCTTTGTAGATACACAATCCACAGACATGAAACCAAATGAATGAATGGAGATGGAATAGGCTGTGCTTATCTAGCTGAAGACAGGAATTTTCCAGTGTCATATCCTCTTTTTCAGCTGTATCCTGGCTAGGTTTATATATTAATAGCTATTTAGTTGATGAAGGGATGTGTCATAAGAACAATTTCTCATTTTTTCAGTGAATTACTTAAGAGTGTTTTGCTCTTCTGTTGGGTGGATGTTTCTATATTGGTTGAAGGTCATTTTTTGAATTCGTGGATTCTCATGTGCATATAAATATGAGTAATAACCTTCACTGTTCTTGTAACAATGCAACATTAGATCCTGGAGTCCATATAGGAAAATGAAAAGTAAATTAGCACTACTTTGGATTTGTGTTTTCTCTTCGTAGGTAAAGATGATTGTCTTAGATTCATGCCCTCTTCAGAGAATATTCAGTGAACTCTGAGAAGCTGAGAGGGAGCAGACATCTTTTTTGATGTTATGAAGAATAGAGGCACAGTCTGGGGTTATGTCACTGCAATCCTATATAGCAGAACAATATTTTTGCAGAGATTAGGTTTTGGTCCACAAGTTCCCAAATCTTACCAGTTCCCAGCAAACTTACTTTTTGTTGCTGTGATAAAATACCATGACCAAGGCAACTTATGGAAGGAAGAATTTATATGGACTTGTAGTTCCACCTAGACAGTCCATAACTGTAGGAGAGACAAGGCAGCAGGCAGACAGCAGGAAGCTGGCTGTTCACATTTCGTCACATATAGGAAGCAGAGTGATCACATCTTAAAGCACACCCAGAATGGGGAGAGAGAGAATTGGAATTGGGGAGAGGTTATAAAGTCTCAAAGCCCTCCCCCGTGATGTAGTTCCACCAGCAATGTTCCCCTTCCTAAATGTTTCATAACCTTCCCAAATAGTATCACCAATGAGGAACCAAGTATTCAAACATGAGAGCCTATGGGGGAAATTTCCCATTCAAGTCACCACACTTAGCATTAGTATAATTTTATAGTTCACTTATAGACATACTAAAAAAAGAGCTGCTATTTCTGTTTATTAGCTACATATATCCAAAACAAGGAAATATTTATTTCCCAAAGTTTAATAGTTATTTGAAATGGCAAGAGATATAAGTTCAAAGAAAAGCTTATTTTGTTCTTAAGTAAACACAACCACTAATATTTGTACATGCTGAGCAATACTATATGGTTTCTTAAGCCCTGGAATCATATTTGATGCTATCATACTATTTTCCTATTTTAAAATTATTTTCACAAGTAATTGTGTTATTTTTTAAGTTGTTAAGAAAAGTGTTTGCCAGTGTTGCTACAGCCCTAACAAGGTAGGCTCAGCCATTCTGTCTCAACAAAACAATTAAACAATGTGACAGTGAGAAGTAGAAAAAAGGATTTTTCCATGTGGCCCCACTGGGAAGAAGAAGGTGGTCCAGTGACCCCCTCCCCTGAGGTCCATCCTGAGGGGTCCTGATAGGAGGTTTAGATTTAAATAGTGGACCAGCAGCATGTGCACCTCATTCTGTGTATGCCTCTTTCTCACTTAGTAAATCTGTTTGTGCTGCTCACTCTTTGTCTGTTGCCTTATTCTTCTTGGGCATCGGATAATCAACTTGAAAGTTGCTGGCTTGGGATGGCTTTGGCAACCATCAGCTGACTAGCACCCTTACTCAAGTGAAGCTCAAGAAAAGCAGAAACGTTCTGCTGGGCTAAAAAGGCCCACAAAACCAGAACGAGATTTTTAGAGGAAATTCTGACTTTGGGGCACAAGTGTCTCTTCCAAAGGAGGGGCATAAGTTTCTCTTTGGAATGTCTTCTTTCCTTCCAGGATGCTTATGACAGTGTCTTGCTATGTGTACCATATTGGCTTCCAATTTCCTATGAATCTCAGGGTAGTCTTGAACTTGCAACTTTTCTGCCCCAACTACTTGAATGTTGAGATTACAAGCTTGGTACCACCACAGCCAGCTCAAATAGTCCACCCCACCCCCTCCAGAGACTGTTAGAGACTCAACTTTGAAGAACTACACAACACCAAAAAGAAGAGAACAAAGAAATGTTAAGACTGAATTGCTCAAGCAGAAGTTTACACAAAACCAAACAAATCTGAAGTAGCATTTTGTTTTCCCAAGATTTTCAAATCCTACCAGTCCCCGTGAGTTTGCTACAATGTAGTAGGTCATGTAGGGACAAATACAAATTATAAATAATCTTTCCTGTTAAAAGCAAAGGAAAATTTTTGTCTTTTATCTTCTTTTTTAAAAATTTTATTTTATGTATATGAGTGACTTGCCTGAATATATGTAAGTGTGCCACGTGCTGACAGAAGTCAGAAGAGGGTATTGAATTCCCTGGAAGCTGAATTACAGATCATTGTTAGCTGCCATGTGAGTGCTGGGAACTTCATGAACCCAGGTCCCCAGGAAGAGCAGCCAGTGCTCTTAAACCACTGACCCACCTCACCAGCTCTTGATCTCTTCTTTTAGAGGATTTGTTTTGGAAAATATGTATCTTTTTTCAAGATGTGCATCTTTGAAAGGGTTAAATAAGTCTTTTGTGCACCTAACAACCTAGGCATATCTTCCCTCTTCAAAGACCTGGGAATGATCACTTTGTAGTATAATTATCAAGATTAGAAACATTATCCAAGTTCCTATGGGAAGAAACCTAAATTAGGTAGGAGCCAGGCTCTCACACTGTATTCTGTTATAAAGGTAGAAGCTTATTTATCTTGTGGACTCACACAGTTCACTGGTACAGATGACCATTCTGGTTGCCAAGCAGATTTAGGAATACAAGTCCTCATTGTACAGGTGATGCTAGAAGGCCTACTTCCTTTAGAAGTAATTGTTGTTATCTGGAGAACATGGAAGCAATGGATTGTATTTGTTTGGCTACATAAAAGTGGGGAATGCTTCCTAATGCAGTCTCTGCAGTGGAATGTGCCATGATGCAAATGTCACATTCAGGTTTTAATGCTTATTTAATAATGAATTTGTTCTCTTTTTAAATTTTAATTAATTTATTTTTATTTTTATGTGTATGAGTGTTATGCCTTCATGTATGTAAGTGCACCCATGCCATCCAATGCTTGCAGAGGATAGAAGAGGGTGTCAAATCCCCTGGAACTATGTTAGCCACCATGTGGGTGCTGAGATTTGAACCCTGCTCTTCTGCAAGAACAACCAGTGCTCTTAACCTCTGAGCCATCTCTCCAGGCCCAAAATTGTTTTATTTCTCTTCTCCCGACAGATTTTCTTAGTTGAGAGGATATTCTGTTATTAAGAACATTTTCCAAAGAAGTGCTTTTTATTTTGAGGAAAACAGTCTGAGGTTAAAGCAAAAACTAATAACATGGAAATAAACATGCCAGAGAAACATTGTCACAAAGGTTGACAGGAGCAGAAACATAATTATATTTCCTGACTTTGTAATATTTGATAATGTAAATCATAAATGAATGGAGAGTGACAAAAAAGTTAGAATGTGTGGGTAAATAAGGAGCAAAGAGTATAAAAGATTTAATATTTCTGTTTATCCAAATAGAAATACATGGAATAGACAATAGACCTGATAAGAAAGATTTGATAATGATGCATTAGTTAGTGCTAGACAATAAATAAGAAACAGATAATGGACATGGATATGTTACTTCTGGCCTGTAGATGGTTGTTGAGTATCAGAGTAAGGAGATGAGGTAGGCATTAGGGGAACCCTTGCCTTTATTAAGCTTTGAAAAGTACTTATTCTAAATACATTGGGTGTTTTATTTAGATAAACATCAACATTTAATACCTCTTGATTCATAAAGATAAACATTATTTTAGGATAAAAACATTGACTTACAATATATTTTTTGTGTACTTTAAAACTTTCTTTTGGGGGCTGGAGAGATGGCTCAGTGGTTAAGAACACTGACTGTTCTTGCAGAAGATCCAGGTTCGAATCCAGTACCCACATGGCAGCTAAGAACTGTCCGTAGCTCCCAGTTCCAGGGGATCTGACAACCTCTTCTGTCTTCCATGGGCATTGCACAACACAGGTGCACTTACCTACATGCAGGCAATACACGCATACACATAAAACAAAAAATAATAAATAAAATATTAAAAAAACTTTCTTTTGGTGGTGATTTTGCAAACTTCGCTATGCCCTCCATAGCACATCTTTTTTGGTTTTTGTTCTACTTCTCCCAGAAACTTATGAAAATGATGCCCACAAATTGACAGATCTCAAATTGAAGCACACAGTTTAAAGACTTAGACCAAAGTGCCAATTTGTGAGATTTATGATCTGCTGAAAATTTTGAACAGAGCATGTCTACATTCTGTGTGGTGCCAAAATAATCAGCTCTGGAGGGACAAATTTAGTCAGTTACAATAATGCAAAAGTTTTGGGGGTTATTTTCAAGTTCTTTTCATTTTCTTTCTTTATTTCCCATTTTGTACATGTTTCTAGTGCCTTCTAGAACTAATACAAAAGGTTTTGAAATTAAATAGACAATGGATTAGTTACATATTAAAACTCTCAGCTCTGACATAAATATTCATCACTCCCATGTGTATAATTTCTCAAAGACCTCTGAGATTGAGTTTTCTTAAACACAGTAATAGAAATATATGGAATCAGTCCACTTTATTCTTATTGTCAGTCTTTGAATGAAAACTAAATAGTGGCAGTATGGAGTAAAAATAATTAGGATTTTGTCAGAAAGACAGGGTCTATGGCTCAGCCAGGCGACTAAATCATCAGCTCATTGTGCAACGTAGGAGTTATTTGCTTCACATGGCTTTGGTAATCGAAAGCCTGTGGATAAATTGCAGTAAAAGACTGAAAAAAAGCAATCACTTTTTCTCCATTGCTGATAACTAGCCTTAAGCTAAAGAGACGGAAAAATGAAAATTAATTACATCATTAGAGTTTATTTGATATGTGGATGTCAGAAGATTTGACAGTAAACAAATAAAGGAAAACAGCTCATTATGCTGCTAAGGTATTATGATTAGAGATGATAGACCTCAAAATAGAACTCCGAAGGGCCTTAGAATATTCTCGTTTGTCCCATGTCTATTGCTGGCATGCTTTTTCTACAATATTCTCTCTAGGATAGAGCTTCTGGGCACCAAGACCTGAAGCAGATCACTGATTAGGGGACAAACACATGCAGTCCCAGAAATGTTTATTGCAGTGGCAATGTCATTTTAGGTTCTTTCTGAATTAGAAAAACAATTCAATGTCTTGTTATATAAATGCCAAAGGAAGTCATTTGGATGCAAAGACTATGTAATTATATATAATAACTAAAATTATAAACAAACTTTCAACAAGATATCTTGTCTTTAAATGCTTAAAATTTTCTACCAACCTATTCTTTTTGTATGCATGTTGTAAGAATATAAGATTTAATTTCTTGGAAGCTTTCAAGTATACACTATAGTATTATTAACTATAATTCCACTGCTGTATATGAGATCTCCAGAAATTTTAACGTTTTTATAAAGGGAACTTTGGACCCCCAACTCAACAATCTTCCCATTCTCCCTCCCTATCTACCAGTACCTGGTGGCCACCATTGCTCTTTTTGTTTCTGAGTTTGGTTAAAATTCCACATATGACAGAGATTACATATTTGTCTTTCTCAGTCTGGTATGTTTATTTAGCATATGTCCTATAGATTTGCATTAGTGACTTTTTGATTTGTGTGATAATACACTATGACTAAAACTCACTTACCGAAGAGTTTATTTAGGCTTACAGTACCAGAAAGATAAGAGTCCATCATGGTAGAGAGGAATGGCAGTATGTAGGCATGGTGGGACGAGCAGGGAACTGAGAGCTCACATCTTCACACATAAATATCCAGCAGAGAGAGAGAGAAGAAAAGAAAGAAAACAAAGTGGATGAAAGCATAGGCTTTCAAAGCCCACTCCCAATGACACACTTCTTCCAGCAAAGGCACACCTCCTAAACCTCCCAAAACAGTGCCACTAACTAGGGACAAAGTGTTCAAATATTTGAGCCTATGAGGAGGAAATTTCTCACTCAAACCACCAAAAGATTCTCTTATACTGTCACAAATGTCAGAATTTCTTTCAGGTGGGCAGAAATTATAAGAGCTGAGACCTTAGCAGACGACCTAAGAGAGATTGTTCTGGCCTCCATCTGGCTTAGAAGCTGAGAACACAGCAAACCGACTGAGAGCACCTGGATCCGGCTACCACATGGTGGTGAGCTCCCCAAAATTGTGCCTACCCAGCCCCCTAATTGAGATTACTTGAGGCACCTCCCAGAGCATCAGGGCAGACCTTTGCCCTGGGTAAGGTAAGGCTCAGACCTTAGCAGGCAGCCTGAGAGTGGCTGTTCCGACCTCCATCTAGCTTACACGCTGACAACCCAGCAGACAGCCTGAGAGCATCTGATCTGGCCTCCACATAGTGTACGGGCTGAGAACTCAGCAGACTGCCTGAAAGTGCCAAAATTGGGCCTCCCCTTAGGGAGCTTCCCAAATTGTGCTCTGAGTACCTGCTAATAGGAGTCCAAAGACTAGAAGAAAGCCTGAGTATACCTGACTGAGGACCGACTTGTGCATCGGTGGGAACTCCTGAGTAGCTGATCTGAAGCCATCAGTTCCCTCCAAAACAAAATCTGAGAGAACCTGAAACTCAGACCAGACAGCCCTACAAATCCAATAAGAAAATAACAAAGACATACCAGTAATACAAACAGAAGCAAACCTCAACTCAACAAAAGAAGATTTGATTTTCATACCAGAATCACAAACAACAAAAGAAATTCATATCTCAAAATCATGAAAAAATAACGAAATGGAAAGCAAAAACACTATGTTCCCACCAAACTGCACCAGTCCTGTAGAAGAGTTCTACAAGGAGAACCCACTAGAAATAATCAGGGACACAGAATTTAAAAGAACAGTTATAAACATGATCAAGGAATTCAATGAATTTAAAGAACACACAAACAAATCAAAGAATTAAAAGATAGAGATAAACTTCTGAATGAATTAACAAAAGAGATAGAAAAATTGAAGAAAAATCAAGGTGCAGTGAGGAAGGAAGTGAAAAACTCAATAAGCCAACTTGAAAGAACAGGAGAAAGCCTCATCACTAGAATGAATGAAAGGAAAACAGAATATCAATACTTAAGGATAACGTTGAAGAATTAGACCACTCAAGCAAAGAGTATGAAAAATTTTTTAAAAACAATGAAATGGAATATGCAGGAGATAACAGACACCATGAAACCCCAAATCTATGTATCATAGGCATAGAGGAAGGAGAATAATCTCAGGTTAATGGTATTGACCAGATCTTAAACAGGATTGCAGAAGAGAAGTTCCCAAAATTGAGGAAAGACATCCCCATACAAACACAGAAAGCACATAGAACATCAAATAGACAGGACCAGAAAATAAATTCCCCAAGGTATATCATATTAAAAACATTAAATGTACAGAACAAAGAGAGAATAGTGAAAGCAGCAAAAGAAAAACAAGTCCCATACAAAGAAAAGCCCATCAAAATTACAGCTGACTTATCAATGCAAACTATGAAAGCCAGGAGAGCTTGGACCAAATATTTCCAGTTCTATATAACCATAGATACCAGCCCAGAATACTTTACCCAGCAAAAATGTCTATTATACTATATTTGAGGGGCAAAGAAGAATCTTCCATGACATGAATAGTCTGAAAGAATACATGTCCACAAAACCAGCCCTTCAAAGAATACTTGAAGCAATACAAAGAACGGAGAAAGGAACAACTGTACCCCAGGAGCTACAAAACAAACTAAATAAAGGTATAACTGTGGAAGCACAAAATTAGACAAAGACTGCAATAAACAAAATGATGGCAACCAACACACATCTTTCAATATTAACTTTAAATATAAATGGATTAAACTCCCCAGTCAAAAGACATAGGCAAGTTGAATGGAGATTAAGAAACAAAATCCATCTTTTTGCTGTCTACAAGAAACCCATCTCACCTTCAAGGACAGGCACTACCTTAAGGTAGAAGGATGGAAAAGAATATTCCAAGCGAATGGCACTAAGAAACAAGCAGGGGTAACAATTCTAGTATCTGACAAGATAGACTTCAAACTAAAACTAAGAGAAGAGATAAAGGGGTCACTTCATTCTGCTCAAAGGAACAATTAACCAAGAAGATATTACAATCCTGAACATATAGGCACCAAATTCTGGTGTGCCAAATTCATAAAAAAAATACTATAGGACTTTAAGACACAGATGAATCCCAACACAATAATAGTAGGGGACTTCAATACCCCACTGTCTCCATTAGACAGGTCAACTGGACAAAGAATAAAAAGAGAGACATCTGAACTGAACAATACCATTTATTAAATGGACCTAACAGACATCTTCTGAATATTACACCCAAGCACAAATAATATACTTTCTACTCAGCACCCCATGGGACTTTCTCAAAAATTGACCATATACTGGGGCACAAGACAAATCTCAACAAATGGAAAAATATTGAAATAATTCCATGTATTCTATCAGACCACAATACAATAAAGCTCAAAATCAACACTGGAAGAAGCTCTAGTTGCTACACAAACACATAGAAATTAAATCACATACTCCTAAATAATCAGTGGGTCAAAGGAGAAGTTAAGAAAGAAATAAAAGAATTCCTGGAATTCAATGAAAAGGACAATAAAACACAACAGAACCTCTGGGACACTATAGAAACAGTCATACAAGGGAAGTTTATTGCTCTAAGCGCCCACATTAAAAAATTAGAAAGAGCCCAAATAAATGACCTAATGCTGCAACTCAAGATTCTCGAAAGGCAAGAACAAATGAAATCCAAACCCAGCAGAAGAGAAGAATTAACAAAAATCAGAGCAGAAATTAATGAAATAGAAACAAAGAAAACAATGCAAAGAATCAGTGAATCTCAGAGCTGGTTCTTTGCAAAGCTAAACAAGATAGACAGACCCTTAGACCAGTTAACCAAAAGAAAGAAAGAGCACCTCCAAATCAATAAAATAAGAGATGAATGGGGAAACATCACAAAAGACACCAGAAAGATCCAGAACATTATAAGGGAATACTTTAAAAACCTATACTCTACTAAATTTGAAAACCTAAAAGAAATGGATGGATATCTAAAATCATGGGAACCTCCAAAGTTAAACCAAGAAGAGAGCAACAATTTAAACAGACCCATAACATATAAGGAAATCGAAACAGTGATACAAAGCCTCCTGAATTAAAAAAGCCCAGGCCCAGATGTATCTACAGCCAAATTCTACCAGATATTTAAAGAAACCTATGACCAATAGTAATTAAATTATTCAGAATGACGGAAACAGAGGGAGAACTCCCAAATTCATTCTTTGAAGCCAGCTTCATTCTAATACCCAAACCAGGTAAAGACACAACCAAAAAAAAAGTAAAACAAAACAAAAAACCTATAGACCCATATCTTTAATGAACATAGATGCAAAAATTCTCAACAAAATACTTGCAAACTGCATACAAATATACATCAAAAAGATCATTCACAATGATCAGATGGGCTTTACTCCAGAGATGCAGAGATGATTCAATATAGGCAAGTCAATAAACGTCATTAATCATAGACTCAAAGACAAAAACCACATCATCATCTCAATAGATGCAGAAAAGTCTGTTGACAAAATTCAGCATGCTTTCATGATAAAAGTAGTAAAGGGAATTGGACTGGAGGGAACACACCTCAACATAATTAAAGCTGCCTACAACAAACCCACAGCCAACATCATTCTAAATGGAGAAAAACTGGAAGCATTCCCATTAAAACCAGGAATCAGACAGGGATGTCTATTATCTTCACTACTTTTCAATGCAGGCTTGAAGTGAAGCTCTTGCTAGAGCAATAAGACAAGAGAAGGAAATAAAAGGAGTACTAATTGGAAAAGAGGTGGTCAAACCATCTCTGTTTATAGACGGTATGATATTATACCTAAGATACAGAAAGTTCCACCAGAAAACTCCTAAAACTGATAAAAACTTTCAGTAATGTGTCAGATTATAGAATTAATCTACAAAAATCAGTAGCCTTTCTTTATACCAATAACAGACAATTAGAGAAAGAGTACAGGGAAACATTCCCATTCACAATAGGTTGAAAAAATAAAATAAAGTACCTTGGAATCAATCTGATCAAAGACATCAAAGATCTCTACAATAAAAATTGTAAATTTTTAAAGAACGATTGAGGAAGACACCAGAAGATGGAAGGACCTCCCATGTTCATGGATTGTGAAAATGACCATCCTACCAAAAGCAATACAGAGATTCAGTGCAATACCAATGAAAATCCCCATGACATACTTCAAAGAATTAGAAAAAAAATCCTTAAATTTGTATGGAAGCAAAAAAAAAAAAAAAACCCTGGATAACCAAAGCAACCCTCAGTCCAAAGACAACCCTGTATGGATTACTATACCAGATCTCAAAGTATGCTACAGGGCTATAGTCATAAAAACAGCTGGTACCGGCACTAAAGTAGACTCATAGATCAATAGAACATCATTGAAGATCCAAATCCAAGCACATGCAATATCAGCCACCTGATATTTGACAAAGGAGACAAGAACACACAATGGAGAAAAGAGCATTTTCAACAAATGGTGCTGGCCAAAATGTAGAAGAATGGCCACATGTAGAAGAATGAAACTAAATCCTTATCTTTCACCTTGCACAAAAGTCAACTCCAGATGGATCAAAGACCTCAGTGTGAAACTGGAAACCCTGAAACAATTAGAAGAAAATATTGGCAATAACCTACAAGATATAGGTGTATGAAAGGTTTTTCTAAATTGGACAGCAGTTGCTCAGGAATTAAGGTCAACAATCAACAAGTCGGACATCATTAAAGTAAAAGGCTTCTGTACAGAAAAAGAAACAATCAAGAAAGTGAAGAGAAAACCCACAGAATGGGAAAAAATCTTCACCAGTTACACATCTGACAGATATTTAACATCCAAAATGCACAAAGAACTCAAAACACAAAGAAGCTAGAAAGCAAATGACTCAATTAAAAGATGGGCTAAGGATCTAAACAGAGAGTTCTCTAAAGATGAAATAAAAATGACTAAGAAACATCTTAAAAGTAATTAGTAATTAGGGGAATGCAAATTAAAACCACCTTAAGGTTTCACCTTCTCCCAGTCAGAATGCCCAGGATCAAGAGAACAAATGATACCAAATGCTGGTGAGGATGTGGAGAAAAGGGAATGCTCATATACTGCTGGTGGGATTGCAAACTCATGCAACCCCTATGGAAAACAGTGTGGAGAACTCTTTAAAACCTAAAAATGAATCTACCACATGACTGAATTATACCACTCCTTAGCAGATACCCAAAGGATTCGTCCTATTGCAGGGAAACTTGAACAACCATTTTTGCTGCTGCTCTTTTCACAATAGCCAAGAGATGGAAGCAACCTAAGAGGCCCTCAACTGATGAATGGTTAACAAAAATGTGGTACATTTACACAATGGAGTTCCATTCAGCAGTAAAGGAAGATGAAATAATGAAATTTGCAGGTAAAAGGATGGATCTAGAAACTGTTATACTAAGTGAAGTAACAGGGACTCAGAAACAAAAGACATATGTTTTCCCTCATCTGTGGGTCCTAGCACCAAGTCCTTATAAGTGAGTGCATATCCTGATGAAATTGCAGGGACCAGGAATATGGAAGGAAAAAAAGGAGGTAAAGGGAAAGAAGGAATACCTGAGAGAAGATTAGTAGGATAAAGGTGTTACTAAGGGAGAAATATGTAGAAAAGGGGTAATTAAAGGGGAGGAAGGTAGGAGGGCTATACAAAGAACTATGGGACTAAAAGAAGGAAAATTTTCCAGATACAAAGTAAAAAAAAAAGCCTTAAGCACAAGAGGAAACTTATTGAGATGGAAGAAAGCCCTCATAGAAGAAATATGGTTGTTAAATGAAAATCCCAGTGCCAGAGGTGGGTTTCTGCCTATGAGCTGTTGACCTGAGGGACACTGGAGGTCCCCAAAACAATAAAGGACATTGCCAATAATGTTGGTTTGCACACCAGAAGTGGTCAGAAAACCCTGTTGCTGAAGACACTCCATGATGTGAGTGTAGGAGAGGGAGAAATAAAGCTTGGACTAAGCTGGAAACTTTACCTGCCACTGCATGGGCAGCTTTCATGGTACCAAAAAACAACATGCAGATGACTGGGGGAGAATAGTTCCAAATAATTTTCCTCAACGATGGACCCCATGTGTTGCACTACCAACATACCAAACAAGATGTTCCTGCTGGTGCAGTAGTGGAGCATCTAGTGTAAGTACAACCAGCAAATTTCTGATTTGATATAATGCCTGCTCTTAGGGGTGGAACACATATCTGGTAACGTAGACCTGGCCAACCCCCTTTGGCAGGGGAGAATATAGGCCCCAGTGGGAAGTCACTGCAATTGCTTTGTTGCATGGAATTGATGTACCTGCTAAAGCACAGACCAAGCATTTTTGTTTACACCAATAGGTTAAGTTTTATAGCAGGCACTCTTTAGATATTCTTGCTTCTTGCTGTGTGTGTTTTTATAGTACATGGAATCCCACTGAAACTGGCCAACAGCCCTTGGAAAAGAGATGATGCAGAGACCAAAAATTTCAGTGCCTTGCCACAACAGTATGAAGATCACCTACTCTTACCACTCCATCCAAGGCTCAGGGACTTTTGCAGAAGAGGTTGGTGGAAAGAATATAAGAGCCAGAGGAAGGGGTAGAGTGTTAAATGGAAATGTCCTTTGACCACTGTACCAGCAAGCTATAGTCACAACTCCTTCCAACATTCATCAAGGAGTGAAGGGAGAAGTCAGTTACCCCTCCCACCCAATCAGTCAACCTTAGCTGCATGTAGGGAGTCAAAGCATGTATATATATGAACACCAAGAGCACCTCTTTCACCTGTCAGGAGGTCACAGAATCTGTATTTGAGTGTGGACTTACAGCACGGTTGTAAATATAGGGTGCCCACTCTTCTCTAAATAAACCCCTACTCTATGCTCTGTTAAAAAATATTATAATAAATAAAATATTCAAAAAATGATTATAAGAGCTAGAGGTGGTGGAGGACTATAAGGAAACTGTGTTTTCCAAACAGCGGGGTTATTGCACATATGTACTCATTGCAATTGTGTCAGCATGCACAAAACTTATGCAAGCTCAAGCCAGACAAAGTCCCAGCATGGAGATGGCACAGGTAGGAAGCTAAATTCAAGGTCAATGTGGGCTACTTGAGACTTTTTAAGAGCAAATGAAAGGAGAGAGAGAGAGAGAGAGAGAGAGAGAGAGAGAGAGAGAGAGAGAAAGAAAGAGAGAGAAAGAGAATTTTCTTTAAGGGTATGACACCAGGTAGACTGACCCTAGGGAATGGAATCATACCCAACAGCATTTCAGGTCACAAACTAGACTCCATAGGCTTAAAAATAATAGCGGACATGAAGTAGGAGAGTACTAGGAAAGCGTGGAGATAGGGGGACAGGGTCTGAATACGATCAAATTACATTGGATGACACTCTCAAGTATCAGTAAAATGTTTTTTAAAGTAAAAAGAAAGAACAAATAAGATGCCTCTGTGTGTGTGTGTGTGTGATAATTTCTATATCCATTTTTCTGTTGATGGACATATAAGTTGATGTCATGTACTAGCTATCATGATTAGTGTCATTGGTGGTCGGGTGGAGTCACTCCACCAGGTTGCTTGAGGACCTCCTCTTTAGAGACATTGGCTAAGGGAAATCTGATTTTTTGACTTTGCTAGAGAAAATAATTTCAGGACAATTCACTGTGAAGCAGGTGTGTGTGTGTGTGTGTGTGTGTGTGTGTGTGTGTGTGTGTGTGTGTGTATGTATGCCATAGTGCACATGTGGAGTTCAGAGGACAACTTGCAGTAGGTGGCTCTCTCCCTCCACCACATGGGTCCTGGGAATTGAATTAAGGTCATTAGGCTTGGCAGAAATTTCCTTTACCCACTAAGTCATCTTCCTAGTTCTAGTTGGAGTGTATTAAAAGATGTTTTCACCACATAGACCTTAAGTACGGGGGTTAATGCAAGGAGAGGTACCCAGGGAAAGTATAAGACAGACCTAAGTATGGGTATGGGCTTCTCAAAGAAGAGCTGTGCTCTGTGGTCTTTGCAATAGCTATATGTGGTCTTTGGCTTTTAAAGTCACATTGTTTTAATGTGTAATTTGCATAAGTTTTAAAGTATAAGTGCAATATCTCTGGTATACTGAGTTTATTTCCTCTGTATATTTATGGAAAATGAGATTACTAGATTATATAACAACTCTGTTTTTGATTTTTGGAAAGACTCTCCATACTATTTTCCATTATGGCTGTGTTAATTAATTCTGTGCATTAGTGTGATAAAAGGATTTCCTTTCTTCCAAATCCTTGTCAGCATTTATTATCTTTTGTCTTTATGGTAATAACCATTTTAAAAGATGTGGGGTCATACCTCATTGTGGTTTTGATACACATACCCATATGATTAGTAACTCTTAGCACTTTTTCATATGCCTCTTGACAACTTGTTTATGTTATTTAGGAAAAATCTGTTTTTTCTGTAAACTTTTTGGGCATGGTGCCGCATGCCTTTAATCTTAGCACGTGGGAGGCAGAAGTAGACAGATCTCCATGAGATTGAGGCCAGCTTGATCTACATAGCAATTTCCAGGCCACCTGGGCCTATAGGGAGACCCCATATCAAAAAGAGCAAAACCAAAAACAAATAAAAATCAGGTTACTTATTCTTTCGGTATTGAGTTTTATATACTCCTGATATGTATTTTGACCTGGGAGCTTCTATATTAATATCTCTATTTTGACTACAGTGAAATTATTGGAAAAATATGGACTTATGTAATGAAACATGTTAGGAATTTTAATATGCTATTATTTGGTTTTAAATATTTGACTGCTTTTTATATACTATAGATACATACAATCACAGGGATCAGTTTTTTAATTTTTCACAATATTATGCTTTGAGAAAATGAGTCAGAATCTCTGTTTTTAGGAATAAGGTTTGTTAACATATTAGAATTATTAATTAAATAGTAGGGATCTTTGAAAAAGTGTTATTGTAGCCAAAAAATAAGGTACGGGGTTTCTGGAATTTTGATATCATGGACTAAGACCTTCAGGGTTTAAAGTTGAAGAAAAAGAAAATCAAGTTTCCCATCCAAGTACTAACCAGGTCCGACCCTGCTTAGTTTCCAAGACCAGTCGAGATCGGATGCGTTCAGGGTGCTATGGCTGTAGACTACTGATTACTGCTAGGTGAGGAAATTCTCATCTTCCTAATGTGAGGGACTGTGCTAAGCTGACTAGACCTCAATAGATGAACTTGCACTGAGGAATGTCTGGGGACACTAACTTGACACAATAGGCCTTAACACAAATGACAGAATGTATGAATTCCAGTGGGGCAAGCACTGTGGGAGAGTGCCAATAGGGACAGGGGACTAAAGATGATTAAAATTGAGATGTTCTGTATGAAATACATGAAAATTCAATAAAAACAAATTTAAAAGAAAGGAAAAATTCTTTGAAAGTAAAAAAGTAATGAAAAAAATAGCTTCAAAGTATAATATTTCCAAATTCATTTATCACTACCATTGATATTTTGTGAGTCATCTGAGAAAATGGAGCTTCATTTTTTATCAATTGTGGTATTTTAGACACTGACACATGAATTCCATGAACAGTTAGAGAAGAGTTGGCTTTAAAATAACATGGGTAACCATTATGTTTCCTTTCATATACCCTGCCTGTAAAATAAAAGACAGCATGGGGTCCTTAGCAGGAATCCTAATCTAAAACAAGGGCAAAGCTGCTCAACATGGAAAAGCTGCTTCACAAAACTCACATTTTGGCTCATTGCAATATATTGTTTAGCTTTCATTGAAGTCACATGCTTATCAAATTATTAACCCTTTTAGCCTTTCCTAGTATTCTCATGATTGCATTTTATCATGTGAAATATGGAAGTGGAGAAATAGTACTAGCAGAAAGGAAACAAATTTCTAAGTTTATAAATAAAAGCCATTGTTAAAATATCATGTTAGGCAGTTTTTCGAACATGTCATCTAGGTTGGGTACAGAATACTGAAGACAGGCATTTTTCTAACAAATTCTTTTCATAAAATAAATATTCTGGAAGTAAACAGTCTTATATGAAATCATATGCAAAAGAGCTGAATACCTGTTTTTAGTATGTATCTGCTTAAACAGAAGTATAATTTATCTGATCTTTCTTTCAATGCCTTGACTGTTTGAGGTAGAACAGAGTCACCTATCCTCCTACCCTACCTTAGTGTATTAATTTATAATTCAGTGATCTCGTTCAAATCCAGAAATTTAAGTCATTTGGGAGGTTCGCTTAATAACTTATTATGTGGTGTAAGTTAACATTTTGAGAATGTTTTTCCTTTGGCCTTAGCTGCTATTTTAAAATATATTTTTATTGAATTTTTGTGGATTTCGTGTAAAACATCTTAATCATATTTAACCCTCTCCATCTGTACCCCTGCCCCATAGCCCACAGGACTACATGCATTTTGTCATATATGGTAAGGCCTATTAAGTCAAGTTTGTGTACCCAGATGTCCTTCAGTGTGAGTTCATTCACTGGAGCCTGTTCAGCCTGTCTAACATCACTCCCTTAAAGAAAATCAGCTCTTCCTCACTCACCAGTGATTGGCTGCCAATAGTTCCTCTCCAAAGTTTCCCCAGCTCTATGTTGTTTTATGTCTGAGTTTGCAAGGGTCTTGTGTATGCTGTCACCTTTGTGCCAAGGTGGGAGAGACCTGGAAGTCTCAGTTTCTTTATGGTCATTTACCTCCTACCCTGACTCTTACAATCTTTCTGGCCCCTCTTGCACAATGGTCTCTGAGTCATGCGGGGGTGGGGGGTGAGGTTTAATATAGGATTCCTGTCCAGGGACACACACTGCAGTCTCTTATTCTTTACACTTTGGTCAGTTGTGGTCTTTTGTGTTCATGGTCATCTGTTGCATAAGGAAGCTTTGCTGATGAGAGCTGAGAGGTGCATTAGTATTTTCTCTACCCCTTGTTCCATTAGCCTTAGATGTAGAGGTTCCATTACTGATGTGTCACTTATGGTTGTGCATCTCACAGACACTTATTCTCTGTGTGTGACCAGAAGGTTGGACATCTCATAGACACTTATTCTCTGTATGTGACCAGTTGTGGAACTCTGTAATAGTCTCCATCTATTACAAAAGAAGTTTCTTTGATGAGTGGTGACTGGCATACTTGTCTGTAAATATAAGTATCCATATCTTTGTAAAGATGCATTCTGGGATTGTGATATAAGGATTATGTGACCTCATGGTGGTGTCAGGAGAGAAAGTCTGTGGAATCCAATGTTGATCTCTGCTGTGGAGTGATGAGTCCTAAATGTTCACTGAATTAGTGATGTCTAAGGAAGATCTGCAGATCCGCAGATCCTTGGTGACTGTGCTGATCTATTGAATTCCATGGTTCCATTTTGTCACCCAATGTACATTCCCTAATCATAGTGTTGTCTTTATCCCAATCCCTTATGCTTTTTATGTTCCATAGAATTGTTGTGTTCCATAGAACTTTACTTATCAAGGTGTAAGAACATTGTTGACTCCTCTCCACACAGTACAATTGGAGAGCAGAAAAAGAAGGCAATTTTATGCTGCCAAATACCATATGATTTCTATGTTGGACATAGCCCCATATGATACATCTCTTAGATCAAGGGTATGCAAACTACAGCCTGTAGGCAACATTCTCATGCTACTTGATGACCAGAATATGAGTTCTCAGAAGCCTGTTAAGAGCCTGATGCATAGGACTAACATCTGTAATTCCAGTGATGGAAGGAAGAGATAAGAGAATCCCCAACTAAGATGGTTTATTCAGTGTAAAAGAACAAAAGAGATTCTGTCTGAAACAGGTGGAAGGAGAAGATGATGAACCCAAGTTTATCCTCTCACATCCACACATACACAGTGACATGTGTGCACCCACATTCACATGTATGAGTATGCACACACACACACACACACATACACACACACATTTTGTTAGACTATAACCACACCTACTAATTTATGTTATCTTTTTTTTTCAAGTTCACGTCAGACGGGTAATATGCCAGTGTGTAACAAGGTTTGAGGGTGGCAAATGTCACACATGTGCGTGAACACCCAATCATCACACTTATGAACCACAAAAGGATCAATTTATGTGTTATCTATAACTGCTTTTGTTTCCTGAGGGCAGAGTCGAGTAGGTATGACAGAGATCTTATGGGCCACATAACCTACAATATTTGTTATACAATTCTTTACAGACAACACTTGCTAACTACTTCTGCCTTTGAGTTGCACAGCCTCCCTGAGGTATCCTGTGTAAAAATGATGCTATCCTCTCTCCAAATCACCTCATCTCAAGACCAACATTTTCACATTCCTAGTGGGGCTTTTGTTCTTCCCCTAGAAAGGGGACATGAGTCAACATTATTTCATTCAGAAAATGAGGACATATCAACCTCATTCATTACCTTCATTACTCCATCTCTTGGCATCTCTTGAGGCTTCAAGGGAGGCATATTTTCATTCAACTCTTGCTTGCCAACAATTCTCTAAAATCGATATCACCTTACTGTAATGGTATTAACTGTGTATCGTTAGTTGATCTTAATGATGAGAGGGAGTATGGAAGAAAAGTTTACAAATGGGGAAGTATTTCAGCTGATACTCTTGTTTGGATTTGGTTTTGTTTTTTTGAGACAGTGTCTTATGAAGCCCTGGCTGGCCTGGAACTCACTATGTACACCCGACTGGCCTGGATGTCAGAGAGAGCCACCTGCTTCTGCTTCCTGAATGCTGGGATTAAATGTGTGCACCACCATGCCTGGCAAAATGCTCTTACTTTATATACCCTACTTTTAATTTTCTACTTGTGTAAATGAAGCCCAATAACTACACACTTGCAAGAGAAGTAGATTGTTATTTTCTTATCTGTTTTCCTGGAAAGTTAAAATAGTCATATGAAATATTTCTACTTTTCTGAAATATTAGAGTCATAAATGATCTAAATAAGTGAAGAACAAATTAGAAAGATCTTTCAAAGATAACACTGTGGGGGCTGGAGAGAGAGCTCAGTGGTTAAGAGAACTGGCTGCTCTTGCAGAGGACCTGGTACTCCCATGGTGGCTAACAACCATCCATAACTCTAGTTCCAGGGGAATCCAGTTCCCTCTTCTGACATCTGCGGGCATTGCACATGTATGCACTTATATATATATGCAGGTAATACACTCAGACACATAAAAAGAAAAAAAAAGAAAAAAGAATACTGTGATATTAGTAGCTGTATGGAATGCTCAAAGTTTATATTTCACACACACAATATTAGCTTCTTTCTTTATATCTAAATTTCATAGTGTCATGTGGTTCAGGATTGGACATTAATTTAGTACAGGTTTTATTATACTCCAATAGACTTCAGTCCTAAGAGGACAGTAATTGTCTTTTTCATTCACATAGTTTGAGTCTCAACATCTAGGAAAAATATGAATTGTTTTTCTTTTTTCCTAGTAGCTACAATTTGAACTTATTTTTCACTATAAATTTATCTTGCAGTAGGTATCATAGCGAACATCTACACATATTAACTCTAAAATGTTTTTATTCACTGCTTTAACTAAACACAGCCAGTAATGGTAATAGAATTCTTAGAAATATTGTGTAAAATTAGTGTTTTGGAAATTAATAATTTATATTCTATCATTATTTTTCCTACTAAAATAGATTCACTGATGTTTTACTTTTATTGATAGGGTAGATTTTGACCACAATTACTATATTATAAATTACTTAGGCAGTGTCTTGTTTATTTACAGTATGTCTGTTACCTGGATTTTAGATTTCCAAGGGCCCATCAAGAACTATCTGGTCTGTTATCTAAGTGTTTTGGCCTTTTTTTTTTTCATAAGAATGCAACTCAACAATAGTTAGAAAATTTAGGAATATTGTATGATGAAAGGTGATTATATATCCAACTTATGAGAATCCTATATTCATCTGGAGTGTGTGTGTGTGTGTGTGTGTGTGTGTGTGCGCACGTGCACATATTCATAGAACTGTGAGACTGCAAGCGTTGGTTATGACTGAAACAGAAGGTTACCTATTTCCCTGCTTTCCTCCATCAGTTATACTAATGCAACAAAATATCAGTTAAAAATGAACAAATTTCAGCCGGGCATGGTGGCACTCGAGAGGCAGAGGCAGGTGGATCTCTGTGAGTTCGAGGCCATCCTGGTATCCATAGTGAGTTCCAGGCCAGCTGGGACTGCAGGAGACCCTGTCTCAAAAAGGCAAAAAACAAAACAAAACAAAACAAAAAAACAACAACAAAAAAACAAATTTCTTATTCATTCACTACTTGTAGGTGAAGCTGAATATGGCTGAAGAAAATCATCAATTTTTTTGGTCTCATTTTAATTTATAACTGCGAATCTTTTGTGAAGGAACTGTGAAATAGCGTTCCCATTGCTTTAAAAATATGCTCGGTAAATTTAGCCAAACCTTGAACATGTATACCTGGATAGTCTTGTCTCATGAGAAAGTTTACGCAATGATGCTTGCTGAGGAGTTCTCTCTGGAATGCTGTTACTCCCCTAGTTTCTCAGGAGACAGTTTGATCTCTCAAGGCATACTATGGTGCTACTGTTATCTTGCTTCATGTTTTACTAAACTACTATATTCTAGTCACTTTATTATTATCCATTATTCTATAAATATTCATCTGTAATTCTAATGAGTATGTGAATATAAGCAGAGTTGGCTATGCTTTAGGCACTCCTGCGTGGATGAAGAAATAAGAGTAAAGAAATAAAACCCCAGGAGTCCCCTGGTCTTTTTTCAGTTCCATGATAATACATTGAGGTCCTGTGGCTGCCCCCTGGTGGCCACACATGGCGTCTGAACAGGGATCTGAACTTCAGGGCAGAGACCTTTCATGGTTTGTTGAAGAGATAAGCAACCCAGGAAGTAATACACAGGGTACAGTCCGAGATGCCAGGGATACTTAAAATAACAGTGGGACAAAATGAAACTAAGGCCCTTTGGCTGGAGGATTATCTGAGCCTTTATATTTTTTTAATTATTTTTATTTTATTATTTATATTTATATTTATTTTATTTTATGTGTACACGTGTATTGCCTGCACATAGGTAAGTGCACCCATATCGTTCAATGCCCACGGAGGTCAGAAGAGGCCATCGGATCCCCTGGAATTGGAGTTATGGGCAGTTGTTAGCTGGCATATAGGTGCTGGGATTCAAACCTGGGTCTTCTGCAAGAACAACTATCTTAAGTGCTGATCCATCTCTCCAGCCCCCTTTTTGAGTCTTTTTAAAAGCATTTTGTATCAAAGCATGGAAGCCAGTTCGTGTGCCTGAAAAGATGGCTGTCTCATTCATGTCCCATTCAGGAAGATAAAACGAGAACTCATGAACCCTGTGTTGATTTTGTTGCTAAGTTACAGTACAAGTTATAAAATACTGTTTCCCATGATGATGTCTGGAATATGCTGTTAAAAATGTTGGTTTTTAATAATGTTAATACTAAGTGCCAACAGGTGTTATGCCTTATCAGGGCTTCTCATAGGAGTTTAAAAGATTACATTCCAGCTTGCCATGACATTAGGTCCCCTTCTTATAACGTTAATTTATTAGCTGATACCCTCCAGGGTGAAACAAAAAGAGGAAAATGCTTTAGATGTGAGAAAAACAGGCACTTTAAGTACAATTTTTAAAAAGCCAGTGAAAGGCTAATGCCTCTTTTTTGGCCCAGCTTCCCCAAGAATATGCCCTGAGGTAAAAAAGAAAAATATTAGGCTAGTCAATGTTGTTCTAAATTTGACAAAGATGGTAGTCTTATCCCTAATGTAACTTTAGGGCCCAGTCCTGTGTTGCTGGAAACAAATGTAGGAAATTGATATTGTGAGCATCTGAGCAAGCACACAGATAGAAAAAATTATCCCTTTAAATGTTTAGTTTCTATGTGTATGGAAGAGTACAGCTAAGACCACTGACCAAGACAACTCCATGGGGGACAGCAGTTTATTTGGAGGAAACAGTCGCCTGGTCTGCCTCTCAGGGAGCAGAGAAATAGCAAGCAGCAGGGGAAGTCAGACATCTTTTATAGGCAGTGAGGTGCTTGGGTAACTTTCCAATATGTAGGCTGGGCAGTTTAGCTCAGGATTGGTTGGTTTCCTAATAAGCAGAGGGACTTTCCCAGGGCTAAGTTTGAACCCACCATTTTAGAATACTGGGAGTTGTGCTGCCATTTTAGGTGCCTGCCAGGAATCTAACACTATTTAATCTTATACCTTTGACTGCTTTACCTTTACAAACATCTGCTCCTTTAAAGGCAGGAGATCAAAAAATTTTATAGAAAGAGATGAATAAAAGTGGGGGATCGGCCCTCACCTGAGTAGCCAGCCCTCTTCCCAGTCAACAAGTCCAGCCTTGGAAGACAAAAGAAAATGAGGAAGAACCCAAAGAGGGATGTTTTGGAAGCCTTTGTCAAGAAACTCCAATGGACTCTCATAGGAATGTGTGAAAACTGCCCTGTTCTGACTTTTTTCTAGTTCCCTGTCTAGAACTTGTAATGCTAATTACTCTTGCCTTTACTTCTCCTTCACATCTCCTATTCATGATTCAAGGACTTTCTTTTCCCCTTAGAGACAAGAGTTATGCAATTTGGGAGTCTTTTAGATAGAACCACTGAAGGGGTACCCCAATTGCCTCACCCTGTTTCCCTGTTCAGAATGGGAGAAGCCAAAGCAGTCAGTGTCCCTATTCCCTATTGGCAATTTGGGTAACCCCTTCAGAGGATGGCATGATAAGAATAATAGGTAGAAATTGGCTAGGCAGTTAGGGTGAAAAGACCCCAAAGAAAAGTAGCCAGTTTCTTGGCTAAAAGTCAAAATGTCCTTGGGCCTGATAGCAACATACTCTGTTTCAAAGGCCAAAGATGTCAAAATGTCAAAAGTATTTGGGAGCTAGTATCTAATCCTTAATAGATTTTAGGGTTACCTTTTCAAAGGGGGGAATGTTGGAGGGGAGGGAGTGGGCATGGATTAGATCAAAACACCTTATATGCATGTATGAAATTCTCAAAGTTTTTGTAAAAGTTAAAAAAAAAACTTAATAAAATGGCAACCCAATTTTTGAAGTGGAAAGAAAAAAGTGGGGGAATCTTTCCTCTATAGTCAGTTTTTTTTTTTAGAAGAAGCATTTCATTACAACTTCAACATACTCATTAACAGTTTCCAGAGCAAAGATACATCTCTTTCAAAAGTGGCTATAAAATTTTTAGATTTTCTGTTGAATTAATAGTTATACAATATTGAACTCAGTATAAGCCCTGTAAGACATAAAATTGAATGAGTTTTTAACCTTTAAAAAAGAACTCCATTTCATTTTAAAATATACTGTTTCTCACAGAAAGACTGTTTTTGATAATAACACCGAAATGTTGGCGCATGCATCTCTAATCTGTATGTATCAGATTGTTACTAGTCATAATCGGTTGTACTCAGATCCTTGGCACCTGTGTATGTCTATAAAGTCATCTGGCAGATTTCAATGATAATGTTTTTCAGTACTACCTCTCACGAGAGATTGATGTACGGTTTTTCTTGAATGCATGACTGGCTAAATTGTTGTGTAACTGATTAAATACTTCAAGTTTAAAATAATGTACTAAAGGATTAGTTTTGTCAGTGTTGTCCTGTCTTGTTATTGGTCAAGAACAGGAGAGTTAGACTCTTCTCTGTCGTGTATCCATGAACTCCCTAACCTTTCTACTGATAGCAGATAGACTGTGGCACCAAGGACACAGAGCTCCAGCCAGTGGGATCTGCTGAAGGGTAAGGGACATTCTTTTTCACCCTGCCCATGCACTCCCTAATGGCCTGGATTGCTGTGTTGGAATTAGCTCGTAGAAAAGATTCTTCAGTCTTGGAGTTTATAGGAAAATAACTTTGATGTTTGTTTTTTTTTTATTATGGACCACAGGCCCATATTATGCTTTTTCTAAGACTTCATGTTAAAAATTGTCAAATGCTTGCTGGGTGTGGTGGCACACACCTTTAATCCCAGGTCTTGGGAGGAAGAGGCAAGAGGATCTCTGTGAGTTCTAGGCCAGCCTAGTCTACATAGTGAGTTTCAGGCCAGCTGGGCTACAGCCTTGTCTCAAAAACACCAAAAAAAAAAAAAAAAAAAAAAAAAAATTGTCAAATGCCAAATGTTAAATGTTTAAAAAAGCCTTTCCCAACCTATGACCAGAGCCCCAAACTGGGCCAAGTTGTTTGTTAATGTTTAAGCCTGAAATAAACAATATAAAAAGAAGAGAGAAATTTAAATTCTAAATTTATCTTTAATAATAAAAATTAATTTAAAAATGTTTACATTAAATTACATTTGTAATTTATGTTGTTTGCTGTTACTAATTTAATTCTTGATCAATAACTCACATTTTTTTTCTTTTTATCTTTTTGAAAATCCTAACAAATTTATTGGGTTTGCTAACAGAGCATAGGGTAAGGGTTTGTTTACAGAAGAGTGCCCCCCTACCCCCATTTATGGCTGTGCTGGAAAGTTCACACTCAAATATAGATCCTGTGACTTCCTGACACCTGCACAAAATGGTAAGAGAGGTGCCTCATGGCTTTCTCGGTTTATATATCCTTAGCCCCTCCCCCACATGAAATTAAGGTAGACTGAATTGGGTGGGAGGGGTAACTGACTCTGCCATCAACTCCTTGACCAGTGGGGGAAGGAGGTGTAACTATAGTTTGCAGGCATAGGCATAGTGGTTGAGAACACTTCCAGGTAACACTCCACCCCTTATTCTGGATCTTATATGCTTTCTGCTAACCTCTTCTGCAAAAGTCCCTGTGCCTTGGAGGGGGTGAAAGGTGGGGATGACCTTCCTCCCATCATGGCAAGGTGCTGAACTTTCCAGTGTCTGCATCATCTGTTTTCCAGGGGCTGTTGGCTCATTTCAGTGGGATTCCATCTACTATAAAAACACAAACAGCAAGAATCAAGAACATCTAAACAGTGCCTGCCATAATAATTTATAGGCGAAAACACAAATTCACTTGGTGTAGAATCATTTTGTATTAAATACAGTCTGTGTCTCCCCCAAATCCCCAATTGATGTTGACTGCTGGCTCTGTTGTTTCATCAAACTAGATGTGCCTTGTGCCTTGTGGATTGCCAGAATGTAGAGATAAATGTATTGTTCTTTTTTAAAAGACAAAACAATGTAATTGCTACTTGATAAGGACTGAATACTATTTTAGTTTCATTTTAATTTGAATTAAATATATTCTGTGGCTTATATGAAAAAAAATTAATTTTCAGCATTATCCATTTAGCTAATGGCCTTAAAGAAGACTTCTAGTTACTGTGACCTTCTTTGTTTTTTTTTTAATTCCAACAACTTCTTTTTATTTAATTTTATTTATTATTTTTATTTTATGTATATGCACGTATTGCCTGCATGTAGGTAAGTGCACCCGTGTCATGCAATGCTCATGGAGATCAGAAGAGGCTGTCGGATGCCCTGGGACTGGAGTTACAGAGTTGTTATCTGCCATGTGGGTGCTGGGATTCGAACCTGGGTCTTCACAAGAACAACCAGTGTTTGTAACCACTGAGCCATCTCTCCAGCCCCCTGTGACCTTTATAACAGGAACAAAGGATAACTTGCCTGTTAATTTCTATAATTATATAATAATTGCTATAACATAAAAATAATAAAAATATAAGTAGCCAGCTAAATAAATAAATAAATAAGTAAATAAATAAATTTCAGTCTACTCCTCTGGTTTGTACCACATACCCACTTACAGCCTCAGACTGTGTGGAAACAGACAAAACTTGGGGTTACTTCTAACTACTGGACAATGTCCTTCGTGTTTCTCTATATTTTTACAAGTGTTACTTTGGGGATTTTTTACAAAACTCATGATATATGCTTTAGGTTTTCATTAAATCAGAGGGTATTTTCTTTTTCCCATAAAAGATAATTTGGCTCAAGAGGAACTAGGTTTTGCCTCCCTGTATCAGATGGATACAGTCAGAAAAGAAGCAGACAAACAAAAAACCAAAAACCAATCAACATAAAACCCAGATATTCAGTGAGTTTGGTTTGGATTCTCATCAACTAATTTTCCCTGTCTATATGTATGTGAGGTAGTCCCTTCCTTCCTTCTGAAAAACCATAAATCAGAATATGGTGGGAGGATCTGGTTAAGAAAAGAAACTACTTTTGTTAGTAATAAAACATCCTTCCTAAAATTTCTTAGATCAAAGTTCAGTCATACCTGTATTTAAATTTGTTCTTGTTAACAATTATAAAGACTGGTTTAAGGATTTCTGTTCAAGCTTTACATGTTACACAATAATTAAAAGTACCAGATTGGTATCATTAACCTTCTAGAATGTTCAATGGCCGTACTTGGAGGCCTATACTAATCTGATGAGAAGGACATAAAGGAACATTATTTTGCTCCTTGCTCGCCAGGCTCAACTAAGTCCCAGGGGACTGTAGGGCATCTCAAAAATGTCCTGTCATTGTGATGAGTCACCTGCCCAGGTCCATTCCACACCTACATATTTTACTAATGGCTCATCTACAAAGACTTCCTATATAGGATGGGCTTATGAAGTTCTTGCTAGCCAATTTAATTCTGTTCAACAAAATAAAATCTATGCCATATCTCTTGTCCTCAGAGTCATTCATGATCATAATAACATTGTTTCTGACTCTGTCTATGCTGCTCATATTATTTCATTACTGAAAACAGTTAACTATTGTACCTCATGACATTAAACCGATTTTAGAGCTGTTTTCACAGGTTCAAAAATATAATCCTATGTCACCCATATCTGAGCACATACAGCTTTACTGGGACATTGTCTACAGGAAACCGACAAGCTGATACCTTGGTGGCACCTGTCCAAGTTCCATTTGAAGTCCATCCTGATATTCTGTGACCCATGTGCCCACTCAGTTTTTACAGAGGTGCTTCCATATTCCACTATATCTAGCACCGGAGATTTTCTTTGATTGTGGTCAATATTCTAATTATACTTCTTCCCCTTTACCTCTAGATGTTAATCTGCAGATACTTTCCCTCAAATTTTATGACAAATAGATGTTACTATAGTTCCTGAATGTGGACATATAATTGATTATTTGATACAAACAGTTGCTATTTTAGATATCCCAAAAAGGATTAAAACTGATAATTCAATGCACCTGCTTATCATGCATTCAGCTTGCAATGCTTTCTTTGCTTCCTTTCACATAGTTCATAAGACAAGTATATCCTAGGGCTGGAGAGATGGCTCAGTGGTTAAGAACACTGGCTGTTTTTGCAGAAGACCTGGGTTTGAATCCCAAAGCCCACATGGCAGCTAACAACTGTCCTGTCTGTAACTTCAGTTCCAGGGATCTGACAGCCTCTTCTGTCCTCTGCGGGCATTGCACGACACGGGTACACTTACCTACATGTAGGCAATACACACATACCCGTAAAAATAATAAATAAATATTTAAAAAGACAGCTATAGATGGGCGTGGTGGCGTACGCCTGTAGTCCCAGCACTTGGGAGGCAGAGACAGGCAGATCTCTGTGAGTTTGAGGCCAGCCTGGTCTACATAGTGAGTTCCAGGACAGTTGGGGGAAAAAAAAAAAAAAAAAAAAAAAAAAAAAAAAAAAAAAAAAAAAGACAGCTATATCCTGTAATTCCACAGAACAAGCTTTCATGGAAAGAAAAAATGCTATTTTAAAACAATATTGACAAAAACAAAAGGGGGAATATTAAACATTCTAGGCACACAGTGGAACAGGTTATCTAGAGCTTTATACACTTAAGATTTTGAAATTTTAGAAGACGATGGGACCAACGCAATGGAATGCCCTTGGGTGCAAGAACCACAAGGTCAAACCCCACCTTTGGTGCCAGTATGGTATAAGCAGCCTGGCCATGACTTGTGGAAACTTGGGTATGTTAAGGCGTTGGGTAAGGGATATGCTTATGTCTCCACAGAAACGGGTGAATCTGTGTGGATTCCATACAAGAGCATGAAGCCTCAACATGAAAAGGACCTTCAAATATCAGGAAATTCGGCTGGAGGACCGGTTCAAGAGAATGCACCCGTGAGAGTCCCGAAAACGGAGACAGCAGAGCAGACAGATTGAGCACAGAGTCCGACTTGGGGGCAAGTAAAAAAATATAGTGTTAGGAAGCAGAGTGGGCTCTTGGACATGCCCAATAGGAAGTTACACCCTTGGATTGGTTTTTAATGATGTTTGCTTTGATCCATACTCAGGGACATCTAACTCCCCAGTGGCTGGCCTAAGCGTGATCTTGATGTGCCAAATGAATTGTTTCTATCCTGTTGGGCCTGTTTGGTACAGAAATAGGAAAGAGATCTTTAGTCAGGGAATGATGGTTTGGGAGACTGACAGAATGCCTTTAATAAGTCAGTCAGAAATAATACTGATTTCAGTATCTTCAAAGACACATTAAAGATCAGAGATGCTGGCTTATATGCATGTGCTAGAATAAAGAAGGGAGACCTAGGTATCATTTACAGAGCTCTTAATGTCACAATTCCCCTGGCAAAACTTACTGTCTCTGAAGAGTTGGACGCCAATATACACTTGCATTTCACACAAAGTGGGATGCAGATAACTACTTTTTGTGTACAGGGGATCCATCTATTCCTGGTCTCCTCAAGAAGGATTTAATGAGGCTAGGTGTCACTCATCTCATTTAGTAAAATATTGTATAGGATAGTATTGACACACAGGATAAATGTTTCACAAACCTCTAGGAGTTTGTTCATTGCCTTTACTTTGTACTTTCACTGTTTTTTCTTTAACTGTACTAACTGCCGTGTTGTACTAACTGCCATGTTGGTAATTCATTCCCCGTGGACAGGACATTTTTCCGGGAAAAGAACACCCATTGAGCTTTACCTGCTCCATATATTGGGGTGTGTGGACTTGGACAAATTGTGCCAGTACTGCTAACTCCTAAAATAAGACTGCCAGGTTTCTAAGCTCTCTCCCATCAGGCTAAAATAAGTTTCAGCTTCCTGATCCTACTGCTGAGGCTGTGACATCAGTCTTCCTGCTCCCCATTCCTGGGCTTCTTACAGACATGCTGGAAGAAGTTGTGAAAATGGCTTGTGTTCTCAGCAAAACCACCAATACCACTGCTCAGATCCTGGGGGGCATCAATCAGGACCTGGGAGAACTTTAAGTTGCTGTGATACGAAACTAGGCCACCACAGACTATGTTTTTAAAAGAACACTTGGACTTTCGAGCAATTTCCTGACGTGTTGCGTTAGTATTCTCATCAAGTTGAACAGCAAGTATGATCTCTCAAGGATGAGGTTGCTAAAATTTCTTTAGACTCTGTTCTATGGCCTTTGTGGGTACAATGGTTTATGACTTTTCTTGGCCCTATAGCTGTTATTGTCCTGTTTCTTGTTTGTGGGCATGTATTTCTTCAAATCATCATGTGGGCTGTACACTGAACACTGGCTCCAGTCTTGGCCTATGCTCCTTTTGAGGAGCTAGAAAAACAAAAAGTGGGAGATGAAGGGACTGTGAAATAGTGTTCCTATGGCTTTAAAACTATGGTTTATAAATTTAGCTGAACCTTGAACATGAATACCTGGAAAGGCTTGTCTCATGAGAAAGTTTAAGCAATAACACTTGCTGAGGCGTTATCTCCAGAATGCCAGTACTCTCCTAGTTTCTCAGGAGACGCTTTGACCTCTCAAGACATGCTATGGTGGAACTATTATCTTGCTCACGTTTTACTGCACTACTATATTCTAGCCACTTTATTATTAGTCAATGTTCTATAAATATTCATCTGTAACTCTACTGAGTATGCATATGCATAAGCAGAATTGCCTGTGCTTTTGGCACTCCTGTATGGATGAAGAGAAAAGAGTAAAGAAATAAAACCACACGAGTCCCCTGGTTTTATTTTCAGTTCCATGATAATCCATTCAGGTCCCGTGGCTGACCCCCTTTTTATTAAGTGGTGGCCACACTTTTTACTTTTATTTTTTAAATATATTATTTACAATTTTAATTTTATGTGTATGAGTGTATTGCTGCATGTATGTAAGTGCACCTGTGTCATATAATGTCCATGAAGGGCAGAAGAATGTGTCAGATCCCCTGGAACTGGAGTTATGAACAGTTGTTAGCTGCCATGTGAGTGCTGGGAATCAAATCCAGGTCTTCCGTAAGAGCAGTCAGTACTCTTAACCTCTGAGCCATCTCTCCGGCCCATATTTTATAAATCATCTTACAAGGTAGGTGTGGAGGTGCACACCTTTAATCCCAGGACTTGGGAGGCAGAGACAGGAAGATCTCTGTGTGTTCAAGGCCAGCCTGGTCTACAAAGTGAGTTCCAGGCCAGCTGGGGCTAAATAGAGACCTTGTTTCAAAAAGACCAAAATAATAAATAAATACATAAGTAAATAAATAAATAATTTTACAAAATATTAGGTTTCTATAAGCTATTTTTATGCATATTTCATTTTTGTTGATTCTTTCTCTCATACCTCCCTTTCATCTCCCTACTCCCTCCCCTTCCCTGATATGTCCTCTCACCTCCAATCCATCCCCCTGCCACTGTTCTATTATCTTCCCCCTCCTTAAAGCCTAATTCCCCTCTTCCATGGTCCCCTTTCTAATTATCTGGCTTTTATCTATATTTACTCCCACTTTGATACACATAACAGTTAGAGCTTAGGATCTACATATGAGTGAGAACATACAGTATTTGACTTTCTGAGCCTGGGTTACCTCAGTACAATGTTTGCCAGTTCCACTCATATTCTTTTTTTATGTTGTTGTTTAAATTTGTTTTATTTTGTGTATTTTATACAGAATATCTCAAAGAATCTTAATCATCTTTATAGCCCTGTCCCCGTCAGCATGCTCCCAGGGTCCCCCACTGGAACCCACATACTCTGTCATCCTAATTAAAGCCCAGTGTCTGAAGTCAGTGTCCCCAGACGTTCCCCTGTGCAAGTTCATCCACTGAAGTCTAGTCAGTCAGAGTCTCTTGTTCTGGAAGATCAGCTTTTCCTCACCCAGGAGTAATCAGCTGTGAATGTTTCCTCAGCTAAGATTGGGGTCTGCTGTTCATTTTCCCAGTTCTGTGCTGGGCTTTTATCTGCCTGAGTTTTCGTGTCACCGCCCATTTCTTACACATGTCATTTCATTTTTCTGTAGGAAAATGATAAACGGATAAAATTCCATTGTGTATGTATACCATGCTTTATCCATTCATCCGTTGATGGATATCTATGCAGAGGCCATTCCCTTACTTTTGTGAAAAGAGCAGCAATTATCATGGATGGGGGGTGGAAAGATGGTTCCACGGTTAAGAGCACTGACTGCTCTTGCAGAGCACTCTGGTTTGAGACCCAGCACCCTCTGGGCTCAACCATGCCAAGGAAGACACAGTGATAGGGTAGCACTGTAAAATTTCTGTAATTTGCACATGATTGATCCACATGTTAAATTCAAACATTTTAGTATATTTATATTTTTACTTCACACATTTGAATTGTTAATAAATAAGCAATAAATTTGATTTATTAGAGTTAATAAAATTAACAAGTTTCTACCTCTGTGGAATTTTTTCTAATATTAACACTATGGCATTACACAACTCTACCCAGTGTAATATGAAAACTTCTGTAGTACCATCTCCCTTCCAATGACAACCATAGTTTAGATCCATTCTTCTTACACGCACTCCCTTTCACACATTCTAATGTACCTTGGGCAGTCTTTCTCACCTTAGAAGCAAGCCAAAGAAACAAGGAACACAAAGCTCCATTCACTCAAGAAACACAAGTCTCCATTCACTAGACTGTGATGAGCTTTTGGATTTCTGAGGTGAATCATTCTGAAGCTTGGCCTTTGGCAGCGTTGGAGAAATCAATGAAGAAGGGCCTCTGAAAACATCCAGTCTTCTCTCAATGCTTCTGAGGCACATGTTTTGCCAGGAGAGCGCTGAACAGGAATTCTGGTTTATCCTCTCTGCTTTATGACTCCTGTAATCTTAACTGCTGTGTCTCATTTTAGACTACTTCCTTTCTCATCTGCATCTCCTTGACCTCCTAAAACTAGGAAGTGAGGAGCAAGCAGCTATTCAAGAAACAAAACAGAAGCAAAGTACATGCTAAAAACTAAATTTCAGGGCCTGGGGAGACTCGCTGTACAAGAGTGGGGACCCAGAACACACATAGACAGCCAGTGGCCTATCCCACTGCACGGGAGATTGAGACAGGGAATTTTGTGATCAAACTGTCTGGCCAGAGTATCCCAAAAGGAGCATGCCTGGTTCATTGAGAGACCTTGCCACAATTTAAGGCAGAATGATCAAGGGAAGATACCTGATGTCAACCTTGGGCCTACACACACACACACACACACACACACACACACGCATGCACGCACGCACGCACGCACACGCACGCATATATCACACACACTGGCACTCCCACACATGCAGTCACATACACACACACCACACATGTACATATATAAAACAAATAAAAAACAAAACAACTAAATTTTTTGAAATGCAAAAGTCTCTAAACTGTATAAAACAGTGGCATTATTTACCTTAAAAATATCTTAATATTATTTCACATTAAAATGTTTATACTTGTTTTATGTACAAGGAATAAGCCATTTTCCAGTAAATACTTAAAATTATGTGTTTCACTCTAATATTTTACAGCATTCAACAAATAAGAAAATCTTACTAGTAAAATAATCGGATAATGCAGCTTGCAAAGTAAAGATGCCTTAAAAAGTATACTCTCTTTTGGAAAATCCAGATTTATTATTTAGGGTTTGGTATCATGGTAAAGACCATGAAAAGATATGAATCACTAAATCATGTATCCAGTAAATGAGCAGTATTAGTTTTTCTTTAGTGACATTTTCCTTTGGTTCTATATCTAGTCATCTGCATAGTCTCTGGGATGGTTAACATTGTGTCACAAGTTGGTGGGTATTTGTGTGGTCAAAGAGGTGTCCATATGTCATTTCGAAGATATTTTTCAGTTATGACTGAGATTTTAGGCCAATAAGGTCTGTGTGAAGCAGATTGCCTCCATCCTTTGGTTAATTTAATCATCCTTTGGGAACAAAGACTGAAGCTTCCTGGAGAAGAAGGAATTCAGTGTCAAGTTGACTACAGTGAAACTGTCAAAAATCCCAGCCTGTCGTACCTACAGGTTTCTGACTTGTCAAACCATCATAAACAAAGGTGCTGATTCTTTTAAGTTAATTTGTCTCTGCTTATATTCTATTGATCATATTTCTCTGGGGTGCTCTGGCAAATCTGCTGCTCTTTTAAAATATATTTCCTTAAGTGAAGAGAATAAATCTGTAAAAGGAGGATTTTTGTTTTGTTTTGCCTTTCCAGAAATGGTTTCACTGTGCAGTCCTGGCTGACCTAGAACATGCTATGTAGACCAGACTGACTTCAAACTCACAGTGATCCATTCGCCTCTGCCTCCCCAGCACTGGGATTAAAGGCATGCACCATCATACGTGGCCTATAAAATTAAGATTTTTAAATCGACATTTCAAAATTATGTTTGAAAAGGTGGTATTTTATCACTGTATAAAATTCAATGATACATAAGGTATATAGTAAAAAAAAGTTCCATTCTCTTTCTGTTTCTGAAGCATCTGGTTTCTTCCTTAGAGAAAACAATTACCATTCTGTATGATTTCAGAAGCATTTGTATATAAAATCAAATGCACATATTCACAAATATTTACAAATACACTTCATCAGCTGGACACTTTATATTTTTAAAATTAAGGTGAGTTTCACTGTTACTAGTGATTATGTTCCTTATTCTTGAATATTTGGTTTTATTTATGTTTTAAAGATTTGTAACTAATGAATTCATGAAATCATGTATTTATTTTATCGTGTGTGTGTGTGTGTGTGTGTGTATGTGAGCACATGGAGAGTGTGTGTGTGTGTGTGTGTGTGTGTGTGTGTGTGTGTGTATGTGAGCACATGGATCCATAGCATATGTGTGGAGATCAGAGGACAGCTATGGGGGGTCAGTCCTCTACTTCCACCATGTTGGTCTCAAGAATTGAATTCAAATCACCAGTCTTGGTGGTAAGCACCTTTACCTACTGAAGGATCTTGCCAGCCTGGGTTTGCTTTATTTTAGATGACCTGCTTAAACACTTAATAGAAAAAATTCAATAGATGTGTTAGTTAAGAATCATACTTTAACATTTAAAATATATATTTATTAATAATTTTGTGTGTATTAGTGTTTTACCTGAATGTATATAAGTGCCCCACATGCAAGGGGCACGTTAGATCTCCTGGAACTGGAGTTAAGGATGGTTGTTGGCCTCCATGTGGGTGCTAGGAACCAAACCTGAATCCCTTGCTAGAGCAGCCGGTGCTTTTATTCACTGGGCCATCTCTTCAGCCCCAAGGATCATATTTTTAAAAAAATCTTGCTTACTTGAAAACACAGTAATAGAGTTTTAATGATATAGAAAAGGCAGTACCAGCATTTGAAGAATAAGTTTGAAGGAAAATCCCAGAGACAAAACTGAAGGACAGTAGGGGAGATGTTTAGCTGTAGAGGCCCTTAAAGTCTGCTTTATCTGACTTGATTATGGCCTAGCAGCTTTCAGTAACACAATTTTGCAAATTATATTTTTCTCTTCCATTTACTTTTTGTCTTTGTATGTTTCTGATAAACATAATTTGATATAGTTTTGTCCAATATAACAATAATTTTCTTTTATAGCAGTATCTAATCCAGTTGCATTAAAATTATTGATAAAACTTGCTTTAAATTTACTTTCTTGAGATTTGTTTTAAATGACCCCAATATCTATTTTTCTTTCTTTCTCTTTCCTTCCTTCCTTCCTTCCTTCCTTCCTTCCTTCCTTCCTTCCTTCCTTCCCTCCCTCCCCCTCCCGGTACGGTTGCTAGGTACGGTTCTTTAAAAAAGAAAAAAATTCGGGGTTGGTTGGGGATTTAGCTCAGTGGTCCTTCCTTTCTTTGGTGTGTGCTGTATATGTTAGTGCTCACTGGTGTTTTGGGTGTATGTATGCTTGTGTTTGTGCATGTGTGTGGTGGTCAAGTTCAACATCAGGTATTTATTCTCGATCTTATTTTTTTGGAGACAGGGTCTCTCCCTGAAACTAAAACTTAAACTTACTGTTTCTACTAAGCTGGTTAGTCTCTAGCATCTCAGGATCCACCTGTCACCACCCCAAACACTGGGCTTATAGAAACATGCTGTTTCTCCTCATTTGGAGTCGGGGGATAGAATTGCTTATTATATTAAAATTTTAATTCAAATTTCTTCTTTTGAGACTTTCACATATTAGTACATTGCATTTACATCATATTCATATCCTGTCTCCCCTCCAATTCCTCCCATGTGCCCCCACATCCTCCTCTCCAATTCATGTATACTTTTATAATTCTTATTGTTATAATATATTACAACCTACTCTTCTTTTTCACATGAATGCTGAGGTATCAGACTTTACCCACTTTACCCACTTAGGCATTGTCCAAGTCTGTGTCTCATGTTTTCTTATTTTTTAATTCATATAACCCATTAAATTATTATTTTATTTATCAGATGTTTTCCCCAGGTACATATTAGCTCTTTAAGTAATTGATATATAATTAAACTCTTTTCATATTATCATGCTTATTCATGTGTTTGATATTGTATGGGTTTAAAATATATGGCATTTTGATATTGATATTCACAGTGCAATGTTTGCTATAGCTAAGAAAGTTAACATTTTCACTGTCTTTCATAGCTATCTCTTTTTATTTGTATGCACTTGAAATCTGCTCTCTTAGCATGTCAGTGTACAACATAATTTGCTGTTTTCCCTCAGCTGTGCCTTAGATTTCTAGACTTATTCTTCCCTCATAACTGCAAATTTATATATTTTTGCATATGTTGTCTCTTTTTCCTCCCTCTTTATCTTGATTTCTTTATAGTATTTGTATGTGTAAACTTTGTGTAAGTTTTGTAATGGTTGGTCTAATCATTACAATGTAAGCCTATCAGCATACTGTTATCAATGCTTTTTCATGTCAAGTGAGGTAAAACAGACCATGTACCCACTGGGACCTTTACTCTGTGTTGCACTGGGAACTTTACTGTCTGTGTTGTGAAATGTGTTGTGCTGAGTATTAGCTGCTGTTAAAAATTCTAATTCATCATACATAATTTAGAAAACTTGTGTACAGTCACAAGACTGCTTTTTCCCATTGGTTTTTATTTCCTTACGTTCTGTGTTTCCTTTTAAACATTTTTTGCCTGTGACTTGTTTTACTCTTTCTTTAAGGGTAGAACTAGTGATTAATTCTCTTTAATTCTTCTTTCTTTTGAGAATGTCTTTATTTTTGCATTTGTGGTTTTTCCTTTTCTATTGCATGTACTGTTGTGTGTCTGTGGGGGGATTGAACCCAGAGCCTTGTTCATGTTAGGCAGGGCCTTTGGCATTGTGCTACATTCAACATTCAGCAATCCCTTTTACTCTTGAAGGGCAAGAATGAGTATAAGCTCATTCTTTATACTTTTCTTTTCTTCCAGGATTATACCAATTAGCAAGTAATATGTACCAAGTCATCCAAAAATAAAAATTAGCAATTCAAAGTAGCAAATATTTAATCATTACTCTGTAAGTTTGCAATTTAGGTTGGGCTCTGCTGAGGGCTTCTTGTCAGCTAGGCATCTTCAGTTATCTTAAATCAGTTATGAGTTAAATAGGCAGCTCCATTTCTAAAGTTACTTGTCTAATAAAACCACAGCCTTTAGTTTTTAGTGGTTCATCTTGTGCATTTGACATGATGTTCACATGACAATGACAGGGATTCATGGGAGAAGGCTGAAGTTTTCAAAATTACCTGGCTCACCAATCTAGCCTATAAGCAGAATTTGTGGGAAATATTTACAATTATTACAGTCTTTAGATTGGAAAATTCACAAAGTTTCATTGCAAAGGCAGTGGATAGAAGCAGGATGTGGTGTTAAAGTATAATCCTAGTACATGGGAAGGAGGCTGAGACAGGAGGACTACCATGAGCTAGAGGCCAGTCAGGCACATAGGAAGAATGGGAAAAAAGGCAGTACAGATGTAGCAAATGGAGGAGCGGGAAACTGGGGACATTAGTTAGAAGGATCTTAAATTGGTTTTACCTGATTTTATATTCCCTTGATAGTCTCAGTGAGATTTCATAAATATTTTATTTTTTAAGATTTATTTTAATTATGCATGTGTGCATCTCTATGGGGGGAATATCTCCATGTGAGTGCAGATGCCTGCAGAGGCCAGAAGAGGATGTTGGGTCACCTGGAGATGGAGTTAAAGGAAGTTGTGAGTGACCAGATTTGGTCTGGAGGAGCAACAAGCATTTCAACTACTGAGCCATCTCTCTGGCCCCTTATTGTACATTATTCCTTTTTTTATTAATGGGCAGAGAAAGGAGATTTAATCAATGTAGCCCACTGGGAAGAGTAGATACTTTATTAATATTTTAAAAATTTTCCTCACCATGAAGTTGTATCTGAGACCAACGAATTATCTAAGGTGACAGTGAAGTCCTTCACTGATATTTTTAAAATACAAAATTTAGAGGGAGCAGAAAGATTTGTACTCTTCGAAAAGGTAGGCATTTAAAGCACAAGACTAAATATGCATAAGCTGTTTGGAAAAAGGTTCAAAGTACTTTTGATTTCCTTTGTGTATGATGAATGTAAGAATTAAGATAATTTAGCAACAGCTGCCTAATTGAGATAGAAATAGAGCAGTAAAAGGCAGATACCACTTATTGTTATGAGAGAGAAATAGAATGTAAATGGGGAATCAAGATGGAGCAACAGATCTGTATCCAATGTTATGACAAAGAATGCACTTGCACATCAGAACCACAGTTAGCATAAGGAAGAAGTAAAGAGTTCTTCCCGATGTAATGTTCATGATTTTTATTATGATGAAGTTATTTTCTAAGGATAAAGTTATTTTCTAAGGACCAACAACAAGATATATTGCACAGTCTCAAATTTAATCATGAAGCCTGGCATAGCAAACTATTTCTATGGTGCAGCAGTGGCAATTTTTATCTTGGGGGATAATCAACGGCTATCTAATTGAACTTAAAGTCATCTCAATGGGAGGAACTCATGGATGGGACTGTAAGCAGAGTCAAATACACATGGCTGGAGATGTCACAGAATCTAGTGAAAACCTTATCTCCGTCATATCTCTAGACAAGTGAAATTTCTTATTGTATGCTAAATATGGATCTTTATATTTACAAATAACCATACAGTACACCACTCATCAAAGAAGCTTCTTTTCGCAACAGATGGAGATTATTACAGCATTCCACAACTGGCCACACAAAGTTATATGTCTGAAAGATGTATAGCCCTAAGTGACACATCTACTGTGAAACCTCTACACCCAAAGCTCATGGAACATAGAGGAACAGAGATTAGAGAGGCTATTAATACATTCTTCAATTCTCACCAGCAAAACTTCCTTATGCAACAAAGTATGATATACACAGAAGGCCACATCTGGCCAAGGTGTAGAAACTAATACCGAAGAGTTTGTGACTCTGGATAGGACTCACCCATCCATAGCGCAGGCACCATTGCAGAAGAGGGAGGTGGAAAGATGGTAAGAGTCAGGGTTGGTGCATGAACATAAGGAAACAGAGGCTTTCAGGCCCCTGGGAACTTGCTCATATAAACTTGTCAGACAAAAACCCAGCATAGAAGTGGGGAAATGAGCAGCAGGCCCCAACCTTAGCTAAGGAAATATTGGCTACTGAATACTGCAGGATGAGGGAGAGTTGATAATCTTTACAGAGTGACTTTACATATACTGACTAGACTCAAGTGGACAAACATACATTGAGGGGCATATAGGTACAAATGCTCGGCCAGATAGGACTTAACATATGTGACAGAATGCATGAAATCTGGTGGGGGGAGTTTTTGGGAATGCAAATGGAGGAGGGTGTCTAAATTTGATTAGGATCTATTATATGAAATGCACAAAAACTCAATAAAAATATATATACATGTATATGTATATGAGCATTTTGGAACTCGCCTTCAATCCCAGCACTTGGGAGGCAGCAACAAGTGATCTCTGTGAGACTGAGGCAAACCTGGTCTACATAGCAAGTTCCAGGACAGCTTGGGCTACTGGGAGACCTTGTCTCAAAAAGACCACCACCCAAAATTTATATATATATATATATATATATATATAATTAGAGGGACTGAGGAGACAGCTCAGTGGTTAAGAACTCTGGTTGTGCTTGTAGAAGACCCAGGCTCAGTTCTCAGGCCCACATGGAGGCTAACCATTTGTAATTTCAGTTCCAGGGCATCCACTGCCATCCTCTGGCCTCCACGGACATTGCAAGCACTTCCTTGCAGACAAAACACAGATTTTTTTTAAAAAATGTATTTATTTATCATTTATTTATTTATTTATTTATTTATTTATTTATT
>NW_008339910.1:4184083-4200058 GCF_000622305.1 Nannospalax galili | reverse complement strand
TTTTTAACGTGTGGCCCACGTAGCCCCAGCAGAGGCAAGTGGATCTCTGTGAGTTCAAGGCCTTCTTAGTCTACATAGTGAGTTCCAGGCCAGCTGGGGCTACAGGGAGACCCTGTCTCAAAAAGACCGAAAACAAAAACAAAACAAAAACAAAAACAAAAGCAAAAAAACCCAAAACCTGTGGTTGGCTGGAGAGCTTGCTCAGTGGTTAAGAACACTGACTGCTCTTGCAGTGGATCCAGGTCCAATTGCCAGCACCCACATGGCAGTATCATCTGTACCTTTAGTTCCAAGGGATCCAACGCCCTCTTCTGACCTCCCCGGGCATTGCATGACATGGGTGCAGTTACATATATGCAGGCAGTACATTCATATGCATTAAACAATAAAAATAATAAATAAAAGATATTTTTAAAACAAAAATATATAATTAACATGCAACTCTCAAGCTGGAGTTCAAAAGTAACAGGTCTTGAATGGAGGCAAGGGCACTAGCAGCCTCCTGCCTATTATTATCTAGGGATGTGGTAGATGTGTACACTTCCGTTATTTTAAGGTTTATTCAACTTAATATCTTCTTTCCTATTTTGATAAGTGGCAGTTAAAAGTGAAAAAGGAATATGAGATAATAGTGAAACTAATTGAAGAAAATACATGAAAGTAATCAGATAAATGAATGTTATCCAGTGTTCTGTATTCATTAACCAATTTTGATTTTCATATAAATTGCAGTGTCAGATTAAATGAATAATTTTTCAAAGCAGCACTGTGAGCTCAACTGATTATCACAAAATTAAGCTACATGCTTTCAAATGAACACTCATCACCAACAATAAAAATCTTGAAGTCTGAATGAAGTTTGCAGTTAGGCTGATGCATAAGGAAGATTTGGACACAAAAGGCAATGCTCTCTTCTTGTAAAGCAGGTAAGTGATGTGCATCTGCATTGCTCTACACAATTTTGAAGCACTTGGGGTAGATGGAATGTGACTTTTGACAAAGATAAAATTTCAAGCCTGAGAAACGGCCTTGTTAGTCTCAAGTTTAGCTCATGGTTGCTCCTGTAAGTTAGAAGCTTTGGTCTTCGTTATACTATTCATATCACTCTAAACAAAAGGAGGAGGAGGCAAAAGATAAAAAAAAAATGCTAATCTACCCTCAGCTGTAAACAGCTGCCGAATTCTTCCTGTGCAACAGCAGCTCCTTCTAGGATGACCTTTGGCTGTTAAAACCGTGGGTTTGTGTCTGTGACTGCAGTTATCCCATCTGGATCGTTGGCTGTCACCATCATGTTAGATCGAGGAGTCTACCACTCCATATTTCAGAATGTGGAGTACTTGGTGGAGCAATTCCTAGAATAGGAATGAATTTTGATTTTACCATGTAAGACTAGGGGCAGGTCTAATGTAAATGTAGTTCGGCCATATTTACTGACAGCTACACTTCATTGGCTCAGCCTTCTTGAGAATAGATTGAGGTTTCATGTGCCTACTTCTCTCCATAAAGGTCAGCACAGTCCACAAGCCACCTGCATGTTCATCTCCACCAGCAGATATCAGACATGCTGAAATAACTTCGATTTTCAACATGAGCACAAGGTGAGAGCAAGCTTGGGTTTATGACATATAGTGATAGAAATATGCACAAGTGCATCTTAATGGTTAACTCAAGTTGCCATTTTGTCAATTTGTAATACAAATTTTACAAGACCAACTGTTCTCACTGTAAAAATTTTGTTTCTTTGACAAACTACAGTACTCAGTGAGGGTGTCAATTAAAAATGGAAGCTAGTATTTCAACTTTTCAGAATGTTTCCTCTTTATAAATGATTTTCTATTTCTTTAAGGCAAAAATTCCTGTAATGATACTTGTCTTTGTAAGAATCATCTAAACACATGCTCTTTAGAGGAGTGACATTTGAGAGTAGAATTTGTGCTTCTGTTAAAATTATTCTGTTTGATCACCACCTATATTTCAAGAAAAGGTCAGTTTTGTAAATTAATTTTGAAATACTTCTAGTGATGTGTTGACCAACATCAAACACCCACTATAGCTATCAAACTGTAGGTCATTATCTGGAGTTAGTGACAGAGGATTGGTCACCTAAGTGAGTATCTATGTGTACAAGTCCAGTGATGTTCTCAAAGTACAGTTTTGGGTTTTTTTTTGGTCTTTTTGAGACAGGGTCTCCCTGTAGCCCCAGCTGTCCTGGAACTCACTATGTAGACCAGGCTGGCCTTGAATTCACAGAGATCCGCCTGCCTCTGCCTCCCGAGTGTGGGGACTACAGGCGTGCGCCACCACACCGGGCATAGAACATATTTTTATGTTTCAAACTAAGATTTCTTAGAAATAGCAAAATGAGACGGGATTGGGAAATTTAAGACCAACAAAGTAAGCATGAAAATTGTACATGTCTTAAGGCAAGCCTCAGGGGAGTCCTTGAATTAGTCAAGCAGGAAGAGTTTGCTTTGCTTAGTGTAAACTGCTTTTAACCTTCACTTGAAGCTGCCTAAGTTGTGTATCTGTAAATCTATTGTGCCATTAGAAGCAGTCACTCTGTGTATGATAGATTTAGGAAAACAAAGACAAAAACAAATAAACAAAAACAGTAAGGGCTCCAAGGCAAATTTTATCTTTGTAAGACATGGTCCTTCTTTGGAGCATGTACAATACTTTATACCAAGGTAACTCCAAGTTTCAACTTAGTGTCTTCTTACTCTATTCTTAGTTTAAGCATTTTATTTATTTTTATTTTATGTGTATGAATGTATTGTCTATAAACATATGTAAATGTACCTGTTGTGCAATGTCCACGGAGGTCAGAAGTGGGTATAGGATCCGTATAATTGTACAGACGATTGTTAGCCACCATGTGGGTGCTGGGAACAGAACCTGGGTTCTGTGCAAAAGCAGCCAGTGCTCTTATCTGATGAGCCATCTCTCCAGCCCCTCTATTCTCATTAAAAATTGTAAAAAAAATTATTCTATGTGTGTGAGTGTATTGCCTGCATGTATGTAAGTACACCTATATAGTACAGTGCCTGCAGAGGAGAGAAGAGAGCATCAGATCCCCTGGAACTGGAATTACAGATGGGTGCCAGAATTTGAACCCGGGTCTTTGGCAAGAACAGCCAGTGCTCTTAAGAGCTGAGTCATCTCTCCAGCCCTATTTATTCTTGTTTTAGAAGGTGGCTTTTAAAACCCTTCAACCACAATCCCAGATTATACAGTTTTACATCCTGTATTAGATCCTGTAGCTCTTTAGAAAACTTGCAGCTTCAGTCAGACAGTTGAGATGACATCATGCTTTGGAGCCACTTAAGGGCCTAACAGCCACTATTAGTTTCCTGTTCTACCCACTGCAGCCACAAGATGGCAATGTGACAATTTGAATAAAACCAAAAGTTAGACAACTTTGTTTTTATTTGTTAAAAAGCCTTTAAACAAGTGGAATCTGCATGAAGCAAATACTTTTCCTGAACTGGGAACTGCATCCCACTACGTATTAATGTGTTTTCTGTGTTTGAGAAGATGGGTGACCTCCAGTCAGAGTGATTGAGGATGGGGCAACATCTTGCCTTCCCCCCTTCTTTAAATTGCTCCATCTAGTATAGTGGTTGATGAACAGAAATAAGGCTTCAAATGACATTGACTGGCACTGGGGGACTATCACAGACGCTTTGATTTTATTTTTCTCCATGTGAGATGCAGAGAGAGCAAATTCTGTCCAAGAAGTTTCCTTTTATAGGGTAATAAATCCTATGCATTTATAGCTAGGTCGCTTCAGAATTCCTGCAAAGTTCATTTTTTTACTCGGAGGGTGAATGCATGATTAGTTCTACATTATGAAAAATTTATTAGTTAAGTACTTGAATCTGTGTTGTAGAATATACAAAGATTCATTATAAAGAAATGTTTCACCTACTTGAAATTTCCAGGCATATATTTGCTTTTTAATAAATGTGGACATTATTTCTTCCTTATGACCCAGAGTTAAATACATACATATATACACACAGATCATTACTACTGAACAGAAAGTTTGTAAAGATCAAGAAAATCATTTGTGTAAAACAATAGTATAGTCCTTAAACCAGAGATTTCAGAAAACACATTATTATCTTATTTTTTATTTATTTTATTTATTATTTTATGTGTATGAGTGTATTGCCTGCATGTGTGTTAAGCTCATCCATTTGTACAAGGCTCATGGAGGTCAGAGAAGGATGCTGGATCTCCTGGAACTAGAGTTATGGATAGTTGTTAGCCACCATGTGGATGCTGAGAGTCAATCCCAGGTCCTCTGAAAGAGCAGCCAGTGCTCTTAACTGCATCATCTTTCCAGCCATATCTCCATTTTTATTCACAATGATAAACTGACATTTAAAAAAGAAACAAATTGGCCAGGCATGGTGGCACATGCCTTTAATCCCAGCACTTGGGAGGCAGAGGCAGGCAGATCTCTGTGAGTTCAAGGGCAGCCTGGTCTATATAGTGAGTTCCAGGACAGCTAGGGCTACAGGGAGACCCTCTCTCAAAAAGACCAAAAACAAAACAAAACAAAACAAAAACAAACTATCATGTCTCTGCTGTAAAAACACAGGTAATTATTTCTTTGCCAATTTTTATAGGGTGGAAATGCAAAGATAAAAATATTAATAGCTTATTCACATTGATTGAAAATTCAAAATCTGTGTCCCATATAAATAAACATTTAATTCTCCAATACTTGAGATAGGTAACTATTGTTTTATTTGGGGAATGTTGTGCACTTTCTCTACTCTTTAATAAAACTTGAATTTACCTCTTCAGAGCAGGTAAAAAAGTGCTTTCTGAGCACAGTACCGGGCAGACATATAATAAGGCTGCCTCTTGTGTTTTCTGCCTTTCTTCTCCATATAGAACTTTTGCCATATGAATGCATTGATACTTGGATTTTGCAGCTCAGAGTATTTTTTGTATATATATTTTAATTATTTATTTAATAACCACATAATAACCACATACTTAGAAGAAGCATTTCATTACATCAGCATTGACATATCCAATAACAATTTTCTGAGCTAGGATGCATCTTTTTTAAAATTAGCTGTACGTTTTTATGTTTACAGTTGAATTATTACAGATATACAATATTTTACTCAGTATAAACCCTATAAGACATAAAATTAAATGAGGTTTTAACTTTTAAAAAAGATTTCCATTTCATTATTAAAATACACAGTTTCATACAGAAAAATTCATTTTCAATGCAATTGACATTAAGATGTTTGCACATGCGTTTCTAATTTCTACATAACAGATTATCACTAATCACATTTGAAATCTACCTGATGACTTTATATCCATGCTTAGATGCCAAGGAGCTCAGAAAATAACCAACTGTGAGTAGATCAGAGTATTTTTATTGTGTTCTAGACTGATTGTTCTGTCTTTTTCCCATTCATGTGCTGAAATTTTACTTTTACTATCATAGCATTGGGAGTTGAAGCCTTTGGGTGATGATAAAGTCATGATGGTGGAGCCTTCATAAATGGAAATAAGAAAACTATAGAAGACAGTCCACAGGACTCTTTCACTTCTTTCTGCTTGTGAAGACATAACAAGACAATTATGTGTGAACTAAGAAGAGGGGTCACTAGGCAGCAAATCTACTCTTGGTATTTCTAGCTTCCAGAACTATGAGACATAAATGCCTGTTTATTAGGCTCCCTAAATCTGTGATATGTTTGCTATATCAGTGCAAGCAGATTAAGACAGGCACCTTTCCTATACTAGTGTAGCTGCGGGATGAGTTCAGGGTGGGTGGAGGAAGGGAGACTTTTCCTCTTGGCTCTAATCACCAGGAATGTAGCCTCTACAATTTGAAGCTAAGTCAACAGGAAATGCTGGTAGCCTGCTCAAGCCTACAGGATGCAATATTCCTTGACAAGATTCAGAGGGGAGGAGGAGCCCTGTTTTCTGGGTCAACTCGCTTTTAACTGGCCTTCTAATACAACTAATTAGGGTGTTGTTTCGAAAGGGAAAGAAGAGCTTGAAACTCAAGTATCACAGAAATGTTTCTTCTTTTGCAATTTGTCCTTCAAGAAATAGGTTTTTAAATAGTTGTATTTAAATACAACTGGTTTTTTCCTGGCAAACACATCCACAGAGCTCCCCACACTGTCATTCATAAAGCATAATCTTATAATAGGCATTTACTAAATGCTTTTTAAATGTCACCCAGTAATAAATATTTAAGAGTGATCTCATTTTATCCTCACAAGTACCCTCTGAGCTACATATCACCAATGAGACTCAGATTGCACAGTTTTTGAAAGATAGACAGCTGGAAAACAGTGAGTCTAGGCTTCAAACAAACACTGACTTCAGGAACACTTGACTGTAGCTATGGTTTACTATCGGGTTCTACAGACAGAGAGGCTTTGGTTAAGTCCTGTCTCAACTTAGTAGGCAAAGGAGGCTGAAGCAAATGACTCAATGTCTTTTTTCTTTCAGTTACTCATATATGAAATTAATGATTTCCTTATAAGATTGTAGTGAATGTTGAACTAGGAAGTATGTGAAAATCTATTTTGACAGTTTTTGACCTAGTTTATGGCTCAATAGTCATTAAAGATTTTTGATATTATAGTAATTTCTGTTCTTGCTAGAATCTGATTCTTCCATTTATAGAAACGTTAAAAAGAAAAAAAATATTTTAAAATGTATCCATTGAAGTACTGTTACTATCTCAGTTGTCTCTAGTATAATCAATCCTTTGAGAGAAAGAGAGAAAGTATTTATTTTAATTCCACAGATAATATTTCTCTTGGTGAATTTTGACTCATTAGCTTTCTGTTGTTACTGGTTTTTCGTTTGTTTGTTTGTTTTTGTTTTTGAAACAGGGTCTCCTTGTAGCCTCAGCTGACCTGGAACTCCTATGTAGTCCATGCTGGTTTCAACCTTATATAGATCTGCCTAGTTCTGCATCCTGAGTGCTGGGATTAAAGGTGTGTGCCACTATATCTGGAAAACCCATTAGCTTTTTAATAGCTATAATATTTTACCTTCTTAAAATTTTTATAGAATTTTTCAAACTTCTTACAATAAATCTTGATTATATCTAGACACCCTCCCCTATTCACGACCCACCATATTTCATGAATTTTGTCATAGGTGCTAAGACTTACCAAGGCATGTTTGTATCCCCAAGTGTCCCTCAATGTGAGTCCATCCACTGGAGCCTAGACAACCTATTTAGAGTCACTCCCTCAAAGAGTAGTCATTGGTTGCCAATAGTTCCTTAGGTAATATTGCGGCTTCCTACCCATTTCCTCACTTCTGTGTTGGATTGTTGTCTGGTTTGAACTTGCATGGGTCTCGAGCATGCTCTCACAATTGCTGTAAGAGCAAATTCTGTTTCCTTGTGTCATCCACCACCCCTGGCTCTTACATTCTTTCCATTTCTTCGGCAATGGTCCCTGAGCCTTGGGTGGCACAGATTTGATATAAATGCCCTACCCAGGGACAAGCACTTTGAAGTCTCTTATTTTTCACTTTGTCCAGTTGTGGCTTTCTGAGTTAATCACTATCTATACATGATGAAGCTTTGCTTGTGAGAGTTGGGAGATGCATTAATACTTTTTCTGCCCCTTCTTCTGCTATGCTCCCTAAGCCTTAGGTATTGAGGTTGTGTTGTACATGTGTCACTTAGGAACGGGTCTTATAGATACTTATTCTCTGCATTTAACTAGTTGTAGAGCTCTGTAATCATGTCCATCTGTTTCAGAAAGAAGCTTTTTTGATGAATGGTGAGGGACATATTTGTCTGTAAAGATAAGGATACATATTTAGAGTACAGTAAGAAGTTACATTGGTCTAGGGATGTGATAAAAGTATTTTTGTATAGTATTTATAACCTCTACAGCCATGTGTATTTGGTTATGCTTACAGTACCACATGTAACTTTCCTCCCATTGAGTGGACCTTATGTCCAATTAGACAGCTATTATTACCCCCAAATTAAGAGTGCCACTGCTGCACCAACACAGATAGTTTGCTAAGTCAGTCTTTTTTATGTTTATAAGACTTTATAGCTGGTTAAGACCATTGATTTTTTTTTCTCTTGGCAGCTTGCGTAATATCTTCTGATACCATAAGAACTAGTCTTCCAGAGGAGACTTCCAAGTCAGTTCCAGTTCATTTGCTCCAAGTCCTGTCTCTGAACTATATATGTCCTGTCTTCAGCATGACTTCTTTCCTTTTGTTAATATGGCTACTGTCTCACCTTCCTTCCTTATAATCTTCAATAAGATGCCAATGAGGATTGCCTCAGAATTTGTCTGCTACTATAGTTCAACTGAGTAAGGGAAGTATTAAAAGAAGAAAACAATTGTGTTGGTTTTCTGTGCTGTAACAAATTTCCATCAGCTTGGAAGTTTAAACAACAGCTTTTGTTTTCTTAGCTTTGGAGGAATGGTCTAAAATCAGTAACAATGAACAAAGTCCCGTGCTATGCATCCTTGGTAGTCACTAGGGGAATGTATTCTTCACCTCTATTAGTTTCTTCTGGGCACTAGCATTTCCGGCCTGTGGCCATATCACACGATCTGTCTCTAGGGTCACATGGCCTCTTCCTTGTCTATCTTCCTTGTCTCTCTCTTATGACTGCATTTCAGTCCTACCCGTGTAATCTAAGTGGTCCAAATCAAGATATTTAATTTAATTATACCTGCAAACTCCATTTTCCTTACAGATATCATTTATAAAGCTTAGAAATAAAAGAGCCCTAACCGAATAGATTGGTGTTCTAATAAAACAGTTAACAGAGAGAAACTGACTGTCAGAAAGCCAGAGGGAGGCCTTACTAGAAACTAACCTTGTCAGACCTTGATCTAGAACTGCAAGTTTTCACTACTGTAAGAAAATGAATGTCTGTCATTTAAACCATCTAGTCTATTCTGTTATGGCAACACTGACAAACATATTGCTGCCAAATTTTCCATCTGAATTAACAGTTACAGTGACTCCCACAGGAGACTGACTTTGGGACCCAGATTCCACTGGGGTGAGAGGTTGGGACACATTCCCAAATAAACTTCTAGAGTGAGCAGAGGTGGCAATAGAGGGTTGGAGGCTGCCAAATTTTCCATCTGAATTAACAGTTACAGTGACTCCCGCAGGAGACTGACTTTGGGACCCAGATTCCACTGGGGTGAGAGGTTGGGACACATTCCCAAATAAACTTCTAGAGTGAGCAGAGGTGGCAATAGAGGGTTGGAGGATGCCAGTATTCTTTGTGGAGGAAGGTGAGAAGCCGCATCAGTAGGAACCAGCAGCAGTTGCATCTCTTTATGACTGTAGCTTTCTCCAGGTAAGTGAAGCTTACCAGATTCTTGAAGCTGTTGCTTGCACATATGTTGAGGGATAGATTTCAGTGGTGCTAAGAAGTCTAAATTGACACAACTACAGGTCTTCAAGAAGGGGCATACATTTTCAGTTGGTCAGAAATGGCCTGTAATGTAGTGCTATTTTAGGTAAAGAAATATCCTCCCAGACCCATTTCACATACAGTGGACTGCTAAAGGTGGTGATATTAAGGAAGGGCAGCTCTGTGGAGTGCTTTTTGCTTATAAAAATCTGGTACTCTTCTCTGTCTCTGAGGATGCTTCCCAGAGAAACTGACCTGTAAGGTTGACTAACAATTGGGTTATCTTATCAACATGGAGATAACTTAAAACCACTTGCTTGTATTTGGGGACATAGACACAAATTTAATGGCAAAATGAAAAAAATCACACATTTCGTTGCACTAAACAATTGCCTTTTGGCCTAAGTTTGCAGCAAGATTTTTTCCTAATCGACATGTTCTTAATGTGCCTAATCAATTATGAATGTACACATGAAGGTATGTACCTATGTTTAATTGGCAGTGAAAAGACCATGAATTTGTTACCTTCTTTTTGTAGACGGTTATAACTTTGAGGCAGATGGGAACAGGCTGGTATAATATAGATGAGAAATACTGAGTTTTTCTTTCATGGTTGATATATAACCAGATACAATAGTATAATCTTTGCATTAAAAGTGTGTCAGGGCTACAGTCATTGTAATTGATATTAAAGTGGGTTGAAATAAATGGGATAAGGTATGTGTGATCTGTTTACTGTGGGATTAAACATCCATCTTAGGTGCACAGCTTATAATTCTGTAATCATACTCTGAAAGCTATGTGCAACTTCAACAACAGTTATGTTGTTTAGTATCACACCATGGCAAGGATCTCACCATGTAATGTGCTTCCTCTAATAGCTGAACAGTTGCTATAATGTGATATTTCTTTTGTGACTCAAATCTCTTTATTCCATAGAGCTTTGTGTAGATTAGTGGTTTTCTTCTTCTGAAGCTGAATCCTCTAAGAAAAAGGAGAGAGAAAATATTCTTAAAATATTTTAATCAGATGAGATTGGGCACGTTCAGGGTGGTCCTGAATGAACAGGATTCAGCACGTAAGGCAGAGTGCATAGGGTTCGGTGGGGGGATAGGGTGATACGTGGATTGGGGAGGGGATCTGAATTTGAGTGGGAAATATTTTATGAAATTTTTAAAGCTCAATAAAAATAAAAATAAAAAAATTCAGTGAAAAATTCTTTAAAATTCTAAATTTTTATGTTATGAATAAATCATTGAAATAAATTTAAATATTAAGGATGTTTTTATTCTTAGTTTTCCTACATTGACTTCTATCTACATCAGTGAAATTTTGTGATCTGAAACAAACTTTAAAAGTATACCCTTTGAAAATTGCTGAATAAATTTAAAATGTTCTAATTTTGAAAAATGCTTAGTGTATAATTAGATTTAGTCGTTCTAATACATATAGATATCGAACCATTATACTGTAAGCCTTAAATATACATAATTGTCTGCCAATTAAATGTAAACGATGGCCTTTTGACCTTTCACATACTTACTCTGTATTCCACATTTTAATGTTCCCAAGACCATTATTACCTCAGTTGTTTACTAATATGTGCACTGTTCATTTTCTAAGCTTTCAAATGGCTAAATCTAATTTCTGTGGTTATTTGCGGGTCCACCTAGGAGTTTTGATTCCTTATCTCAGCAATTACTCTCCATTCTGTTGGTAGCGACATTGGATTTCTTCGTAAAGAATTATGCCTCTCCCACTGTCAAACTCTTGGTGAGAGGTTATCTCCAGATGATTAATGGACAGAGAAAGAAAAAAATCATTGGAGATCATGCTTCCTGTAGAGGCAGCCTGCTCAGCAGCAGCAGCCGCTTTGACCTTCAGAGCATCCCTGCCTCTGTCCTGTTACTGAATTGGGATCTCTGGTTATTGTAGCTCATGCCCTGAGATCCCTGAAAGCTTTCTGGTAAATTTCTTAAATTTCTTTTTTAACCTGTTAGTTAGTCCTTTTTTTTTTTTTTTTTGGCTTTTTGAGACAGGGTCTCCCTGTAGCCCCAGTTGTCCTGGAACTCACTATGTAGACCAGGCTGGACTTGAACTCACAGGGATCTGCCTGCCTCTGCCTCCCAATTGCTGGGATTAAAGGCGTGCGCCACCACACCCAGCTAGTTAGTCATTTATGTTGAAGGCAATAAAAAACAAAATGTCTAACCCATTTGGATCACATAAAATACTAAAAGCAAGATTTCTATAGAATATGAAAGTGTTATAGATCTGAAGTGTTGTAAAGATTAAGGGGCTTGGTGTGGTGACTCCTGCCTTTAATTCTAGCATCTAGGAGGTGCAGGTAGAAAGATCAGGTGCTCAAAGTCATCATAGACCTGGGTAGAGTTGTGTTTCCTAGATCATCCTAAATCTGATCAACTTGTCAATGATCAACCAACAAACATATCTCATGTTGACTCAGCCTTAAAGGAAAATGTCCTAGAATTGAAGAGGTGAATATAAAAAAAAATGAGAGAAGTTATGGGGAAGAAGAGAGTGACTCAGCTTACTGTAAGTAATCTATGATCCTACCTGCATTTTGTATAAATTAGATGATATCAAATACTTTGTTACACTGCTAATAAATGCAATTATTTAAAAAACATAGAGTTTTCTAATTAATGCCAGTCTGCGACACATGAGACCCTGCATTTTAAAAAATCCAACCAATTAAACAACCACCACCAAACGCAAAGATCTTTGAACTTTTCCACTTTTTAATTATGTCAACTCATTCCATTCATAATCATTTAATCTATTTTTGGAAATATTTGCCTTATATGCTTCTAGAATGTACTTGGCCCAAGAACAGCTCTTCACTCACAGAATGCTCTTTAATTTTAAAGAAGCTATAGCAGGTTGACAGAGTAAAGGTCCTTAGAGTGTTTAAGTTAGCATGGGTGGGGAACAAGCCAGAACTATGTTCACAGCAATCTTATTGATTAATTTGTTCATTTGTCTATTGTACATGTATTTTTGTGAACTTTATGTACACTACACACATGTTAAAAAGAGATAGTAAAATCAATAGTATGTTTCAGCTCAGGATGAGTTGTGTCTAAAGGAATGGAAACAGAATGTGCTGTGGAAGTTTGTGAGGGCCACAGAGGACTGAGGCAGGAGAAGCATCATGAATTTGAGGCTGGCTTAGGCTACATAGTGTGTGATAGTCTCTGAAAACAGTGACAATAAAAAGGCATAGCGTTTCAAAATAAGATGACACTCATTTGGGTCCTGAAGAATGTGTAGAGAGTATTAAGCCAAATAATGATAGGAAGAAGAAATCTACAAAAAGTTCTTGGGTAGGACTACAGGAAAAGAGATGCTGCTTATTTGGAGAAATGAAGTGGCTCTCTGCAACTGGAGTAGGGTTTGTGAGTTGATTTCTGGAGTTTGATAGCAGTTAAAGATGATGGCAGGCCCAGTGGTAGCAAATTCCATATGCTATGTTTAGGGTTAGGACTTAGTTTATAAGCCTGGGACAAGCTTGTGTTAAGCTATGAAACTTTTGAGAATTAGTGTAGTTGATGTACAGAGAATGACTTGTAGGAGAAGAAATTAAGCTATTCTAAGAGTCCAGATGATGTGTTAGATGTGGGCCCTGAGTCAAGCCCTCTGCCTGACTCAGATCATTACCAAAGGAGGAAGCACAAAAGTAGTTGTGATTCTTCAGTGTTAATTTCCAACATTAGTCCCATCAGAAGAATGTATTCATTCATTAATAAATTGTTTATCCTATGTACTTGTCCGTTATTATTCTACTCACTGAATGTAGTGGAGGAAGAGAGCCTTGTGGTGAGGAGGCCGGCCACATTGATTGAAATTGCACTCTTCAGTTGGAAAGGAGGTTACTGCTTTTTACCTGAGTTTTCAAAAAGGGAGCTGGAGAGTAAATATCTATTTGCTCTTTTATTGCTTTGTCCCCTCCTTCCTTTCTCTTTGCTACAGAAACTCTCAGTTGGCTCTGTCAAAAAGAAAAAAGCAGGGGTAGCTGCTCAGAGCTCAGCAGACAGTGTGGGGTTCTGGCCTCCAACTACCAGAGGGCCTGAGAACCCAGGGGATAGCCTGACAGTCCCTGGATCTTGCCTCCACATAGTAGTGAGCTTCCTCTGATTGTGCCATACCATCCTCTTACCTGGGATTTTGTGAGGCCCTTCCCAAAGCCCCAGGGTAGATTTGGCTTTGGTAGACTAAGGCTGGGAGCTCAGCAGACTGCCAGAGTGCTGAGGTCTGGCCCCCCTCTGGCCTCCCTCTGGAATAGGGTTGACAACCACAGGACTTCCTGAGAACCTGGATCCTGCCTCCATGTGGTGAAGGAAACTTGAGTGAACCTGACTGGAACCAGGGCTTCTGTGGGTACTCCTGAATAGCTGATCTGAAGCCATCAGTTCCCACCATGAACCTGAAAGAACCTGAACACTGTACCAATCAGCTTTATATAACCAATAAGGAAAGGATCTAGGCATCCAGATAATACAAACAGAAGCATACTTCAACGTAATTCTTATATCAGAATCATAAACAACAAAAGAAATTCACATGCCTAAACCACAATGAAAGAATAATAAAATGGAAAGCCAAAATACAATGTACCCAGCAAAGCCCACCAATCCTGTAGAAGAGTTCTACAAGGAGAACCCCTTAGAGATAACCCAGGACACTGAATTTAAAAGATCATTCCAGGTGTGGTGGCACACACCTTTAATCCCAGCACTAGGGAGGCAGAGGCAGGCAAATCTCTGTGAGTTCAAGTCCACCCTGGTCTACATAGTTGTGGGAGACAGACTTGAGCCTAGGGTGATATTGCAACTGTCAGGGTCACGTGGTTTCCAGGAATCCAGGCTATGTAATCTGAAACCCAGTATGCTAATGAGGCATCCTACCCGCTATTCTGTGATAGGACGTTAAGTCTGTTATGCTAATAAGGTATCCCACTTGCTGTACTGTGATAGGAATGAGGTATACTACTTGCTATGCTGTGATTGGACCACTATCCCTATATAAGCTTGTGCCTTCCTGCAATAAAGCAGACCTGTGTCACTGAACCTGGTCTCCTGTGTCTGAATGCAGCTCTGCTGACACAGTCTCCTCACCAGCCCAGGGGTCTGGGACTGGGCAGAAGCGGCGACTACAGGAGGCAGCACAGGGCAAGCAGAAGAGCTGCCTCAGCACCAGGTGAGCAGAAGAGCGGCCACAGCCCAGGGTGAGCGGAGGAGCAGCATCAATGCCCAGAAGAAACTAATAGAGCAATAAGACAGGAGAAGGAAATTAAAGAGTACTAATTGGAAAAGAAGAGGTCAAACTATCACTTTTTTCAGATGATACAATACTATACCTAAGAGGTCCCAAAAGTTCCACCAGAAAACTCCTAGAATTGATCAACTCTTTCAGTATAGTCACAGGTTATAAAATCAATCTACAAAAATCAGTACCTTCCTATATATCAATAACAAGCAATTGGAGAAAGAATACAGGGAAATGCTCCCATTCACAATTACTGCAAAAAAACTAAAATATCTTGGAATAAATCTGACCAAAGACATCAAAGATCTCTACAATGAAAATTTTAAATCATTAAAGAGATTGAGGAAGACACCAGGAGATGGAATGACCACTCATGTTCATGGATTGGAAGAATTAACATTGTTAAATGACCATCCTACCCAAAGCAATGTAGAAATTCAATGAAATCCAATCAAAATCCCTGTGACATAGTTTTCAGAATTAGAAAAATGCATCCTTAACTTCATAAGGCACAAAAGATCCCGGATAGCCAAAGCAACCCTGAGCACCAAGAGCAATGCTGTGGGGATTATGATACCAGATCTCGAAGTATACTACAGAGCCATAGTCATTAAAAACAGCATGGTACTGGTGCAAAAACAGACACATAGATCAATAGAACATCATTGAAGATCCAAACCTGAGTACATGCAATTTCAGCCACCTGATATTTGACAAAGGTGCCAAAAACACAGAGTGGAGGAAAGACAGCATCTTCATCAAATGGTGCTGGCAAAACTAGATCTCCAACTGTAGAAGAATGAAACTAGATCCTTATCTTTCGCCTGCATAAAAGTCAACTCCAAATGGATCAAAGACCTCACTGTGAAACTGGAAACCCTGACTAATAGAAGAAAATATTGGCAGTAACTTACAGGATATAGGTGTAGGAAAGGATTTTCTCAATCAGAAAGCAGTTGCTCAGGAATTAAGGTCGGCAATCAATAAGTGGGACCTCATTAAACTAAAAAGCTTCTGTGCAGCAAAAGAAACAATAAAAAGTGAACAGAAAACCCACAGAATGGGAAAAAATCTTCACCGGTGATACATCTGACAGAGGTTTAACATCCAGAGTATATAAAGAACTCAAAAAACAGGTTGGGCGTGGTGGTGCACACCTTTAATCCCAGCACTCGGGAGGCAGTGGTAGGCAGATCTCTGTGAGTTTGAGGCCAGCCTGGTCTCCATAGTGAATCCAGGACAGCTGGGGCTACAGGGAGACCCTGTCTCAA
>NW_008339910.1:4183267-4183926 GCF_000622305.1 Nannospalax galili | reverse complement strand
AAAATTAACCTACCATATGACCTGGTTATACCACTCCTTGGCATATACCCATAGGACACATCCTATTGTAGAGACACTTGTATAACCATGTTTGTTGCTGCTCTTTTCACAATAGCTATGAGATGGAAGAAACCTAAGTGTCTCTCAACATATGAGTGGTTAACAAAAATGTGGTATATTTACACAATGGAGTTCTATTTAGCAGCAAAGAAAGATGAAATAATGAAATTTGCAGGTAAATGGATGGGTCTAGAAACTGTTATACTAAGTGAAGTAACATAGACTCAGAAAAATAAACGACTTATGTTCTCCCTCATATGTGGCTCCTAGCATCAAATCCTTTTAAATTCCAGGTCCTTTTAATAAGATGATGCTATACAGCAGTCCCTTCTGCATATAATAACTACCATCATCACGACTTTGGCTGAGCCTGATCTCTAAACATAGTCACAATTGGGCTTGTTGAAGGTTGTGCGCCTTCATTAAAGGAGTGCCAAGTAGGGTCACTGGACCCTCACCTGAATATCTGACCACTCTTTACAGCCACTCTTCCCAGCCAACTAATCCAGCCTTGGAAGACAAAAGAAAAATGAGGAAGAATCCAATCGAAGGATGCTTTTGGAAGCCCTTGCCAAGAAACTCCAATGGATTCTGAAATG
>NW_008339910.1:4141260-4183121 GCF_000622305.1 Nannospalax galili | reverse complement strand
TACAATTTGGGAGTCTTTTAGATAGACCCACTGAAGGGGTACTCCAATTGCCTCACCCTGCATCCCTGTTCAGCATGGAAGAAACCAGAGCAGTCAGTGTCCCTATTTCCTATTGACAATTTGGGTAGCCACTTTCAGAGGATGATGTAATAAGAATGGGAGGTAGAAATTGGCTAGGCATTAAGGATAAAAAGATCCCAAAGAAATGTAGACAGGTTCTTGGCTAGTCCAAGTGTCCTTGGGCCTGTTAGCAACCTACTCTGCTTCAAAGGTCAAAAATGTCAAAAGTGTTTGGGAGCTTATATCTAATCCTTAAAAGATTTTAGGGTTACCTCTTCAGAGGAGGGAATGTTGGAGGGGAGGGAGTGGGCATGGATTTGATCAAAACACCTTATATGCATGTATGAAATTCTCAATAATGTTTTTTAAAAAATTAAAATAAAAAAAGAAAGGAAAAAGTAAGTTTCTTTTTTTTTTAAATGATATGTTCTGTGCACATTCACATCCCAGAGAAAAAAAGACACATAATAGAAGGTTGAATTGTTCATTGGGAGAAGAAAGGTCAAAATGACCTACACAGTAGGCAGTGTAGAATTCCCAGGCATTAAAATTTTTTTGAAAATTTCCTTAATACCATACATCATTAATACTATACACCATTACATCATTTTCATCTCTTCCTCTCCCCGCTCCAAATCTTCCCATGCCTCTCCCAGTCTTTCTCAATTACCTGGCCTCTTCTCTGATTATTATTACTGCATATACATATATAAATATACATTATAGCAGATTACATATAATCTGCAAGTCCACTTAGTAGTGCTTGTGTGTACATGTGTTTAGGGCTGACTACTGAGATTGAATAACTATCAGATGAATTTCTCCAGAAACTCATCTGTGGAGAAAACTGGTTATCTCTCCCTCCATAGCTATTAATTGGCCCGTAGTTCTTCATCTAGAGGTGGGACCTTGTGATATTTCTCCCATTCACAGTGGCCTGTCATCTGGTCTTGTCATTATGCAGGACTTGTTTAAGCAGTCATCTTGCTGAGATTTCATGTGTGCAGCTTCCTTGTCAAGCCACCATCAACAGAAAGGTGTCTTCATCCTCTGACTTGCAATCCATCCACCCCTTTTTCTTCAATGTTATCTGAGACATATGTGTAGGGATGCATTGTAAGAGTATCATTGGGACTAGGCACCCCCTGGTCACTTACTCTTTGTATTTTGACCTGTTGTCAAACTCTTTAATAGTCTCCAACTGTATTGTTTTTGTATTTGTATGCATGCATTTCTCCTTTTAAAACTATATCTCATATTTATTTCAATTTAGCTTCATCCATAAGGAGTGGTGGAGGAGGAGAGAAAGCTTAGTAAAGTATGATTTTCCTGTGTTTTCTCCATCTAATAATAGTCCTGGACTATATCCCTTCTTTAGGGCGGCATGGTCTTTTAAGTAGAAAGATTCTACTTCAGAAATATTTTGGGGGCTGTGGAGATGTCTCAGTGCTTAAGAGCACTTGCTGCTCTTGCAGAGGACTCGGTTTTGGTTTCCTACATCCACATGTTGGTTCATAACCATCTGTAACTCCAGTTTCAGAAAATACAACATCCTCTTCTGACTTCCTTGTTTACCAGGCACACTCTTACATACATACAGGCAGAACACTGTTACATATAAAATAAAGTACCTAAATCTTTAAAAGGGCTTTAAAATATTTTTTTATTTATTCTTTGTGAATTTCATACATGTATAAAGTATTTTGGTCATATCTATTCCAAATCTTGCCCTCCACTTCCTCCCAACAACCTCCCCATTTCACATCCTCCTTTGAGTTTCATGTCCTCTTTTTTTATTCCCCACTGAGTCCTATTAGGGCGTCCCATGTGTGCATGAGTATAAGGTTATTTACTGGGGCATAGGCAATATGTCAGAGGCAATGGCCCTGAAAAATCTGATTCTCCCGCTCCCAGCAGCCATTAAATGCCAATAACTCCTCAGCTAGGAGTGGAGCCTTGTGAAACCTCCACCTGATGCTGGAATGTTGATTGTTTTCTCTTGTGCAGGCCTTTTGTGCAGGCAACCACAGCTGCTGTGCACTCATGACTGAAACAGCCCTGACATGTCTAGAAGACACTGTTTTGAAGCAGTCATCCCCAATCTCTGGCACTTACAATCTTTCCACTTTCATTTTGCGATGCTCCCTGAATCTTGGTGGAGAAGACGTGATATAGCTGTACCATTTAGGACGGAACACTCCACAATCACAATCACAATCACAATCACAGCTTTGACCAGCTGTGAAGATCAATATTAAGGGCTGTCCACTGTAGGAAGAAGCTTCTCTGATGAGGGCTATGAGCTGCACTATTCGTTGGATATATGAATCAACTGCGTACGAGTTTGTGAAATCGGGTAAACGTATTTCCATTTGCATACTTCTTTAAATACATTGTTAAATACATAGCTTTACATACTCTATTTGTTTGGACAGACTCTTTTATAAACAATATATAAAGCTATGTATTTAGCAATATATTTAAAGAAGTATGCAAATGGAAATATTTAGTTGATTTCATAAACTCTTATACTTAAGGTAAATTTGAGTACATGAGACCAGCATGATTCTGAAAAACATGTTCTCATAGACTTCACTTATTTTTGTTGTGGTTCCTGCCTCTGTGTGAATTGTTTGACAGTTTTGCCTTCTGCATTGTTGTGGGTTTGCATTAATGAAAAGCTTCTGTGTAAGGCTTGTAAAAATATACTGTCCTCTATTACTTTTCCCTACATGAATAGAAGGTGACAATAGCAGCTTTTATCCCTGAAAGTTTCAAACCATTATTATGAATAGAAATGATATTCAGGTTTTTAGTTGATCAGTGACAAAGTCAAAGATGTACAACTGATCGGCAGAGAAAATTGACTTAGGCAGGGGAGCATGTAATTGTATGTTTAAAAGTGGTAGTGTCAAAAACAGAGCTTCTTGTCATTGTTAGCATTCTCAGAATGCTGCAAGGAAAGGTTGAGACTGTAAGGAATTGAAGACTTCACTTGTACTTTCAGGTATCTTGCAAGTTAATGTTGCTAAAATACCTTGTTAAGAAGAGAAAAGAATCAGATTAAAATCCCAGATATTTACTGTAATGCCTATGAGAGTACTCAATTTTTACTATTTTTAGACTATGCCAGTGTTTTGAAGAAGTATCACTCCTTCATCTTTAATACACTGCATTTGTAAGGTGAAGTCACAAGCATTCATGAATGACAAATGATCATAAGCTTTTCAAGTAGGAAGACAGGGCTGGAGCTGATGGCTCAGTGGTTGAAAGCACTGGTTGCTCTTGCAGAAAAGACATGGGTTTGATTCCCAGCACCCACATGGCAGCTAGCAGCTATCTGTACCTCCAGTTCCAGGGGAATCTGATGCCCTCTTTTGACATCCGCAGGCATTGCATGACAGAGGTGCACTTACATACATGCAGGCAATACACTCATACATTTTAAAAAGAAATAAAATTAAAAAATGAATTGGAAAACACTAGAATCAGACAATATGATATAGGGAACTCTTTGCACCCAACACTTTTAGCTGCAGTGACGAGAATGAACAGTTAAGAACAATATTGGGCCATGTCGGGGAAAGAAATCTCAAAGTAGAGGTTTGCAGTGTCCTTTTGGGAGTATGAACAAAGCAGGTATGGATTATAGTACTGCAGCCCAGGTACCCCTGGCTGGTTTATGAGTGCTAAAGGCTGAAGCCCCCAAAGTTCCTCCAAAGATCCTGGGCTAAGCCCATGTTTTCATCTACACTGCAGAGGGACCATGGAGGCCACAGAACATCTGGAAGACAGACTATGGATACCAAATTTCACATTGTTTCGGCAACTGCTAACAGGTTCTAGCAAAGAGGGCAAGGAGAAGAACAGATTTTAACCTGCTCCATTATACATCCTGACAAATGGTGCAGCCTGTGTTACAGGAGGAACATTTTGGATTGAAAACCAGACTAAACCTTTAATTTAGAACACACGAACAATTTTTAGTATTTAAAGGCCTATTTTTGTTTATTGAATATGGATATTGATCCTTGAAGGTGACTTGTAAATCCTGTGGTACGTGTGATACATGACCAAAAGAATAGAAATTGGAGATGGAAAACAGGCTGTTTGAAGGCAGGGTTTTTATAGAAAAACATCTATGATTTTGATGAATTCCATACTTTCTGAACAACTTTCCTTCTTAGTAGTGTAATAAAATTTGAGATTAACAATTTGTAAAAAATATGTAGCATCCATTGATCATCTAGAGTAAACTGAGTTACTATTCTGGTCCCATGGCTGCTCCCTTTTTCTTCTTATAATTATTTCTCTAACTTCTAAGACAATTTCATGTCAGACTGACTCAGCAATGCAATAGCCTAATGGTTCATCTTCACTGACAAACTGACTGAATTCAGAATCACCTAGGAGAAACACTTCTGGGCATGCCTGTGAGGATTAACTGAGAAGAGACCAACTCATGTAGGAGGCACCATTTCAAGGGCTGGGGTTCTGGCTGGATAAAAATGTAAATAACAGAAAGATTGCTAAATACCAGAACTCCGTGCTCTCTGCTTTTTGGTCTGTGGAGTTATAAACAAACAGCCTTATGCTCCTGACACATAGTTGCTCACTGCCCTTCCTGCCACACCTTTCCCCTTGTGATGGCCTGTATGCTCAAATGGTAAGCAAAACCAAATTCATTCTTTCTAAGCATGAGGTTTTGCTTGCAGAAATGCAAGTACTAACTAATACAACACTCATTCCAGTTCCCAAGATCAGCAACTTTAGATAAGTATGGACTAAGTTTTAAGAAATACAACATAAGTAGTTTCATTAAAAAAAAAATGAGTACTTGTTTCCATCTGTTGCAAAAAAGAAAAAGACAAAAAAGCTTCTCAGATGACTAGTGAAAGGTACACTTGCCTATATATGAGGCACACTTAACCCTAATGACACATCTTCAATGTAACCTCTACACATAGAATGGATGTATCTCTCAACTCTTACCAGAGAAGGTTCCTTATACATCAGACGGTGATTAACACAGAAACTCAAAACCGATCAATATGCAGAGAACAAGAGGCTGAAGAGTGCTTCTCCCTGATTGGGACACCTATTTCAAACCTCTGCCTCTGAGGCTCAGAGATCATTGTGGAAGAGGAGGTAGAAGGACTGTAAGAGCCAGAGGGGGTGGGAAGATCACAAGGAAACGAGTCTTCCAGACAGCTGACCAGTTACTCAGATGAACTCAGAGCAATAGTGACAGCATGCACAAGTCCCATGCACAAGTCCCATGCTCAAACCAGGGAAAATCCCAGGAGAGAAATGGGGGAGTGGGTAAGAAATCCCAACCCAACATAAGGAACTTTGGCAACTGATAGATGCTGGGAGAGGGAAAGACAGTGTCCTACAGGGATGGGACTCTTGGTGGGCCCAACTGATGGACCTACACTGAAGATTTAGAGACACAAATCAGATTCTATAGGTTGTGCTGTATGTATGAGAGTACATTAAATTGGGCCAGTGGGGGTTAGTTAGTGAGAGCTGCAAATACAGGAGGGGATCTAAAATACTATCAAACTATATTGTATGAAAATTGTAAAAATTCAATTAAAAAATTTTTAAAAATAATTAACAATTGAAGATACACACACATACACACACAGAGTAAGGGTAGATAGATTTTCACTGGCAAGAATAAAGAAGATTTAAGTGGGTAGAAAACTTTGAAAGATAATAGGGTCAGACAAAATGGTGAGTTTCATCATTAAGAGGGGAAGAAAGGGTGGAACTATAAACTAAAGAAGAACACTAAAGGAGAAAAGAGAAATATCTTGGATGTTGTTTGTGAAACTCAATATAATAAAAATCGAAGTGCTAGGAGCTCAGATACAGCTCAGTGACAGAGATGAGCAAGGTGGGAAGATGACAAGGTCCCAAGTTCCAACTCAGATACTGCAAAACTTTCAGTTTTTGCTTTGTAATTTGGTAAGTTTTAGGCATGGATTTATCTCATTTACAAATAAGAAGGCATCTTTACATATTGCTATTCAATCCTAGCCAGTCAAAATGTTTCCTGTGCAGTTAGTTTTCAAGTTTCAGTACTATTTTAATTTGCAGCCTACATTTTCGCATATATTTTAAGTTAAAATGCTTTGCCCATGCATTTTAAATTTAAAGTTCCAAAGGAGAAGAAAGGATCTTTGTTTTTCTCTAATATTTCAAACTGTAAATTTCCTGAAAAATTTGGGTAAGTTTATCATGAACAGATGTGAACACCCAGAGTAGATCTGATTAAATAAATATCCATTCAAAGCATGGCTGGAATCCCATTTTCAGGTGTGATGACTGATTCAGGACACATGACCACGTCTTTCCATGCTGTATTCTGCATACCCTCTTCACATCCCTCTTTACTGCACTCCTTCCTTTTTTATCTGGCACTTAAATCTTTTACTTCCTAAGCAGGTTTTCCAGTTAAGCCTTTAGATTTTGGGAGTCATGTTGCTGGTCTACTATCAGAGCAAATGTTGTGCCAGTGGTACCAGTTTCCTTGGATTTTCATTGACAATGACACTGTGAATTTGGTGGTTATTTTTCATTACATTTTTAAAAGATTTTCAAGCTTCTTTTTCTAGAAAGGACATTATTTCTCTTAACGGTTGATTTGGAAAAAGTTATGACACTGATTTTATCAAGTAAAATAGCAAAAGCATTCAATTATTTAATGAACAAAATTCATAAAATACTGTTATTTGTTCATTTAACATATGCAGGAAAACTACTTTTATCAGGTATGGAATTTCTCCATTATGGTTTTGTCATTTTATATTTACCAACACTGATCTTTAGTAACCTAGGATAGAGGACAGTTAATCAGTAATTTCCTGAACAGTAACTAACAGTTGATATGTATATTCTTATCTTTTTTACAAGCTTCATGAAGTTTTAAATATATATCTCATTATGCTCATAGGCACCAAAACTAAATTGCTGGTATATAAATCAATGATAAAATTAGGTTAAACTGTGTAATAAATTGTACCATACTTAAACATTCTTGAAAATTTTCATTAAACTTACTGTATGACCTTATTTATTGGATAAAATGGAAATTTGAAACTTTCATTTACATTGATATACATCTACAAACAAAGACACACATGTAGTCAATTTGGCTACTTATTTGAGGAATTTAATGAGTACTTAACTGAAAATAATTAAAAAAAATCATTAGGTAAATGTCTGCCTGAGATATAAAAACCAGGAAAAAAGTTTGTCACTCAATCAGATACAAGTCCAAGTTTAAAAACAACTTTAAAACTTATAATTTTTTGGACCTAACAAAGAGTTGAAGTAATAAGACAAACAAGTTACCAGATATCATATTTAAGTATATCCTTTCAAAGGAATAGGCTATAGGCTCCTAGAAGTTTCAAACGTTTATCAGAGTAGAGGGTGAGATCTTGGACAATATACATGCTTGTGAATTCAGGCACATTTTTCTTCTTCTTCTTCTTCTTCTTCTTCTTCTTCTTCTTCTTCTTCTTCTTCTTCTTCTTCTTCTTCTTCTTCTTCTTCTTCTTCTTCTTCTTCTTCTTCTTCTTCTTCTTCTTCTTCTTCTTCTTCTTCTTCTTCTTCTTCTTCTTCTTCGTCTTTTGGAGATAGGGTCTCCCTGTAGCTCTAGCTGTTCTGGAACTTGCTATGTAGATTAGGCTAGCCTTAGACTCACAGAGATCCACCTGTCTCTGCCTCTCAAGGATTAAAGGAGTGTGCCACCAAGCCTGGCTCTCATGTACATTTTAAAACAAATCCATAAAAGCAGAGTGTGGACAACAATGAGAGTGTACCCCTATCTTGCTGCCAGAAAAGGGGGGACTCTGCACTCAATCTCAGGCTTTTTTTTTCATAAATATCCATGGTACTAACTGGAAATATTGAAGGTGATGATAACAGGGTTGATAAAACTTTCCTTCATGGTAAATTTCTGAAGAAGAGCTTTAGCTAGCACTGGGGAAATGTTTTGCAACTATGTTTTGCCTATAATAACTCCACTGTAAACTAAATCCATTTGAAGTATGAAGACACATGTAAGTTAAAAGTAAATAGGTAGAGCAAAATCTATTATTCTAACACTCATCAAAGAAATCAGGAGTAGCTGTATTAATTTCACATAGAGTAGACTTCAACACAAAGAAAGTTATCAGATAACAATGGCATTGTTAAAAATGATAAAAAAGCAATTCTACAACAAGAGAAAGCCAACCCTGAGTGTATATTACTGAAACACCAAGCATCAGGTTAGTGGAGGCAAATGCTAATAGAACTGTAGAAAGAAATAGATGAATCCAGCACAGAGAGCTGAACAAGCCCCTTTATAAAGGTATCAGATGAAGGTGACAAAGTAGCAAGTCAAAGCACTTGCTGCCAAGCCTGACAACCTGAGTTCAATTTCTAGGACCCACATGGTAGAAAGAGAGAACTGAATTCAGCAAGTTGTTCTCCAGCCTCCACATGTACTATGTGGCATGAGTGTGTACTCTGCCCCAAGTAAATAAGCACGAGTAATAGAAGTGGACTGATGTAATGGGATGCATCTATTATCTATCTATCATCTATCATCTATCTATCTATCTATCTATCTATCTATCTATCTATCTATCTATCATCTGTCTACCTAGCTGCATATGTACTTATACATGTATATATGCATGTATAAATGTATGTTTGTATCTATGTGTATACATGCATTTGCGCATGTTTACTTCTTTGTCTTTTAGCTCTTTCACCATCTTCCCTGATAGTGAATGGTAGCAGCTTTGTCCCAGCATCCACTAACATGGGATGCTCTAGACCTCTCAGGCTCTTTTGTCACTAAAGGGAGCCAGATCAAGAAATACCAGATCTGAGATCAAGAATGTTGAGGATGACACTAAAATTACTTTTTGTACTTCAAATAAAAAGCATTCAGGCCAGATACAGAAGGTTACAACTGGCCAAAGTGTAGAGACTAAGAAATTGCAGAATGTGTGTGTGGGAGACAGGCTTGAGCCTAGGGTGAAAGTCTTATTGACAGCCATACAGCAGGCCTGAGGCAACGCCCGACTGGTGGAGCCACAAGGAATGCCTTGTGACATTTTGCTCCCATTGGCAGATCATGAGACTGATGCCTAGAGTTTGCCACTCCCTAATCACCACCCTTAGAATCAAGGTATCCTACTTGCTGTACTGTGATAGGATGCTAAACTAGGTTATGCTAATAAGGTATCCTATTTGCTGTGCTGTGATTGGACCAGTATCCCTATATAACCTTGTGCCTTCCTGCAATAAAGCAGACCTGTGTCACTGAACCTGGTCTCCTGTGTCTGAATGCAGCTCTGCTGACACAGTCTCCTCACCAGCCCTGGGGTCCAGGACTGGGCAGAAGTGACTATGACAGGAGCCAGCATAGGGTAAGCAGAAGAGCTGCCTCAGCACCAGGTGAGCAAAAGAGCAGCCTCAGCCCAGGGCAGGCAGAAGAGTGGCCTCAGCCCAGGGTGATCAGGGGAGCAGCCTTGACGCCCATGAGAACGAAAGAGTGGCACCCACGAGAACAGAGGAGTGGCCACCACTGGCAGTGACCGCATGTGTGTCCTTAGATAGGACTCATATTAAAACTCACCCACCCAGGGCTCAGAGACCATTTCAGATGAGGGGGTCAGAAAGATTGTAAGAACCAGGGTGGGTACATGACCATAAGGAGTCCTCCAGACTTCTGGGAACTTGCTTAAATGAACTTACAATAATGGTGACAGCATGTACAAGACCAATGAAAAAGCAATCAGATAAAAACCCAGCATAGAACTGGGGAAATGGACAGAAGGCCCCAACATTACCAGAGAAACTAGTGGCAGCTGATCACTGCTAGGTGAGGGAGAATTGGTCTTCAGGAGACCAATTCAGGCTTCAGGAGATGAACTCACACCAAGAGAAAGTTGGGTACACAAACTTGATTCACTATTCTTTAATGTATTCAACAGAATGCATGAAATCCTATGCATGGACTATAGGGATGTGGAGATAGGGGAGGTCTAAATATTAAAATGTATTGCATGAAATCCACAAAAATTCAATAAAAAATGTACATTGGAAAAAAGTGTTCAAGCCAGAACATACACGTAACAGAAAAGTAAGCCTTATTTTAAAAGAAAGAAAGAGAGCTTGTTATTTGCCATTTCATAAATGAAGCAGGGGGATCCACTAATGGAAATAAGGTGAACCTAGGGAGGGGAATATCACATTATCTCACTTGTATCTATAAAATTACATAGTGATGGACACTGTTACAGTGATTCCCTCGGGTGGGTGCTAAGGAGGAAAGAGGGATATACAGGTTGAAGGATGAGCAGGAGCAAACACGCAGCATGCACAAGTCTAGAGATCTACTGTGCGTCCTGAGGGCAATCTTTCATTGGTGATGGGATTCATGCTAAATGGGGGGGGGGCATTTTAGCTGCTTGTATTATAAACACTTAATGGGTAATTATAGTGAAATGTTGGAAAAATTGACTTGTTTCACTCTAATAATATTTTGGAAATTTACATGCATTCCATAATATCATATTTTGTACCTTAAATAGACACATTAAAGCATATTTTATTTTTTAATATTTTATTTATTTTTTTATTTTATGTGTATGAATATATTGCCTGCATGCATGTATGTGTACTCACATCATGCCCATGGAGGTCAGAAGAGGGTATTGGATTCCCCTGGAACTGGAATTACAGATGATTGTTATCTGCCATGTGGATGCTGGGAATCGAACCTGGGTCCTCTGCAAGAGCTGCCACTTCTCTTAACTACTCAGCCATCTCTCCAGCCCCCAAAACATATTTTATGAAAAGATATGAAATATTTCCTCTGGTCTTATTCTTTCTAAGATTTTTATCATGAAGTCATGTTGGATTCTGGTCCAAGGCCTTTTCTGCATCAATTGAAGTGATCATGTGATTTATTTATTTGTTTGTTTGTTTATTTATTTATTGTTTATTTATTATTTTATTTTTTAGAAGAAGCATTTCATTACAGTGTTAACATACTCAATAGCAATTTCCAGAGCAAAGATACATCTCTTTCAAAAGTGACTATAAAATTTTTAGGTTCACAGTTGAATTAATACAGTTATACAATATTGAACTCAATATAAACCCTGTAAGACATAAAATTGAATGAGTTTTTAACCTTTTAAAAAGAACTCCATTTCATTTTAAAATATACTGTTTCTTACAGAAAGACTCATTTTTTTCCAATAACACTTAGATCTTGGTGCATGCGTCTCTAATCTGTTTGTGTCTAATTATTACTAGTCATGGTTGGTTGCACTCAGATCCTTGGCACCTTTGGGGATTGTACATGGAGTCTCTTTGTATTCTTTTATCCTTGATACACTTACAGGTGTTGGATCCAGTTGCCTGACCCTGCACCAGGCTAAGGAGGTAGGGGATTTCTCTTGTTTTCTCTATACCTGTTGGTTCCCTGAGTCAGGCAGGCCCTGGGTCTGCCTCCTGACTGTAGCCATATCTGTCCTCTTCTCCAATGACCATACCTGGCTGCTGGGGGAGGCCTCAGTGGGAAAAACTGCCTCCAACCCTAGTATAGCCTTTATCAGGAGAGAAGTGCACCTTATTTAATCTTTGGGGATTCTTAACTACCCCTGGGACAGTTTTTATTCTTTGAATGCCTTTTCTAAACTGTTCTTCTGGTTGTAAAGCCTTTCAGAAACTCCTTAGTACCGAATTTGGCTTTCTATCAATTTTTTCTCTGGGAATTTAGGTTCAACGTAAGTCTTGCCACATTTGTCTTCGAGTAACCCAAATGGACCACTTTTTCTGTATGGTCTTTTTTATATCTCTCATAGGGTGTTCTGTTATTCTACAGGCAAGTTTTACATGCTGGTCAGAATCATTTAGAGCTGCTAAAGCCTCTCTCACTTTACAAAGATCCTGTCCCATTAAAGGGCTTAGCAAAACCATTAAAGCTCCATACCATTCTCAAGGTCCTTTATATCTCTGGTGAACACAGTCTTATCTGGCCCAGTGACCTGGGCATCATATATTGCTTTTCTCATACCTAGTTCTCTCAGTAATGCTTGTCTCTCCTTTATAGTCCTCCAGCCACTGTTAATTATGGGAGTTTTTCTTGGTGATGACCATGTATCTCTAATGCCTTCCACCAGCCATCCCTCTAAGGACTGTTCACCCCTGCATTGGCCTAGGTTGAACACTCTATATCGCAAGGATGGATGGGTGGTTATATAACTCAGCTGTGAAGCTTCCGAAGGACTTAGACTAAGAGTATTTTCTCCCATGTCCCATACCGTCATGAGCCATATGGTGAGGGGCTTTTTGATTGCTTGTTTGTAAGTTTTTCCTAGTTTTAAGAGTTCCGGCTTGGAGTGTTTCCTAGCTACAGTACTGTTAGCTTTCTTTGCCTTTTTGTATCAAAGTTCGAATCTGAGGGGAAGCTTTAGATACTTTTATTTTTAGGTCTTTTCCTTTTTCATTATTATCTGTATTTTTTTTTCAGAGTCCTTGGACCTTACACAAGTTAAAATGTCCTGTTTGTTTTTTTTTCTCTCTCTCAAGTTCTGCAACTGAATCTGCCAGTACCTTCTTAGGCTTTTCAGCTTCCTCTCTGCGTCGGACAAATCTTTTATTATACAAAGTAGCCATACCCCCTCTCTGGGTTCTCTGCTTGTGTCCGAGGCCTGTAAAACTTTTTCTAGCCTTACTATAACCTTTAACAAATCTTTATATACCTGAAACTGGGCTATTTCCCCACATTTACAACACAGCTGTAACCCACGCTTCTTCATGGCTGGCTTCTTTTTAGTTACTTTTTTTTTCTTGGTCTTTTATTGAGACAGGGTCTGCCTATAGCCCCAGCTGTCCTGGAACTCACTATGTAGACCAGGCTGGCCTTGAACTCACAGAGATCCACCTGCCTCTTCATCCTGAGTGCTGGGATTAAAGGCGTATGCCACCACGCCCAGCAAAGAGTATTTCTTTTTTTATTATTATTGTTATTTTATGTGTAAGCATGTATTGTGTATTGCCTGCATGTAGGTAAGTGCACCCATGTTGTTCAATGCCCGTGGAGGACAGAAGAGGCTGTCGGATGCCCTTGAACTGGAGTTATGGACAGTTGTTAGCTGCCATATGGGTGCTGGGATTTGAACCTGGGTCTTCTGCAAGAACAACCAGTGTTCTTAACCACTCAGCCATCTCTCCAGCCCTTAGTTACATATTTTATAATCCATTGTAAGATCCATATCAGTCCTGCCATTAGCTCCCTAGCTTTTTCCAAATTCCTGCGATTTTTTCATTCCTAGCACCACCATCCTGCCAACTGCACCAATTTGTTGCCTGAGTTCTCTTAGGGTCCCTTGCTCTTGGCATTAGGGATGAACCATGTTACACATCTTTATCTGAATTTTTCATAGTTTATATCCTGGGTAGGGGAAACAGAGTAACTTACCAAAGGCGAACACCCCATGCCCCATTCTGTTCTGTGGCTCAGTGGCCCACCATTCCAGATCACTTCTGCACCCTGCCCACAGTTACCATTAGCTTTCGTGTATGCCTGTGGGCCTGTGGTCTCACTCCAGGTCCTCTTGTGTCCACACAAGTGAAACACTGGGGCCATTCTTTTCCACACTGCTCTCCTTCTCTTCCAATATGGCACCAAAAGCCCCTCCTTCCTCAGCTAACTCTCCACAGTCAATTTTCAGCAGCAGACCCCACCGGTGGGAGGAACAAGGCTCCTGGGGTCACACCAGGTACCCTTCAGTGCAAATTCATCCATTGGAGTCTAGTCATCCTATCTAGAGTCACCCCTTAATGAAGATCTGCTCTCCCTCTCCCCACAGTAATCATTTTTCCAATAGTTCCTTGGCTAGAGTTGAGTCCTACTGCCCATTTCCCCCTTTTCATGCTGGGTTTTTGTCTGCTTGAGTCAGCATGGACCTTGTGCATGCTGTCAGCATTGCTGCAAGTTCATATGAACAAGTTCCACCAGGATGGCTGTAGCAAGATGGTATCTTATAGACATGACAGAGAAGCTGCACCTGTGAAATCTCAACAATATGGTTAACCAAGACTTTTGTAATGATGACACTAATGGACATACCAATAGGATGGGGAAAATTTCACAAGGCCTCACCCCTACATAAAGACCTACAGGCAACCAGTGGTGGTTGAGAGAGGGAGAACCGATCTCTATGAATGAGCTCCCTGATAGATTATTAAGTCTAAAGTTGGCAGCCCTAAACATACGTAAGAGCACCACTGGTGTGTGTGTGGTGTGTGTGTGTGTGTGTGTGTGTGTGTGTGTGTGTGTGTAACAATAAGAAAAAAGAAGTCATGAATTTGAGAGGGAGGCACAGGAGGAATTGGAGGTGGGAGAGAGGTGTAGAAATGATGTAAATATAGTACTACTGTATGAAATGTTCCACTGCTTAAAAATTTATTTAAAAAAAGAAACAGAATTTTTACAGAATATCAAATAATGCCCAAGAAAATAATTATGTTACAGAGGGGAAACAGGAATGTTAGTGGAGAAGCCTGGCAAAAATACTTTACTGAAGTGGTCATACTGTCAGGTTGAGCATAATCAGCAGACAAGTTTAAATTCTGAGACCCCTTTAAGTTTCATATAGAATCAGTCTTAAAAATGCTGGTTTCCTTCTTTCATATTCCATGTTGGATTATCTAGAAGTCTCTTCTCATTTGTAAGGAACACTGACTAATTCAATGGACAAAAGTTGCACTATAGCAATAATTTACATTCAAATATTCAATGTATTTCTGTGTGTGTGTGTGTGTGTGTATGTGTGTGTGCATGCTCACGTGTGCATGTGTGTGTGTTGCAGACTGACCCTAGGCTTCATGCATACTTAGTGTGCCCTGTATCACTAAGTTATTTTTCAGTACTACTATAAAAGTATTTTAGATGTTCTTACAAATTTTCTTTTAGACCAAAACAAAAAAAACATTAATAAAATAGGAGAAACCTAAATAATAATACCAAGATAAAGTAGAAAATCAGAAGGTAACAGATGGAATCATAATCACTGTTTTTTTAAATTTTCTTTTTGAGACAGAATCTCCTTGTAACCACAGTTGGTCTGGAATTGGAGAAGGTGATCAGGCTGGCCTTGATAACACAGAGATCCACCTGTCTCTGCCTCCCGAGTGCTGAGATTAAAGGTGTGCACCACCACATTCAGCTCCATAATCACTTTTAAATATCATTTTCTGCAATTTTCTTCTCAGTTCTACCTGCTGAAAACTTACTAATACTTCAAAACCTAAATGCAAAAATTATTACTTTCTCCAAAATTTCTTCTACTTTCCCTGCTGTAAATAAAATTTATTCTTACACTTTGAAATAACCTAAAAGTAAAGCTATAAAGGGGAAAATTGGAAAATGTAAGCTTTGTGTTTTATTGCATGTGACCTACCCTAATTTTAAAAGACAAAGTGGATACTTAGTATGAATACTTGTTGAGTTTTTTTCTAGAGAGAAGTACTTTCATAAAACTGTTTTGTTTTTAATTAACAGAAGGGAAATTTTACATTAAGTATAATGATTCACTTTCAAGTTATAGCAATAACTACATGCAAATTGAAGAAGAAATTGTTTTAAGAACAGACTATTGAGCCTAAAGGGATCATAACTAGAGACCTTAATAAAAATAAAAACTCCCACAAAATGTGTTTGTATATATTCTTTAACTTGAAACAGAATGCTGAGCTAGAGTAAATGCTTTTCAGCAATCATCAGAAACATTCTTTGTCTGTGCAACTGGAAACATTCCTGTCCAGAGGGCTAAGTCAATCAGATAAGAAGTGCAAACTTGAGGAAAGAGAAATGACTCTTAAATGCTCTTGTCAGCACTTTGTGTATGTTTGTTCAAGTGGTGGACAAAGGCATGAAAGACAGGTACAAAAATAAATCCTCTTTTGCAACCCAGAACTCATCGTTCACTATGAGTTTTGATATGTACAAGAAGAAATTATGACAAGAGTGCTTAAAGTGGTGGTGTTGAAAGAAAAGAAGGGTAGCAATGAAACACCCCAGGGGCCTAGGGTGAGCCAACTCCTGAGAGACCGAATGCATGCGATGGATCATGTGAAGAACCTTATCACGTGGAGGTGAGATGTATTTATATTGATCTCAAAAGTCTGAGATCTGTTAATTAAAAAATTAACAAAAATAAAAGGTTTATGAAAATACTTCTCCCTAGGAAAAAAAAACAAATATTCATACTAAGTATCCACTATGTCTTTTAAAATTAGGATAAGTCATATGCAATAAAACACTCAGGATGTGGAAGGTAAGAAAGAAAATAATTAGAGAACCAAGATGGTAGTGCAGCCAGAACAAGGGCAGTGATGGCAACTCTCAGCACAAGGACTTAAAACATGACTCTGGGCCTCTTTATTTTGTTACTAATCTTAATGCTTCTTTGTTTATCTCAAAGTTCTGAAATCAGGTCTTAGTAAGTAAGACGGAAAATAACTGGATAGCCAATGTGGCAGAGACAAACTGGCCTGGCAATCCATGTGCACCAGTGAGGCAGCACTGGTGCTGTCCACTGATATTGATGGGGTGTAGTCAAGCCAGCCTTCCCACCCATGTACCCCAGTGGCACCCATGGTCGCCCGATGGTCATCATCACTCAGCAGTTGTCAAGACCTGACTGCAGTCTGTCACGGTGCAGTGACCACAGTTCAAGCCTGATGGCCTTGGGGACCCTGATGGATAGAAATCAGGACACAGGATGCAGAGGTTTATGTGCCAGTGCATGCATATTGTGAACCAAACCAAGCTTATATAGGAATCAGATCTGGAGTAACCAAGGAATAACTAAGGATACATCACTAAACAGAAAGCAACCAAGGAATAACCAAGGATACATAAGAATACATTACTTCACCAACCAAAACTGACCCAATGTTTACAGTATCCAACAGTCAGCTGCATATCTTAGATATAAGGTGTTCTGTTTGTGATTACTTTTAGCAACTACTAGAATTCATTATTTCTACATAGAAACCAAGCTAACAGTGCTGAGAAACTCCAGTGCCCGTAAACCGAAACAGAACTCTTTGGTTATGTCTCCAAGACTGCCAATTAATCAGGGAAGCATAGCCTGTCAACTCAGACCACAGAAGCAGAGGGCAGGGAAACTCCCAAGGTGGAAGCATTCTTTCTCCAATGCTTAAAGGCAAGCTGCCACAGCCTAATGCAGCAATGGCTGTGCTCATAGTAATAGTAGCTCCCAACAGCAGTCCTCAGCAACATAAGGAATCTTTGAAGTCTATAGATTTCAGAAGATAAATAGAAGACCCTGGTATAAAGCTCTCATGTGAAGCTGTGAAACTTCCCAACCACCACTCAGAGAATCTTGGATTGGAGGCCTGCGAGCTAATTGCTGATGGCTGTGAGGACCACAATAAATACCTGTTGGAGAATGCCTTGGTTCATAGTGGCATCATTGTGTTGAGTGAGGCCTGGAAACAGCTGATGTGTAAACTGCATGCAAGGGTTGTGAACAACTAACACTGATGAGGAAAACCAAGCATTTCTGACCACAGAGGAAGAAAAGAAATCCCTACTGTGCATTCTTAAGCAGTGTGTAAGAGAAACAGAAATTAAGAATGAAAATCTCATTCCAAGAAACCTGGGCAAATTCTGACCCAAAACCACGTTCAAAAGAAAGGAAGTGACCCACTTACTTTAGCCCACATCTGTGTAAAAATTATAGCTCACCAAACTGTAATGAGATATGATTTCTTTGACACCAGACTCAGAGATATTATGAAAATGGATGGAGTTTTTCATTTGCTTATAGAAGATATGAAGTTTGGACTGGGGGTGGGGAGTGGTAAAGTGAGGGTGGAGATTGGGAGGTCTGAATGTAATCAAAATTCGCTGTATGAAATTCTTCAATCAATAAAATTTCTCTTAAAAATGCTCTTATGGGGCTGGAGAGATGGCTCAGTGGTTGAGAGCACTGTCTGTTCTTGCAGAGGACCCAGGTTCAACTCCCAGCACCCACATGATAGCTAACAACTGTCCCTAGCTCCAGTTCCAAGGAAATCCAATACCTTCTTCTGATGTCTGCAGCACTGCAAGGCAGAAGTACACTCACACACATGCAGGCAATGTACTCATACACTAAAATATAAATAATAAAAAGTTTAAATGCTCTAGTGCATATCACAATTCTTACTATCAGTGATTTAAAGTAAGTTTATGTATAATTATTGAGCAGCAACTTAATTTGTTTTAAAAAGGAGCACTGGTGTTTATTTTTAATTTTATAATTATTGTTTTCATATTTTATTTAATATTCATACCAGGTTATGTGTCTGGATCAAATACATCCTCAATTCCCTTTCCTCTGGAGTATGTGTGTGTGTGTGTGTGTTTGTGTGTGGTATATGTATGTTTTCATATATGTGTGTATGACAGAGGAGAGAGGAGAGAGGAGAGAGGAGAGAGGAGAGAGGAGAGGGTAGAGGGAGAGGAAGAGAGAGAAACTCATGTACACGTTTTTTGTGGAGGCCAGAGATTGATGTTAAATGTTTTCTTCATCACCATCTATTTTGTGTTTTTGAGAGTGGGTCTATCACCGAACCTAGAGTTCATCAATTTGACTAGGCCGAACAGCCAATAAGAACCAGGGATCTTCATGTCTCTGTTCCACCCTGCATCCTGATTTGCTGAGTATTAAAAACATTTTATGTATTGCTATTTTATAAAAATTTGAAAACTTCATACAGTTATACAATGTATCTAGGTCATATCCATCTCCGACTCTTTCCCTCTAAAGGGAGCAGAGACCATTTAGAGTACTGTTAGAGTATCATAAACTTATTATAGCTAAGACTTCTACAGATCATGATCTGAACACTGTGTGTATCCATACAATTGAATTATGTTTTCAGCAATCCTTAATATATTTCGAGGTTTATTTTCCATAAATGTACTCACCTGTGACAATTGTCATGGGTCTCATTAGAGAAAGGCTGGGGAAATTATAACACTACATATTTAACAAGCTGGTAGTTTCTATCTTATGAGAAACTAGCCTTTTTTAATTCAATGAACCTCTCTCTGAAAGGGTGACTTTAGTATGAAAACCGAGAAAAATATTTTTTTGGAAAAATTGTTTTCAGGCTGTTGATCATACATTGTTCACTTCATTTAATGATGAAGGTTGATTTATAAACTTGTGGCTCTCTGTCTGTGGACATCATATTCCATTAAGCATCTCTGGGATAGCCCCAACACACCATCGCCCACTCCATTTGACTTTGCTACTTATTGTAAAATTAAGTCCACATGATTAATGATGAGTAGGAGACACTATTATTTCAAAATTATATCATTCCTATTTTTAGGTCTATGTCAATTATTCCAATTCTAAGCCTCAATCTACAGCATAAACTTGCATGAGTGACACCTAAGAACTCTGTACCCTGACATATCTGAGAATTTAAAGTTATTCACATACAAAATAAAGGTTGTTAAAATGGAATGTTAATTCCAATTATACAGTTTCTATTGTTTTATTTACACTGATTAAATGCTATATATATAAATATTCTTTAATATGCATCTTCTATAATTATCTTGTGTATAATAATGAATACTAGTTTAAAACAACCCATCTCTGAAAATATCATGAAAATATTGGAGAAAACAAGTTGCCAATCAAGTGACTTATCTGAGGACTACAATTAATGTTCAATAATTATTCTATTTCTGCATAAGCTGTAGGGTACTTGTATATTAAGAAAAATAAATTAAGACTGATATTTGTGAGGTAGAAGGAAAAAAAATCACACTGCAATTTATTAGGAGAAAACTGTGGCACATACATTCTTATCAGAAAACTATAGTTTGTTCCCAGATGCATTTTCATTTCATTTCATTTTATTGTTATTTTTATTTTATATGTATGAGTGTGTTGTATGCATGTATTTAAGTGCACCTGTGTGTGCAATGCCCACAGGTCAGAAGAGGGAGTTGGATTCACCTGGATCTGGAGTTATCAGCAGTTGTTAGCTGCCATGTAGGTGCTGGGAATCAAACCTGAGTCTTCTGCAAGAGCAGCCTGTACTTTTAACCATGGAACAAACTCTCCATCTCCAGATGTACTTTCTATCAAGATGAAATATGAGAGACTTAGGAGATGGTATGAGTCATTCTATGGCCCTTAAGTCTCAACAGAGCTAATGATTGTGAGGACAAGGGTTTAAAAAGAAAACACAAATTAACATAAGGCAGTGGAAGAAAGCACTTTTAGAAATGTGTATGATAAGTGGGGTGTGATGGTGCATGCCTTTAAACCCAGCACTCAGGAGGCAGAGGCAGGTGGATCTCTGAGTTCAAGGCCAGCTTGGTCTACATAGTGAGTTCCAGGCCAGCTGGAGCTACAGGGAGACCCTGTCTTTATAAAAGAAATGTGTATAATAATCTTTGGCATGATATTTTTATTTGCTTATCATGCTTCTACTTCTCACTCAAATATCAGAACTTCTCTTCTTGATAACCTCTCTTTTTCTGTGTGCAGATTATCAGTGGCCTCATCACTGAACTGTGTTACTACAGACCATGAGACTTTCTACGTGGCCAGTTGAAGCAGTTACATGTCCATGGACAGTAGTAGGTAACGCTAATCTTTTCCTGGGGTATTCTCTACCTAACATGGAAAACTAAGCACACCCCCTCTCCTAGTTTGGTTTCTGTTGCTGGGATATAACACTGACCAAAACCAATTTGTGGAGAAAGGGGTATTCACTTTACAATTAGTCACTGGGGGAAGTCAGGACAGGAAGCCAAGGCAGGAACGTGGAGGCAGGAACTAAAGCAGTGACCATGAAGGAACACTGCTTGCTCACTTAATTCCCCTGACTTGCACAGTTACCTTTCTTATACTGCCCAGGCCCTCCTACCCAGGAATGGCACTGCTCACAATGGCTAGGGCATCCTGTATCCGTTAACAATTAAGAAAATGCCTCACAGATGCCCACAGATCAGTCTGATGGAGAAAATTCCTCAGATGAGAATCCTACTTCCCAGGTAGCTATAATTTGTGTCAAGTTCACAAAACTAACGAGGACACCAGCATACCCTGCAAAACACAAATTAAAGCTAATTTTTAACTATAAAATATTTAATAGAATATGTCATTAGATCAATGCCCTGACTTGCATATTTTGGGAACTGCTACTTTAATCACTATCATTCTCTGTAAATTTTCATGCCCCTGGCATTAATAGCTATGTTAATCTGAGGTACACAAATGTGCTTGGACATTTTCCTTCTGCTGAACTCTTCCTGATAATCTACTATCTTTATTCATTCATGTTAAGAATAAAAAGGCCCAGGATTTTTCACAAACCATTTAAAAATTGAAGCTGAATCTTGCACTTCTGGCCACCTACAGTCAAGAATTTGGGGCACAGTTGTTAGAACTATTAATTAAAATTAAATAGTATAAAAATCATAAGTTATATTGAAACAAGATTAACAAATATTCAAACTTTTTCTTTTTTATTTTTGAGACAGGATTTCACTGTGTTATCCAGGCTGCATTTGAGCTCATGATCCTCCAGCCTCAGACTCCCAAGTGCTGGGATTATGTGTATATGCCATCACCTCCACCTCAAGCTTCATCATTTCTTAATCATTTTACATTATTTTTCTGCACCCATGTCGTGCAATGCCCGCAGAGGTCAGAAGAGGCTGTCAGATTCCCTGGGACTGGAGTTATGGACAGTTGTTTGCTGTCATGTGGGTGCTGGGATTTGAACCCGGTCTTCTGCAAGAACAACCAGTGTTCTTAACCACTGGGCCATCTCTCCAGCCCCCACTTTACATTATTATCTTTAAATTATTTTCTTTATTAAGTTTGTGTGTTAGAAATAGCATAGTAGTATGATGCTTATCTTTTTCTAATTTGTCACTGAGGAAAATCATGGTAACTTAAAATTCAGGGTGGGAACATTCCTCCTATAGAAATTGGCCAGTGCTATAATCAGGAGGACATCCTTCACTTTGAACTGCTGTTTATCTAAACTTTTCCAGTATAAGACTACAGCTTGTGCTACAAAAATCAATTTTTTTTTTAATGGGAAACTATGTTTCTCTTGTCAGCATTAAACGGGCAACATTTTTGTTTATGAAGTTTTCATTTCCTCCTATTTAAAATAAATATGGGATAAGGAAAGAGTGTAACACTCTTCAATAATTACTAGGATGTTAGAATGAGCTATTTCTTCTGGTGCTGATCAAGATTCTTCCTCCCTGCTGGCTAGCTTTCATAGCATTGAGAGTGTTTTGTATACTAGCAGGAGAGAAAAATAAACAACAGCCTTACATAGCTGTGAATCTTGTGAGCTGCACTAATGACAAGTCTAGCAAAATATGCCCATGGGTGCAACAGTGGCACATATGTTATGGGGTACTGAAGTACAGTTCTGATTGGATTTAAAGCCTGCTCCACAGGAGGAAATACATGACAAATACTAACGAGATCCTCTTATATTTGGTATTTTTGGTTGATTTTTAGGTATGCAGGTATATGTATACTTCACTCCATACGCAGTCCTCTAGCGTTCCCTGGAAGTATCAACTTGGCACTTGGCTACCATATATGAAATTTTGGTATAGATATTAGGTAAAAATCAAATTACTAAAAATAAATTGTGCATTTCTTTTTTTTCAACCAAGGCTTTGTCTTTGCTCGTACTTTCATCAAGTACACAGCCTCTAAAAATAGCTCATCAAGTAACATAGAGAGAAAAACAAAAACAAAAACAAAATAGAGACATAAAATTTGATGTCTTGGGAAGCAATTTACAGAGGTACTCTTCAAAGTGAAGAGGTGGTCCTGAATGCTACATTGTTAAATAGCTTTGCTAGGGAATTATGTTGATGGAGTTTTGAAACAGTTTTCCATTAGGAAACCAATTTCCACTTCAGTGAGGAAATCAAACTCTAGCTTGATTGTTATAGTGAGAAGGATTAGCCTGTCAAATCAGATGGATCTGTGTATGTGATATTTTTGTTTAGATAAATATTGAAAATTATTTGAGTGCAAAAGAACACCATAATAATAAAGTTGTATTGTAAAATAAGCTTTAAAGAGAATTTGACTCTCTCATTCTTTTAAAACAGAGTTTACAATGGTTATATTAATGTATTTTAGAAACTACTATCCGATAACATTTAACTCATGTTGTTGACTTTAAAACTGCATTTTGATCATACTGAATGAAGAAATAACATTTATTATCTATATGGGTTTTTATCTATTGCTGTTAATCATATTTGTCCAATATTGCATGAGCTTATCTTCACAGCCTCTAGTTTGATGTGATCTTTTCATAATTTGTAGATAATTTTGGAAACTCAATTGTGCTAATGGGAGAGATCTTTATTTTTGGATTCTTTCAACAAATGCAGTGTTCTCTCTGCTTGTCACTTTCTGTGTCAGTACTTGTTTCCAGCTCTGGTTCTCAACTAAATACTCAGTAAATACCTGCAGTATAAGTGAACAATTTCTTTTACTGTAGAAAAGTTTGAAAGTTGCCTGTTTGCGATGAGATGAGACTATAATAGCTACTGAGTTAAATACAATAATTTATTGAAATGGAATATTTCAGTGGCTAAGTTGGTGATGTGAAGTTTTTATAGTCGTGAATTTGTTACCTGAGTTTCTAGTTAATGCAATTCAGTGCTGTCAGCATGAGATGTTTTGTACTCAGATGATATAAGCTCAGAGGTCATTAAAATCTAGGGCTTGACAGCAGATTGAGGTAGATTACACAGACACACAGACACAGATACACACACACACACACACACACACACACACACACACATATGCGCGTGCCTGAAGTCACTGCCACCACTAAGGTGACATAAAAATAAATCAGTAATCCCAGCACTTGGGAGGTAGAAGCAGGTAGATCTCTATGAGAATGAAGCCAGTCTGGTCTACATAGTGAGTTCCAAATGGCCTGGGACTAGGGAGACCCTGTCAGAAAACAAAAACAAAAACAAACAAACAAAAAAACATCTCCTCCCAAACTCCCAAACAAAAATGAGTAAGAGTAAATGATTAGCCACAGCTCTTTGAAGTGACCGTGTCTTTATGTTCCATTCATATATTGAAGACTAATTCCTAAAGTGATGGTGTGGGCATAGGAACCTTGGGGATGGAATTAGGTCATATGCTTTATGGATGAATTAATACCCTATAAAAAGAGAAGGAGATATAATATCTTTCAGTTTGCCATGAGAGAAGTAACTATGTATGAACTAGAAAGTGGGACTTCATCTACCCAACCTGTAGGACCTTTCTTATAGCAGCCAGAACTGATGAAGTCACTGGGAATGAGTTTCTTATGCACATTTTCCAGGTTCACTTGGAATCTGGTAGTGTCCAGAACACATATTTAAGAGGCTACATTTGTACCAGTGAATCAGCATCAGAAGTATAATCTTACCTTTGATAGTGAAGTATAGTCAAGACAGGCCCCTTGTTCCAAAAAATACAACTTGGCAGGCATGCTTAGCACATTGATGGCTTTCAATATATGACTGCACAGAGGGACCAGGACTTTATTCTCTTTGGTGATGGCATTGTAGCTCACATTCCTCATTCTTTTCTCTTTATTTTCTTCTATACATTAAGAATATTTTATTAGAAACAGCAACATCTATCACCTGGGAAGGATTATCCAGGCTCGAGATGGCAGCTTCACTGTTTTGAGCTCACTAAGAACACTGCCTTGTTTTCCTTGATGGGTATTCAGCTGCTGTTCTTAGTACTCAAGAAACCTAGAAAAAGCTACTACATGAGGTCTAGTGGTGGGGGGCATGGATGGGGAGGGGGGTCTGAATTTGATAAAGAGCTGTTGTATAAAATGTACAAAAGCCTAATAAAAAAATAAATAACCAATTTTTAAAAAGGAATAGGACTAAGTATCAAAATAGCTTGTAGGCTTGAGTAGTTGAATTTTCAAAAAACTATATTATCATAGTACAAGCAGAGATTAGGGATCAGGAGATTTCAGCTGAAGTCCCAGGACTGTCATTTGCCAGTGTTGTGGCTTTTTGGATTGAATATGTTTATCAGGACAAGGAGGCATTTAGGATAGTAAGGGTCTTCACAATCACACATTGTATAATTCTGCTATATCCTTCACTGGTCTGTTTTTAAAAGAAGGATTCAAACCTGTATTGAACTCTGCACCTTTAGTATTGCACTGGCTTTGGAACATATTTTGCTACTACTTTAATAAAAGAGAAAAATATTTTATGCATACCTTACTACAGCCACTAGACCTTATATCAACTTATTCTTGATAGTTTTATACCTAAAGGACAGTATATATCAAGGGGATGGTCTTCTCTATAACTCTTAACATATTTTATACCATCACACCAATACATTTTCAGTTACTTATGCCAATACTAAGGTGTTAGTCAAGGTTTTAAGGTGTCCTTAGCTGACTTAAATGAAATGGAGTTTTCTGTGCTTCCTAACATATTGTATTAGAAAATATGTGTCTTGGGATAAGAATTGTGGGTAGGTGATTATAGTCAGTAATGAATGTCTTTCTGTTGGTTATGGAAATCAGCGTTTCCATTGTGTCTATCTAAGTAAAATTAATTAAAAGATTTTGAAGATTTTTGTTTTCCACTGACATAGACCAATGTTTGGTATTTTATACAAGCAGCACAGTTTTATTAAAATACAGAGCAGACAATTAAGTAGTTTAGCTGAGTATTGCAAATGAAGATTTAGTGAAGTATGACTGTTTTGTGAACTATAGTTTGAATTAAACACTGCTGGTGCCAATAAATGTGTTATCCCTGTATTGACAGCATTTCTAATGAAGTAATTGCTATTCTTTGTAAGTACCTAGTTAGTCAAATATAGAAGTTTTTTTTATTCTGAAAGAATACTTTATGATCTTGCCAAAGAAGGATTTATTGTTCTCTGAGTAACAACCTCAAGTTCATGTTCTCTCCAATCAATTCATAAGGTTAAGGATTTAACTGTAGCTGTTATGCAATATATGCAGCAACTTGGGAAAATTCTGAAAACAGAATGCTGAATAAATGAAACAAGTTCTATTCAGCCTATAGCAATGGACATAACAAGAACCTTACTCTGTTAAAGAATGGAAGCTGGAGCCATGGCTTGCCTAAGAGGGGCACACAAAAAAAATCTAGAGTAGTAACAGCAATTGAGATCTTCTTTTATACTATAGTTATACAGCTCTAGTGCAAGTGTCAGAACTTAGTGATTCATGCACTTCATTGCGTGGAAACTGCACTTTAAAGTGGTCTAAAAAGATTTTGTTCTGAAATTTTTATATACATGTGCCAAAATAATTATTAGAATTTTAGATTATATTGGTAGGAGCTTCAGCATTTAGGATGATAGCTTAAAGAAATCCTTGAATTTTCTTCCCAATGATATAATTAAAGCAGGCAATTACTATCTGGAAATCCTCAACTATTTAGTTTCTATAAATTTTTCAATATTCTATAGTTTAGGAATATATAAAAACTATTTTTTCTTTTTTTTCTCTGCTGGGACTGAATTCAAGATTTCATAAAAACACTTTGTAAGGGAAGCTTTCTGAATCAGTATTGTGAGAGTCTGTGATATTCAGGTTATAGACTGCCTCCTTTGTTCCTAGTTCAAAAGACAGCTCTTTGTAGGTGAGTGCATCTAAAAACAGAGGCAGAGGCAGGCAGATCTCTGTGAGTTCGAGGCCAGCCTGGTCTGCATGGTGAATCCAGGACAGCTGGGGCTACAGGGAGACCCTGTCTCAAAAAGACCAAAAACAAAACAAAACAACAACAACAAAAAAACAGAAGGCTCCTTCTCCCAGATCCCAGGTTAAGATGACAGAATTATCTTGGAATGGAGCACAATATCTCCTATGTGTATCATCTAGAGGCTCTGATCTACACGGAGACACTGAGATGCCTAGGGTATCCTTCCTCCATTCTCTTATTTTTTATAATTAAATTATTTTTCCATTCTCCTATTTTAAGGATGAAAATTCTATCACATGTAAGACAGGGCCAGAACATTCTTTCCCAGTCACTTGTATGGCAGTTTATTTATAGAGTGGAGGTTTTACTCTGAAAAGCTGAAACCCTTGACTACCAGAGATTCCTGACTCTACCCTAAACCCCACTTGGAAATTGGGACTGTGCTTTTGAGAGAAGTGAGCATTTTGTTTACCCCCAGCTCCATACCCAGTGACAATGGGGTTTTGTTCAGAGGAAGAATCGGAATTTAAGAAATGAACAACTCATATATCTTACCAAGAAAACTTTGTTGATTTGAAGTTTGGAAGACTGTGAGAAAATCCAGTTTCAAAGGTATGATAAAAAAAACAATAGGGGCTTTGGTAGTAACCATTAAAGAGGAAGCTGATAGGCCCATGAGAGGAATAAGCCAAACAGAAGAACAATTAGAAGTTTGACAGCGAGAACCAGACTGAGGGAAAGATAAGATGAGCTCTGCTCCAATCAGACCAATCCTGAAAGATTAGCTGGAAAATTATACCTACAGTTGTCCAAGATTTAAACACATCAGACATAGGAGTTGTTTATGCTGCAAAGCAGTGTTGTGAACAAGCCAGTGATCAAATGGTAATTAACGAGGTAAGTAGCTGGGGTATGGGTATGTGAGTATGCCTTACAGAGGAAGGCACTTTAATAGATAAATCAGAAAAAGAGAGAGAGAGAGAGAGAGAGAGAATCCATGCAACCCAGTTAAGACCATTGTATTACCAGGATTCTATGACCTAAATGAATGTGTGTTCCAATTCTGATTTAAAACCAATCCTAAATGTAATAGTGTTAAGAGATAATAAACTATGGAAAGCCAATTCTCATGAATGTGATTAGATCCCTCATAAAAAACTGAACAGGAGAACTTGTTTATCTATGAGGTAATAAATGGAATTTTGATTTTAGGATTTCCAGCCTCCAGAACCATGAGAATAAAATGCAGTTTGTAAGTCACTGAGTTTACATTATTTTGTAATACCTGTCTGAGTAGAATGACATGAGGTGACTGTAAATACATACCCTTGTGGCAGGAATGATATCATGAGCTACACATGCTTGGGTAAGTTTACTTAAACAAATAATGAAACAAACAACAATGTTCAGGAGGAGGTATGGCATCCAAAGTTGCAATATCTATTGAGAATGTCTAATTTTTAACAAAACAAACAAACAGCAACCCATGAGCTGTATAATGAAACAAGAGAACGTGATCCATAGCCAAGCTAGAAATCAGGCCACTCACAGAAACTGTCAGTAATATTCCTTCCATCTTCCATAAAAAATAGGAAAAAAGGAAATAATCCTTGATCTTTTAAAAAATTATTATCTTTATATTATTTCATGTGTTTTGTGTATTGACAAACAGTATTCTCCTGTGTCTTCATGAGTCTGAAAGAAAAAAAAAAAAAAACATTTGATCCATGATTTCAATCAGAGGTGAAAAATATGGGAAAGCATGGGCGGACTGTGTACTGAGGGACTTGGAAAAACATAGAAATACTGAGCATTTAATTTACAAAGGAGACAATAGACTGTAACCTAAAGTCTTGAATGAAGCAGTAGGCAAGAGGAAGAATGGCCCTGCCACGCACTATAGGTCCACAAACTAAAGAGAAAATGATAATTTCCAGAAGCAAGTTAGCAACGATGAAGTTTTAGATCAAAAGAGCTGCACACTGACTGAGGAAGATGCTGGAGAAGCACACAGTGCTATAGTCTGAATCACTGTAGCAAGGAAGGCACAGAAAACTCAGAATAACCACCACTCCAAACCCAAAGTGCCCTCCCATGTATTAAGAGCATGAGACCCTGAGAATCACAGCACTATGGCTACTCCCTATGGGTGTTGACCTGAACTGAAATACAGTGGAGCAAATATATTTAAGCTAAGATAATAATCAATATAGTAAGGCAGCCTGACCCTAACTGCAAAAGTTAGCATGGGTAAAGTCATGGAAGAGTGGTGGACTTTGAAATTCATATAGGTAGTGTGACCTCTCAGCACCTGGATAAAAGAGTATCTGGTTAGCTGGGAATTATTCTGGGGAACATTCCATGCTGAGGGCTGGAAACCTCCAAAGGAGAGCTTATTCCTGCTGACACTGGGCAGAGATTCAATTCACTATGTAGTCTGTATCAGCTCCACTGAGGCATTGTGCATTGACTAATCTGGCCTAACGATACTTAACTAAGGACATAAGCAGTGGCTCTCTTACTTGTAGAGTTAGTTCCATCAGGCAATTTAGAGAAGGGAGGGAACCAGCATTCGTTTAAGCAAAGAAGAAATATTGACTACTGAAAGTTTTTAAATTTTAATTTTATTTCCCTTGGCCTTTTATATATATGTGTGTGTGTGTGTGTGGGTGGTTGCATACGTAAGATATGTATATATGTATATGTAATTCTTCACTTTTGCATAAATATTTGTTTTATTTGCTTGGCTAGATTTTATGATTATTCTGTTTCTGCAACTGTTCTATTGTGTTTTCTATATTGTTCCTCTTATCTACAACCCATGTATTTCCCCCTCTCATTCTCACCTTTTTCTCTTTATACACCCTCCACATTTTACTTCTTAATTATAATTTTCAGTAGTTTAAATAATCCTTAACACTTTTTACTCTAAAATTATCACAACTTCTTGCTTCCCTAACTTTATTAGAGCTGTAATCAAAGTATACAGTTACTTTTTATTGGATTTTAGTATCGAATGTATTTAAAATACTGTTCTATTACCTGGGGCTGGGGTTTCCCTGCATTAGCCGTCTAAGTGATAGGATTGTTTTGAGTTGTGTGCTAAAATTTCTTTACCCCTTTATCTTTTCACCCTATTTTGGGGCTATCTTGTTTCCTCCCTTCTTTTTAATGGAGCCACTTCTATTTGTCTTTTCCTCCTCTATTTTCTTTGTTGCTCTAATACTAATCCTTGATCTTTAAAAAAATTATTATCTTTATATTATTTCATGTATTTGTGTGCATTGCCTGCATGTATCTAAGAGCACCATGTCATGCAATGCCCATGGAAGTCAGAAGAGGGTATCAGATCGCCTGGAATTGGAGCTATGGATGACTGTCAGCCGCCATGTGGGTACTGGGAACTGAACCCATGTCCTCTGCAAGAGTGGTCAGTTCTCTTAACCACTGAGCCATTTCTCTAGCTCCTAATCCTTGATCTTACTAGTTTATTTTATTCCATTTTTAGCCTGAAACTAATATATTAGTACACAACTAATTATCCTTGTTCTTTTATTTCCCAAAAGTTGTTGGAGTTGAACGAGTGATAATATTTAATTGACTATTACTATATCTTCATAGCAGGCCTATACATCTGTTGCTTTTGCACTTAAAATTTTACTCTGGTGCTGGAAATCATGTCTGGGCACCGAGGTTGAGGGTTTAATTACTGAACTATAATCCCCAGTTAGTTCAGTGTAGAGGAATGACATTTCAACCCTATTACAATTTAGTTCCACTCTAGCATTGAAAAGATACTTCAACTGAAAGAATGCAGTGCTTCATATAAACCGACAGTGGTTGTGAGAACATGCGCAAGACCAGCACAAGCTGAAGCCAGACAAAATCCCAGCGCGGAGAGGGAGGAAGGTATGAAACCCCACCCTTAGCTGAGAAACTAATGGCAATTGATAGTTGTTGGGAGGAAAGTCAGTTGTCTGTAAGGGTGTGATGATCCTCATTCATGCTCCAGTAGTGGACCCTGACAGAAGAATATTTAGGCAACACAAATTGAACATGATGGACTTTGAAAAAAATAAGTGGACCCAAAATTGGGTGGGAGAGAGGTGGAATGGACCTGAGAAGAGTGAGTATGGTCAAAATATATAATATGAAATTCTCAAAGAATTATTAATGATGTTATAAAAGGAATACATTAAAATTTCAACTAAACAGTGTGAAATGGCTCATGCCTGTTGAGTAAGAGCTGATCTCAAAGGGAGAGACTCTAGATAGGCCGACTTAACCCTGGTGGATAAACTTGCACTGACAGACATCTCAGAACACCAAACTTTACAAAATAGGTCTTAACACAAATGACAGAATGTATGAACTCCAGTGGGGGAGCTATGGGAGGTGCCAAAGGGGAAGGAGAGGAAGGGGAGGGGGTAGAAAGATGATTTTATGTATGAAATACACAAAAATTTAGTAAAACAATTTTTTTTTGTCTTTTTGAGACAGGGTCTCCCTGTAGCACCAGCTATCCTGGAACTCAGTATGTAGACCAGGCCAGCCTTGAACTCACAGAGATCCACCTGCCTTTGCCTCCCAAGTGCTGGGATTAAAGGCATGTGCCACCACACCTGGCTTGTAAAACAGATTTTAAAAGAGGAGAAAAAAAGAAAACTAGTTACATGAAAACCCAGACAAAGAATTCTGAAACATACAAACAAATTAAAATGCTCAATAAAATCAAAGAGGACACAAATAAACACCTGAATAAATTTAAAAATAATACCAACAAGTGGCTGAATGGAATACGAAAGCCAGTATAGAATGTAAAAGAGGAATTCAATAAAGATGCTGAAATCCAGAAATAAAAGAAAATAATGAAAACAAAAAGCTCATTAAGTAAAAACTAAATCACAAAACCCAAGTCAGTAGAAAGTCTTACCAAGAGAATGGAACAAGTGGAAAACATGATAAGAGAACGTTAAGACATAGTAGATTAATTAGAGCATCCAAATATGAAGAGAGATGAAATAATAAATAAGAAAGTATGGACACATGAAATCTTTGGGACTTCACTGAAAAGCAAAATATACAACACCTGAGCACAGAAGAAGGAACATAAATACAAGTTAAGACATGGAAGTACAAACAGACAATTCCCTCAAGCTAGGGATTGATATTTCCATCTAGATACAGGTGATATTTAAAATACTAGAAAAGACAAGTGAAGACACTCCCCACTTAACATTACAGTCAAAGCACTAAGTATACAGAACAAAGAAAGACTTTTGAAAGCTGCAAAAGAGGAGCACTGTGTAACATAAAAAGGCAAAATGATCAAATAACAAATTTCTCAACAGAAATTTGAAAATCCAGGAAAAGATGGATGGTTTCTCTCTTTTTTTTTAATAACTTATTGATAGTTTCATACATTTGAAGCATATGTTTGATCAAATCATCTCCTCAGTTTTCTTTTGTCTGCCAAGGCTGGACTCGAGACTGATGGATTCACGATTTGCTTTTAGGCATTTTGAAGGTGTTGGAGTGGTTAGAATCAGTATCAGTTCCCCCTCAAAGGCTTCCAGGTAGGGGGAGAAAAGAAATTTGCCCATCATTTTAGAACAATAGTGGGTTGTCTCCCTTAGCTACAGATGGTCACTACAATATTGCAGACCAAGATTTGAAGTCTGACATCTGAGCAGTGCTTTCTGATTCAGAAAAAAATCATCAATGAGAGATAATTGTCTAAGTAAAGTTTTATATGGACTTAAGCCTAATGTCTGAGACATATAAGCCCTTGAACTCTTGAAGAAATACACTGATGACTTTATTCTTTGGTTACACTTTCCTTTTGGATATTTAAGACCATATAGTTGGCCCAAATAAACCAATTTATATTTACACTTAAGGTCATTTGAGAATCTGTTCCTCAGGGGTCACATGGGCTTGGGAGGAAGCCCTGGCTCCTTTCTTTTATCAGTTCCATCTATGTGAAGATAACTCAAAAGTTGTGCTCGACCATGGCTGGCTTTACTTGGAAGCATGAATAAGATGTTTCCTCTGAGTTGACCCTCCCCTGTAGACTGGACAGTGGTTCAAGTCCATCTCGTGGGGTCTCCATGGCCTCCCTGAAGAAGGGGACAGGTGACTCACCACAGTTACAGAACATTTTGAGAGATGTTGCATAGTCCCCTGGAACTTAGTTGACCTTGGAAGGCAAGGCGCAAAAACTGTCCTTTAAGTCCCTCTGACCAGACTACTATAGGCCTCAATGTATGGCTGTTAGACATCCAGTAAGATTAGTTCCACCAGTCTGGTACTTTTAATTAGCATGTGCTATGTAGATAAAGCTTGGATAAAAAAAAAAATGTTCTAAGATAAACTTTAACTGGATATATATTTTATTCCTTAAACTAGTTGCTAAACTATGACTTTAGAAATTTAAAGATTATGTGTATATTATTTTTGTCTCATCCTTTATATATCATAATAAACCTACACAGACCTTCATCACTTGCTTAGGCTTTCTTTTTTCTTCTTTCTGTTTTGGAAAATATCTCCATTCCCATATCATATTAACATCTTTTACATTCTCATGTTCTTTTTTTTTTTTAATAATTATGACACATAATAATAACATTAACAAATAAATTTTCCATCTGTTGTGAGAGTTCTTTTCCTGGGGATACTAAGCAATGCTTATTTCCCTTTAAGGTTTTAGTGTCAAATCAATGTTTGATTAAAGTTTTACTGGGGAAACCAATGAATTTTCTGAGCTAACTTATTGAGATAACTGAGATAACTGAGAGTTTGCTGAAGTGTATGAATGACCTGAGGGTATGCACACTGGAAAGCCTTTACCCAGTGTGGGTCAAGCCTTCTCTTCCTAGCCTTCCCCAGACTGTATGCTTTAGCCCTCCCCAAATCCAGGAGACCAAGTGTGATTAGGGACAAATTACATACAGTTGGCTGGGAAGAGTGGCTGGATACTCTGATGAGGGACCAATGACCCTGCTTACTCCTCCTTTAATGAATGAGCACAACAGACAACAAGCCCAATTGTGATGATGTTTAGCAATCAGGCACTGCTGAAGTTGTGATGATGGTAGCTTTTTTTCACACAGAAAGGACTGCTGTATAGCATCATCTTATTAAAAGGACATGAAATTTAAAAAGATTTGGTGCTAGGATCCACAAATGTGGGAGAACATGTGTCTTTTATTTTTCTGAGTCTGTGTTATTTCATTTGGTATAACAGTTCCTAAATCCATCCATTCACCTGCAAATTTCATTATTTCATCTTTACTGCTGAATAGAACTCCATTGTGTAAATATACCACATTTTTGTTAACCATTCATCAGTTGAGGGACACTTAGGTTGCTTCCATCTCTTAGCTATTGTGAAAAGAACAGCAACAAACATGATTGTACAAGTGTCTCTATAGTAGGTATATGCCAAGGAGTGGTATAACTGAGTCATATGGTAGGTTCATTTTTAGTTTTTTAAGAGTTCTCCACACTGTTTTCAATAGGGCTTGCAAAAGTTTGCAATCCCGCCAGCAGTGAATGAGTGTTCCCCTTTCTCCATATCCTTGCCAGCATTTGGTATCATTTGTTCTCTTGATCCTAGCCAGTTTGGTTGGGGTAAGGTGATACCCTAACCTTTAAGGTGGTTTTAATTTGCATTTCCCTAATTACTAACTATGCTTAACACTTTTTGAGATGTTCCTTAGCCATCTTTACTTCTTCCTTTGAGAACTCTCTGTTTAGATCTTTAGCCCATCTTTTAATTGGGTCATTTGGTTTCTCCATTCTTTGTTTTCTGAGTTCTCTATATATTCTGGATGTTAAACCTCTGTCAGATGTGTCATTGGTGAAGATTTTTTCCCATTCTGTGGGTTTTCTCTTCCTTTTTTGATTGTTTCTTTTGCTGTACAGAAGATTTTTAGTTCAATGAGGTCCCACTTATTGATTACTGATCTTAATTCATGAGCAGCTGCTGTCTGATTTAGAAAATCATTTCCTACACCTATATCTTCTAAGTTACTGACACTATTTTCTTCTAATTGTTTCAGGGTTTCCTGTTTCACATTGAGGTTTTTGATCCATTTGGAGCTGACTTTTTTCAAGGTGAAAGATGAGGATCTAGTTTCATTCTTCTGCAGGTGGAGATCCAGTTTTGCCAGCACTATTTGTTGAAAATGCTGCCTTTCCTCCATTGTGTGTTCTTGGCACCTTTGTTAAATATCAGGTGGCTGAGATTGCATGTGCTCAAGATTGGGTCTTCAATGATATTCCATTGGTCTATGTGTCTATTTTTGTGCCAGTACCATGCTGTTTTTATGTTTATAGCTCTGTAGTATAATTTGAGATCTGGTATGGTAATCCCCTTGGACTGCTCTTTGTGCTCAGGGTTGCTTTGCCTATACAAGGTCTTTTGTGCTTTCATACAAATTTAAGGATGGTTTTATCTAATTCTGTGAAGTATGTCATGGGGATTTTTATTGGGATTGTATTGAATCTATATATTACTCTTGGTAGGATGGTCATTTTCACAATATTAATTCTTCCAATCTATGAGCACAGGAACTCCTTCCATCTCCTTGTGTCTTCCTCAATCTCTTTCTCTAAGGTTTTAAAATTTTCATTATAGAGATCTTTGGTGTCTTTTGTCAGACTTATTCCAAGATATTTTATTTTTTTAGCAGCAATTTTGAATGGGATCATTTCCCTATGCTCTTTCTCCAATTGCCTGTTATTGATATATAGAAAATCTACTGATTTTTGTAGATTGATTTTATTACCTGCTACTATACTGAAAGTGTTGATCACTTCTAGGAGTTTTCTAGTGGAGCTTTTGGGATCTCTTAGGTATAGTATCATATCATCTACAAAAAGGGATAGTTTGACCTCTTCTTTCCCAAATACTACTCCTTTAATTCCCTTCTCCTGTCTCTGCTCTAGCAAGTGTTTCAAGCACTATGTTGAAAAGGAGTGGGGCTAGTGGACATCCTTCTTTTGTTCCTGATTTTAATGAGAATGCTTCCAGTTTTTATTTCCTTTTAGAATGATGTTGGCTGTGAATTTGATGTATATGGCTTTAATTATGTTGAGGTATGTTCCCTCCAGTCCAATTCTCTCTAGGACTTTAAACATAAAAGCATGTTGAATTTTGTCAAAGGCCTTCTCTGCATCTATTGAGATGACCATGTGGTTCTTGTCGTTGAGTCCATTTATGTGATTTATGATGTTTATTGATTTACGTATATTGAACCATCCCTGCATCTCTGGAATAAAGTCTACTTGATCATGGTGAATGAAGTTTTTGATATGTGTTTGTACGTAGTTGAGAATTTTTGCTTCTATGTTCATCAAGGATATCTGTCTATAGTTTTCTTTTTTGGTTGTGTCTTTACCTGGTTTGGGTATTGGAGTGATGCTGACTTCATAGAAGGAATTTGGGAGTTCTCCCTCTGTTTCTATCATTTTCAATAATTTAATTAGTATTGGTTGGAAGTCTTCTTTAAACGTCTGGTGAAATTCTGCTGTAAATCCATCTGGGCCTGGGCTTTTTTTCAGTTTGGAGGCTTTGTATTACTGTTTTGATTTCCTTATATGTTATGGGTCTCTTTAAACTGTTGCTCTCTTAATGGTTTAACTTTGGTGCTTCCCATGACTTTACATATCTACCCATTTGTTTTAGATTTTCAAACTTAGTAGAGTGAAAGTTTTTAAAATATTCCCTTATGATATTCTGAATCTCTTTGGTGTCTGTTGTGATGTTTACCCTTTCATGACTGATTTTGTTGATTTGGATTTTTTCTTTCTTTCTTTTGGTTAACTGGGCTTAGGGTTCTATCTTGTTTAGAACCAGCTCTTAGATTCATTGATTCTTTGTATTGTTTTCTTTGTTTCTCTTTCATTAATTTCTGCTGTGATTTTTATTTCTTCTCTTCTGCTGGGTTTGGGTTTCATTTATTCTTGTCTTTCCAGCATCTTGGGTTGCAGTTTTAGGTAATTTATTTGGGCTCTTACTAATTTTTTAATGTAGGCACTTCATCCTATAAAGTTCCTTCTTAGGACTGTTTTAAATTGTCCCACAGATTGTGTTGTGTTGCATTGTACTTTTCATTGAACTCCAGGAATTCTTGTATTTCTTTTTTAATTTCTCCTTTGACCCACTCATTGTTTAGGAGTGTGTATTTTAATCTCTGTGAGTCCATGTTGTGACTGCGATTGGTCCAGTGTTGCTGGAAATACCTTGGTCCAAGCTCTTCTGGCTTTCATAGTTTGCATTGATAAGTCAGCTGTAATTCTGATGGGCTTTCCTTTAAATGTGACTTGTTTTTCTTTTGCTGCTTTCAGTATTTTCTCTTTGTTCTATACATTTAGTGCTTTTACTGTTATATGTTGTGGGGAGGTTCTTTGATCTTTTCTATTTAGTGTTGTATGTGCTTCCTGTATTTGTATGGGTATTTCTTTCCTTAATTTTGGGAAAGTCTCTTCAATCCTGTTTAAGATCTGGTCAATACCATTAACCTGAAATTCTTTTCCTTCCTCTATGCCTATGAGCCATAGATTTGGTCTTTTCATGCTGTCCCACATCTCTTGCATATTCCATTCCTGTGTTTTTAAAAAATTTTTTCATTATTTTTTCTTGAGTGGTTTCTTCAAATTTATCATCCAGTGTTGATATTCTCTTCCCCACTTCATTTATTCTAGTGGTGAGACTTCCCCCTGTTGTTTCAAGTTGTCTTATTAAGTTTTTTCACTTCCTTCTTCGTTTCTGCTGGTTTTCTTCAATGTTTCTATCTCTTTTGTGAATTCATTCAGAAGTTTACCCCCATCTTCTTTCAGTTCTTTGATTTGTTTGTGTGTTCTTTAAATTCATTGAATTATTTGATCATGTTTATGATTGTTCTTTTAAATTCTGTGTCCTGGGTTCTCTCTACCGGATTCTCCTTGTAGAACTCCTCCATAGGACTGGTGGGGTTTGATGGAGACATACTGTTTTGTTTTTCCATTTTATTATTCTTTCATTGTGATTTTGGCATGTGAATTTCTTTTGTTGTTTGTGATTCTGATATGAAGATTAAGTTGAAGTATACTGCTGTTTCTATTAATGGTGTGCCTTAGTCCTTTTCTTATTGTTTATGTAAAGCTAGTTGGTCCAGGTTTCAAGTTCTCTCAGGTTTTATTTTGGAGGGAGCTGATGGCTTCAGATCAGCTACTCAGGAACACCCACAGAAGCCCAAGTCAGAATCCAGTCAGGTAGACTCAGGTTTCCTTCTAAGATTTGGACGCCTACTAGAGGGAACTCAGAGCAAAATTTGGGTAGTTCCCTAAGGAGGGGTGGAGGCTGATTTTGGAACTCTCAGTTGGTCTGCTGAATTCTCATTCTGTATGCCAGAGGGAGGCCAGAAGCAGACACTCTCTGGTGGTCTGCTGAGATTACAACTGCTACACAGATGGAGGTCGGGACTTGCCCTCTCAGGCTGTCTGTTAAGATCTCAGCCTTAGCCTACCAAAGCCAGGTCTTCTCCAGGAGCCTTGGGAGGGGCCTCACACAATCCCAGTTGGGGGTTTGGGTACTGTGTCATTGGGGGAAGCTCAGGACCATGACCATGCTGAGGCAGGATTCTGTGCTCTCAGGAAGTCCCCTGCATTCTCAGCTCCTATGCCAGAGGGAGGCCAGAAACAGGCACTCTCTTGTTTTCTGCTGAGACCACAGTACACAGATGGATTTAGGAACCCACCCTCAATGATGGATGTTTACTTTTAGTTTCTGAAAGTACCTCCTAACCCAAATTACTACATACAATAAAGCTGAACTGAATAATAAAAAAAATTATTCCATGATAAACACAAACTAAATGCTTTTTTGTTTTGTTTTATTTTTTACCTGCAGAAGATACGTGAAGCAATCCTGTGCATTGAAGAAAACATAAATATATCCATGAAGTACTGGAAAGAATAAACTGCACTAGGGAAGGAGATAACAGATGAAAAGGAGAAGGTAGAAACAACTCAAAGGTAGCAGAATGACAAGAACTGAGGAAAACTGTTCGATTGTAACTGCAGATGTTAATAGATATCTGCTTCCCAGTCAAAAGTTACAGATTAGCAGATGCAATAAAAAAACAGGACTTGAGTAGCAGGTAGGGCTGGAAAAAATGGCTCAGTAATTAAGAGCACCTTCTCTCCTCCAGAGTTTAGACCCCAACGCCCACACTGTGTGTCTAACAGCCACCTGTAACTCCAGTTCCTGGAGTCCTGATGCCCTCTAGCAGCCTATGTATGCACTTGAATGCACATGCATACAAACAGATACACACATATGAGCATTAATAAAAAATAAGAATAAGCCTAACAAAACACCAGGATTCAACTCTGTCTTGCATGTAAGAAATACGTCACTGGCAAAGACAAACAGTATGTTAGAATGAAAAAATGGTAAAAGACAGTCCAAGAAAATGGAGCTAGAAAGCAAGCAGAAATAGCTCTACTAATACTTGACAAAGTAGAATTTAACCCAAAATTCAAAGAAATAAAGCAGGTCACTTCATATTAACTAAGGTACCAGTCCACCAGAAGGATATAACAATTCTAAATAGACACCCAACAATGATGCACTAAAATTCATTAAAACACCATAGACTGTTAAGGCACAGGCTGACCTCAACATGAGAATAGTGATGAATTTAATACCTTACTCTCAACAATAGAGAAGTAATCCAATCTAAACATAAAGGTACATCAGAATCAAATAGCATGATAGATCAAATGCATTCAACAAAAATCATAACCCAAAGTTAACTTTCATATTATATATGATTAAATGGAATAAAAGTAGAACATCACAGCAAGAGAATCCACAGAAATTTTATAACTAACAGAGATTAGAATAACACACAATCTAATGATAAATAGGATATCAAAGAAACCAGGAGAGAAATTAAAAATAAATTCTATAATTGAATGAAAATGAGAAGGCATACTAATACCTGGGACACAATGAAAGCAGGTCCAAGAGGAAAGTTCATAGCTATAAATACCAACATAGAAACAAAACAGGAAACTGTCAAATAAATAACTATTATGCTCCTTAGAGTCTTAGAAAAACAAAGACAAGAAAAACACAAATCAGTAGATCAAAGTAATAAAAGTCAGAACAGAAATTAATGAACTAGAAAGAGAATAATATAAAGAATCAATTAATTTAAGAACTGGTTCTTTGAAAAAATACTCTGTTGTAACCACAGAATACCATATTGGTGTGAGTTTTAAAGGATTGCCATGTATGTAACTTGGAGGCTAGAGTCTGAAGTATTCTAAATAGCAAAGGTTTTTTTTTTTTTTTTAGATTTCTGTAAACTTGAGTTGACAGGTTTTGTAATTTTAAAGAATAATGAAGGGTTTGCATTCTACTTAGTGTAGCTCAAATAGTGAAGTAGTGAATTTGCTAATTATGTAAAATATTCTGCAGAGTAAAACCTACAAAAATGGTTAATGACAAGATGTTAGCAACAAAGAAAAATGTCCTTAGTAAAAAATGGTATTTATACATGCCAACTCAAACATATTCATGCTATAAACCTGTTGAACTGATGTGATTAAAAGACCCCCAAACCCTTTTGTTCAGTCTTAAGCTCTCCATGATACCCTTGCAGTTTTTCAGTAGCTATTGTAATCAAAATCTCTTTGAATTTAATGCACGTTATTAGAGGTGTTCCATAGTTAAGCATGATTTAAATTTCCATAAAAGATAATAAATCTGTTGCTGGCATTAATATGCTATTAAGAAGACAAGTTATGATCAGTGCCTCTTTAGATAGGGTTGGTGATAGAAATTTTCCATTTATAAATCCTAGAAGCGATTTTGCACAGATGCTCATTAAACACTTCCCTTGCATAAAGATGTGTTTTAAGATGTAACAAAATCAAAAGATCTGCTGTTCCATAAAATTGAGTGTCTCAGTCTTTGCTGGCTTAGAGTGACTCTGAATTTAGCATTTGAACTTGTTGAATTGATTTGTCTTCTTCCCAATCTCTAATTATTCTACAAAAGCATTTTCTCTGATCCTAATATTACTGAACAGTTGAGAACTATAATGATCCTAATGTCTCAAGTTCAGAGATACGAAGTAAGCACAGGTTTAAAGTGCAGGAAGTTTAGGATGTCTCAGTGAAGTATTTAATTGAAGGACATATGTACACATGAACTTGCTCAGCTACTGGCTAACTATATATAAGTTAAAATCCATAATTTCTCATATACCATGCTAAAATTAATATGCATAGAAGTAGGTCCTTTTTATGAGTTTCTGGCCTTGTTTCCTGGATATCATTCATTTGTTGCCATTTGTGTAAATTACTGAAAAACAAGTGCAGTGGATTCCAATGATGTGAGATAGAAACTGATAAATTAAAGTAAATAATATTGCATTTAGATGGGTGCTTTTTAGGGCATTATAAATTATCATCACTTTGTTTTAGTTATTGAACATTTTTCATCAAGTGTCATGATTTGAGTGTGAATACCATTTTCCTGATTCTTTATTTATGACTTTTATTTTATGTGTATGAGTGTATTGCCTGCATGTGTTTAAGTGCACTTGTGTCATGCAATGCCCACAAGGGTCAGAAGATGTCAGATCCCCTGGAACTGGAGCTACAGATGGTTGTTAAGCACCATGTGGGTTCTGGGAATCGAATTTGGATCCTCTGCAAGAGAAGTCAGTGCTCTTAACGGCTGAGCCATCTCTCCAGCCCCTCCCCCCATTTTATTATTTTTTATTTATTTTTATTTAATAACCACAAGATTAGAAGGAGGATTTCATTACAGCTTTAACATATTCAGTAACAATTACCAGATCAAGGATACATCTCTTTGAAAAGTGGCTGTAAATTTTTAGGTTCACAGTTGAATTAATACAGTTATACAATATTGAACTCATTATAA
>NW_008339910.1:4120892-4141200 GCF_000622305.1 Nannospalax galili | reverse complement strand
CACTTTCATACAGAAAAATTCATTTTCAATGCAATTGACACTGAGATTTGCACATGCGTCTCCAATCTCTGTATATCTGATTATTACAAGTCCACAGTCAGTTACACTTGGATCCTTGGCACGTGAGTATGGATATAAAGTCATCAGGTAAATTTCAGTGGTAATGTTCATCACCTCTACTAATCAACATGAAGTAAATTTTTATCCTTCCTCCTCAAATATGTCTTTTCTTTTTAATTTGTTGATTTTTTTGCCTGTATCTCATACAGAACATCCCACTAATGCAATATTTTCATTGATTCTTCGAGAAATTCGTACATCATACCATGTATTTTAATGTATTCATCATTCAACCCCTAGCTTCTCCAAATCCTTGTTATTATCCTATTTGAAGAGCTTATGTGAATAGAACTGTGTATGGAAGAAGTACCTGAGATTTTAGGTTGAGGATTGCACAGAGATCTACTTCACAGTCAGACTAAACTTCACTGTTTCTCATCTCAGCCCACAAGGAGTGTGTGCTTTGATTGCAATCTCTGTCCCCTAAAGGCATCCTGATTTATTGTTTTTACTGAGAAAGGACTCACATGGAAGGGCCTGGGGAAAGGAGGATATAGAAATCAAAGGAAGGGATGGAAGGAGAGAGGGGAGAGAGAGAGAGAGAGAGAAAGAGAGAGAGAGAGAGAGAGAGAGAGAGAAATGAACTGGCCCCAGCCAATGAAGTAAATTCAATGCCCCCAGAGAACAATAAAAGTGTAATACATTATCATTGTTTTATCTGAAAGCTTTCCTATGACAAATCATAGAGGAAATATACTATTGATAGTAGCACAGTAGCACATTCACTTGTTTGCTTACCAAAGAACTGTTTAGCATTTACAGGGCCCAACTATAGCTTCAATTAGAACTTCTTGGTATCAAGATTTCCTTCATAGTGACCTTCTCACAGATTTGGATGTTTTAATTCATGCTTCATGAAGTCAAACCATTTGATCTTTGACTGAAGAAATTTGGCTGAATATTTTAAAAGTCCCAGTTAAAGCCACTGTCCCTACAGATGCCTAGAGCTGTTCAGAACGTCTAAGCAGTAGTAAGTTCACTATTAATAGATTATGTGTACTCACATAGGAATTTTTCATTATTGTACCTTTTCCAACTTTTCTCCTTAGAAATTAGTTTTCTTCATTTCTGCCCTCTTATGGAAATAAGATCATAGATTAACAACACACAAGTATTTGGAAGGAAAATCCACATTAATAATAATTAATATTTGTTAATATTAATAATTAATATTTGTTCTCTGTTGTGCTCATATAAACATTTGACAGTGTATGTGAAAAATCTTAGAGAAAATAATGTTGATGTGCTAGATACTCTTATACAATTATTGAGTTCTTATTGAATTTATTTCTAAAATTTTGTTGTATGGCATGTACCATGATTTTGAACTCATCCAAAGATGCTATACCAATACTTTCTGAATTTCTTTGGACAGCTTTTTCATATTCAAGTGTACACATTATTTATATGTCATCATGTATAGAAACATTTTCCCCCCTTAGGAAATGAGATATAAATAGTACTTATGTTTTCAAAACATTTTAGGCATATTTCCTTCTGAAGGCCAAATGCCCAATACTCAGTATGGAAGGAACATTATTTTCCTGCCTTTATTTAATATGTGTGTAAAGAATGAAACTATCATTTCTATATTTCTTTTTTTTGGTCTTTTTGAGACAGGGTTTCCCCGTGGTCCCAGCTGGCCTGGAACTCATTATATAGACCAGGCTGGCCTCAAACTCACAGAGATTAGTCTGTCTCTGCCTCCAATCTATATTTCTCTAATAAGGAGAAATATCAAAAACAAAGAACTAATACAGGGAGGTGGTGCACTTTTAAAATTGTTTAATTTGAATTTTTTTGAATTTTATACAAAATATTTTATCATATTTAGACCCATCCCCATCTGCACCCCTCTTACAGGTGCCCACCCCCTTGCTGAATTTCATGTACTCTCTTATATATGTTAAGGCCTATTGAGCTAAATTTGTGTCCCCAAATCTCCTTTGATGTGCTTTCATCCACTGGAGCCTGGTTAATCTAGCTAGCGCCACACCGTTAAATAAAAGCAGCTATGTCTTTCCTGGTAGTTATCAATTGCAGTAGCTCCTTAGGTAAGGTTGGGGCTTCTTACCCACTTCCCAGTTCTATGCTGGGATTAAGTCTGGCTTGAGTTTACATGAGTCTTTTTCATGCTGTTACCATTGTGAGTTCACATGAGTAACTTCCCAGCTGCCTGGAAGCTCTGCTTTCTTGTGGTCACCTACCAAATCTGGCTCTTACAATTTTCCACCCCACCTCTGCAATGGCTAATGAGCTTTGTGTGGCAGCTGTTTAGTATAGGTGTCCTATTCAGGAATAAGTATGCTACAGTCTCTTATTCTCTGTAATTTTGCCAGTTGAGGCTTTCTAGTTTAATTACCAACTGTTGCATGAGAAAGCCTTGCTGTTGATAGTTGAGAGATGCATTAATATTCTTTCCACTCCCTGTTCTGCTGTGTTCCTTGAGTCTTAGGTATAGAGGTTGTGTATAAGGACACATATATAGAATACAGTTAGCAATTTTTTTGGTTTAGGGGAGTGACAGAAGTAGGTTTTCCTCTAGGATCTGTGACCTCTCTAGCCATGTATTTGGCTATGTTTACAGCACCACACATTAGTTACATTCCATCCATCTCATCGAGAGGGACTTAAGTTCAATTAAGCAGCTGTTGATTACTCCCAAGATAAAGGTGCAACTATTGCATGAGTAGAGATTATCTTCAGTAGGGCTGATCATTGTTATGGTTCACAGATTTTATAGCTGGATGAAATAATTGATTGCTTTTATCCCTTGGATGGCTGTGTAGTATCTTCTGATGCTACAAGACCTTGTCTTCAGGGAGGAGGCATCCAAATCAGTTCTAACTCGACTGCTCCAAGTTATTTGCTTGAAGTATGTCCTGCCTTCAGCAATATGGTCTTACCTTCAAGTTCTGGGAGGCAATAATGGGCTTTGATATATGTGTTATTTTGATGATCTTTTGGAGTTCCTTGATCAGCAACTCAAAAAGAAGTTTCCCTTGTCTGGCACTCTGTTTTTTTCCTCTTTTCTTTCTTTTTTTTTTTTTTTTAACACACGCTCTAGGTACACAAATACACACACACACACACACACACACACACACACACGTTTTTTCACAGGCTTTTGAACTGATGCATTTCTCTCTGTTTTTCATACCAGTTAAGTATTATTTATCTTTTTCTCCCTCTGTCTAACTGTACTATTTGCTCCCAGTTTCCTGTTTTCTCCATTTGCCCCTTGATAAAACTGTCTTTTACTATCCCCCTCTTTTGAGCTCCTTCCTCCTCTATAGCCCCATGGTTCTTTTCAAATTTCCTGGTTCTCATGGTTACGTCAGGATGTATACTCACATCTAAGGATTTGGAGCTAAGATCCACAAAGGAGAACACATATCATTTGTTGCTCTGAGTTTGTGTGACTTCACTTAGTATAAGAGTTTCTAGTTACATCCATTTTCCTGTAAATTTCATGATTTCTTTTTTGTCTATACTGTTTGTAGAACTCCCATGTGTAAATGCACCACATTTTCATTATCTATTTATCAATTAAGGGACTTTTAGGTTGTTTTCATTTCATAGCTATTGTGAAAAGAGTGGCAACAACAATGGATGAGTATTAGCTCTGTAATAGTGTATTGAGTCTTTTGGGTATATGCCAAAGAGTGATTTAACCTGATCATAAGGTAGATTTAGTTTCATTTTTTTTTAGGTGTTCTCCACACTGAATTCTGCACCAGTTTTCAACCCCAACAGCAGTGAATGAACATTCCCTTTTCCCTTCATCCTCAACAGCATTTGGTATCATCGGTTCTCTTGATCTTAGTTATTTTGACTGGGGTAATATGAAATTTTAAAGTAGTTTTAGTTTGCATTTTCCTAATTAACAAGGATACTGAGAACTTTTAAATGTGTTTTATAGCCATTTTTATTTCTTCTTTTGAGAGTTCTCTGTTCAGATTTACGTCTCATCTTTTAATTGTGTTATATGTTTTATTGATTCTTTGGTTTTTTTCTTTGAGTTCTTTGTATATTCTGAATATTAATGCTCTATAAGATGTATAGTTCGTGAAATTTTCTCCCACTCTGTGTGCTTTCTCTTCACTGTACTGGTTGATGGTTTTTTTTTGCTGTGCTGAAGCTTTTTTGTTTAATGAGGTTCCATCTGTCAATTGTCAACCTTAGTTACTGAGTGATTGAAGTCTGATTTAGAAAGTTCTTTTCTGTACTTAATAATATAGGTACAGCCTATGTTTTCTTCTAATAGTTTCAGTGTTTCAGGATTTACCTTGAGGTCTTTGATCCATTTGGAGTTGACATTTTTGCTGGGTTATTGATATGGGTCTACATTTGGAGATTTTACATTCTGCTACATATGGAGATTTAGTTTTCCAAACACCATTTGTTGAAGCTGCTCTTTCCTCCAGTGTGTGTTCTTGGCACCTGTATCAAGTATCAGGTGGCTGAAATAGTGTGCACTCATGTTTGGGTCTTCTATTTTATTCCATTGATCTGCATGTCTGATTTTGTGCCAATATGATGCTGTTTTTATTAATATATTTCTGCAATGTAGTTTGAAATCTTGCATGATAATCCCCCAACAATGCTCTTTGTGCTCAGGATTACTTTGGCTACCTTGGGTGTTTTGTGATTCAATATGTATTTTAGGATAATTTTTGTCATTATTGTTTCCATGAAGAATGTCATGGAAATTTTCATTGGGATTGCATTGAATCCATATATTTCTTTTGGTACTATTGTCATTTTCACATTATTGATTCTCCCAATTCATGACCTCATGGGAGGTCTTTCTATCTCATTGAATATAACCCGTATTTTTAATAAAGAAATTTCAGAATATTAAAAAATTAAAGTCTTGTGGATGGATGATGAAAAGATTTGGCTGTCTTTTCTCCTTAGAAGCATCCAGTCTTCTAGTGATATAACAGCTAGCCAGAAGATAGGAATTTTCTTGGTCCATTTAAGATTGATTTATCTGTGTCTTGCTACCAAAATGTGTGATGTCTTCAGCAATATGGTCTTACTATGTACTTATGATCGGTAACCAAGGGCAATAGCAATAGCCTGTGTTGCTTTGGATACGTCTGGGGCCTCCTTGACAAATAACTCCTAGACAGATATTTCATGCCTTCCACCATGATTTTCATTAAATAATCCATTCTTAGGGGAGCAGCATTGCTCACACAAGCAATGTAATATTTTTGAAATTATTTTTGTTTTTAAAGTTATGTTTTAAATGAGCTTACTAGCTAATTCATGCATCTTTAATTTTGGTTGACCCAGCTTCTACCCCTCATCTTTCCCATCTCCCCATATTTCTCCTAACTTAATCTTAAGACATCAGTAGTTTTACCCTGTGCCACACACTGCTTAACCAATCTACCAGGTATGATATAACCACTGCTGCAATAATGGTGTGGCTGTCAAGGAGGGCAACTAACTGTATTCTGATAGGATTTTAGATCTGTCCCAGACGAGGAAATTTTTTCCAGTATTCTAATCCTATCAAAGGCCCAAGACTGAGGGATTCATAGACCCTAGGGTAGAACACACTATTGTTATTTTGCTAAAGAGTCATTTTGTCAAAGTGCTTTTCAAACACTTACATTTATACCTATAGACTTAAGCTATTCACTTCAGTCAGAGAAGCTTCATTTTGCAGTGGGCATCAGTCAATGCTTAGATGTATAACATGTGAAAGTAAGGAGAATAAGGGACTGAGAGCTGTGTCTTAAATGGGACATCCTTCTCAACATCCCATCACTGAATCACCACCAAAGGTTAGAGAACACCATAGAAGAGGAGATGGAAAGAACAAAAGAGAAAAATGATGGGGAGGAATTCTGTGTAATGAAAACTTCTAGACTTGTTATGGGTCTTGCACTCATGAACTCACACTAGCTGTGATCTGCACAAGACCAACCCAGTCAGAACTCTGGCACTGATGGCAGAGGTGATCTATAGGCCCCATCCCTTTTTTAGGGGGTATTGACAGTTGATAGATTCTGAGGGAGAATCATTATTTTTTGAAAGTGTGGCCAATGGTAGATTTGCCATGCTCTAATAAATGGCTCCATATCCATACACAAATGGGTAGTACTAATTGTACTTGGTAAGTTATTAAAAAAAGGAAAAGAAAAAAAATGAGGACATAAAGTTGGCAGGTGGCCGTGTTGAGGTTATTTGGGAGTAGTTGGAGGAGGTAACTGGGGGGTAGATATGATTGCATTTCATTATATGAATGTATGAAATTCTCAAAGATAAGAAAAATGAAAGACATGGAGATCCTTATATATAAGTGGTTTATTCTGATACGTGAGATGAGTCAATTAATCTGATGCAATTACTACTTATTAAATATACAAATTGAAATAACACCCTTATCCCACAAACATTTGTAATTATTGTGTATTAGCCAATGACCATTGAGGAATTTGTGCCAGATTAGATCTCCATGCAAAACCTAGAGAAATGTTTTGGTTTTAGGTGTGAACCATAGGTATACCTGCTCTCTTCGTGAGGAACTCATTATGATGGTCCTGACCACTTTAAGAGACAGAGCTGGGGGAAACTTATGGATTTGGGGATTTAGCTAATAAAAAAGTTTGTGTACTTAAAGAAATTGGTTGCAGGACACTCATAGGCATAGGAGCCCTCTGCAAATCCAGTTTTGTAGACTAGGTAGTGGCAGAACCTGAAAAGGGCTACAGTGAATTCTGCCATGGGAATTGAGAACAGATGAGAAATTCTAGAGGGTGTATAATTCTATGGGGCAAATGGATCCCCTGGGTATACTTGAGAACAAAAAAAAAAGCATTGACTTAAGAGTTAAGACCAGTTCCTAGAATAAAGTCTACTCTCAACTTTCCTTTAGAAATCCATGCTATAGTCAACTATATTGATGCATACCTGTAATTCCAATTCTTGGGAGTCAAAGGCAGGGGGTTAGTGAGTCGAAGGTTAGTTGGCATACCTAGTGAGGCCCTGTCTCAATAAGAATAACAATAACTGAAAATAAATAATAATAGTAATAATGCCAATGTGTGATAAGAGCTGCAGAGTTGGGAGGTGGTGTCAAAACTTTGTGACTGAGTTCATGGAATGGAAGGATTTGCAAGACACTGTGTGCTTGCAACAGATCTGCATAGGATGCTAAGCCAGGACCTAAGCCTATTCAAACCACTGTTTTACATTATACTGCCAATTAGAAACAAAAATGAAGTATTTTCAGAAGACAAACTATGCAGAATCTTCACGGTATATCATTCAAAATATCCATTGTACAATAAAAATTACAAGATATTCAAGGAAACGAACATATGCTAAAGTGTGAGAAAAAGATAGTCACATCCAGATTCTGACATGGCCTACATTTGAAATTAATAAGCAAGAAACATAAAACAGGTATTTCAAAATTCTTCAATGATTTGAATTAAAAATGGGATGTAGAGTTAATTGAATCTCAAGGCAGCAAGGAAAATTATAGTAAATCGGCTAAATGGAAAAGCAGTAGTTGGAAAGTACAATAAATCACTAAAACTTTATTGGATGAATTTAAGAGGAGATTGAAGATAGAAGCAAAATAACCAGTTAATTTAGTGTCAGAGGCAGAGCTTTTTTTCTACTGAATTAAAAAAGGGAACATTGAATGAAAATGAACATATTCTTTGTAGCTGCTGAAAGCATTGAATGACATTTTAGATGTGAAGCAGAGCATCAGAAGAGGGAATAAGCCAGGACAATACTAACATAATATCTCTAATCTTTCAAAGATAAAAATTATATGTCCAAGAATCCTATAAATTTTTAAACAAGATGAATACAAACCCATATCTAAATAGGTAATAGTCAAACAGCTGATAACCAGGTATGAAAAGGAAAAATTTTTTAATGTGTATGAGTATATGACCTGTACATATGTAAATGCACCTGTTTCCTGCAATACCTGCACAGGTGAGAAGAGGGTGACAGATTCCTGGGAACTGGAGGTATGGACACTTATTAGCTGCCATATGGGTGCTGGGGACTGAAACTGCATCCATCTGCAGAACAGCCAGTTCTTTTGACCTCTGAGCCATCTCTCCAGAAAACGAAAATCTTGAAAATGGAAAATAAAGCCAAGCGAATTTTACAAATGATGACTATCTTATTAATAGTAATAACAACTCAAAGCCAATTAGCCATTTTTAAAGAAAAACATTAACTCTAAACCTTGGAAACTCTGTAACCAGCCAAAAAAATTTCTGAAAATGAGTATACACTTCAATGATATTTTTAGAAAAATGAAAGCTAAAAGAATGCGGTTTGCTGTTTGAATTTGAAATATCCCCCATGTGTTGGAACATTTGGTCCCCAGCTAGTGGTGCTGTTGTAAAGGTTGTGGAATTTTTGGTGGAGTGTGTGGAGGAAGTTGCTCACTAGCGGGAGGCCTTGAGGTTACATAGCCCTGCTTCACTTCCTTTTCACTCTGTTTCCTAAGTGCGGATCCAATGTGACCACCTGGTTCCTACTAAGTGTAGATCCAATGTGACCACCTGGTTCCTACTTCTACCGCCATACCCTCCCCACCATGATGAGCTGTGTCTCCTCAGATTGTGTGAGCCCAAATAACCCTTTCCTTCCTTAAGTTGATTCTTGTCAGGTCTTTTGAACCACAATGAAAAAAGTAACTTATAGAGTATACAAAATACTGTATATAAAATGCTAAAGGTGATTCTTCAAATAAAAAGAAATAATTTGAATTTGAAATATCCCCCATGTGTTGGAACATTTGGTCCCCAGCTAGTGGTGCTGTTGTAAAGGTTGTGGAATTTTTGGTGGAGTGTGTGGAGGAAGTTGCTCACTAGCGGGAGGCCTTGAGGTTACATAGCCCTGCTTCACTTCCTTTTCACTCTGTTTCCTAAGTGTGGATCCAATGTGACCACCTGGTTCCTACTTCTACCACCATACCCTCCCCACCATGATGAGCTGTGTCTCCTCAGATTGTGAGCCCAAATAACCCTTTCCTTCCTTAAGATGATTCTTGTCAGGTCTTTTGTAACCACAATGAGAAAAGTAACTTATAGAGTATACAAAATACTGTATATAAAATGCTAAAGGTGATTCTTCAAATAAAAAGAAATAATATTGTACAGGATTGTAGATAATAGAACTAGTAAAGATAATCAAATACATATGAAAAGTGATAATGTTCTGTTTTGTCATATTTTATATGAAAGTCAAACTAATAAGCTGGGGTTCATAACACTATATATTTAGATATACAAAATGTCTGAGACTGTGTACTGAACAAGGGCAAGTACCTGGATTACACACTTTCAAGGCAGAGCATAATGCCACATGAAGAACATATCTGTGTAAACGGGAATGACTGCATTAGCATGAAACAAAGCAGATATTCGGACACATTGTGCTACAAAGGATAAAGCATCACATTTCACACTGATAAGAGGTAAAATTTTCTAAAAGGATATAAAATTTATAACTTCACTGATATCCTCAATGGCTATAATTAAACTTTTAAAATTTATTTTTATTTTATGTTTATGACTATTATGCCTGCATGTATGTAAGTGCATCCATGTTGTGCAATGACCGTGGAGGACAGAACAGGACATTGGATCCCCTGGAACAGGAATTACATATGGGTGTTAGCTACTATATGGGTGCTGATATTTAAATCAGGGTCTTCTGCAAGAGCAGCCAGTGCTCTTAACCACTGAGCCATCTCTCCAGTCCCAATGACTAAAAGTTTTAAAATTATAAACCTAAGGGGAAAATTGAATAGAAAGCAATACCTGAAAGTTTATTTTACAAGAGAAGTGCAGAGGAAACATGAATGAAACATATAACAAAGTGTTCAATGTCAGACAATAAGCAATCTTTAAAGTTACAAGGTATGTCCACGAACTTTGTAAAAGTTAAGTGATGTCCAGGAAGGCAGACTTTGAGGACACCCTAACATATAATCCACATATCGTATTTTGACCTTTCCTTGTGCCTTGCTATAGAGGTTTGAAGGTTAATATTTGGAGGTAGTGCCTGAGTAGTTAACACAGAGATAGTGAAGGGAAATGCAATGAAGATTATCCTATTGCTCCTCAGGCATAATGTCTCATTTGGAGGATTTACTTATTTGTTTTATTACTAAATCCTATTTGGTTTTGACAAGAGTACTTCCAAATGTGTTTGCTCTAGTATACCCATTTTTCTTAGATCATAAGGCAATAAACATGCTGACAGTGATTTTTAGGCTTGTTGCTAAGAACTTTGTTTCAGGCAAACTATCAGCATTTAATTTCAGAGGAAATTGGGAAATAAAACAACCTATTGCATGTAAAATATTTGAGTACGTAGCACTGTAGCTATTGTTTTACCCAGACATATCCTTACCAAAAGTTGTTCTATTTGAGTATTGTTATGCTTTGAAAAGCACATAGAATTGTGTTTTTTTTGTTTTGCTATTAAAATTCCTAAATGCATTTTGCATACTCTAAAAGCCCTTTCTACAGAGCTTTTAGTAATCAAACACTGATTTAAAGGTTAAGAGTAACTGTAAATTTGTTATTATGCTCATTTCAGGGTTCTTTAAATGTATGGCCTCTGAACACTTAACTTTTTTGGTGTAAATCATGAAGAATGGTGAGTCTATCCTCAGCTCCTCCTTGATTTGGAGCAGGTCTGTAACACTGACACACTCCAGTTATTACAATGCTATGGAATAGGCACATGGCTCATATTCTGTCAAAATTAAATTCGGAGTTACTAATTGTTTTCCTTTTTGAAAGATCCCCTGACATATCTTATGTGTAACAGACTTTGTGAGAATATTTAAGAATCAATATATCTAATTGCTATTCAGTGGCAACATTAATTCTTCCCAAGATGCATTACTAGTGCACGGAAATCATGTTGCCAAACATACTTTCAAAATCAAATTGCAAATGGAATTTAAGAAGCTGCAGGACTTTCAAATATTGTGGGAAAGCAACTTTTACCAAAAGAACATGTATTTAGAGTGTGCAGTGTGCAGAGTCAAGTTAACATTTCACTATTTGTCAAATATCTCTCCTTTTGCTGAGTGTCACACAGAAATTTGATATGAATCATTTATATTACCGAGATATTTGGGATTGAAGAATTCAGTGGAAATGTCTGGAGAAAGCAGTTATTGAGTATGATAATAAAAAAATGATAATAAAAAAATCCCCTCTCCCCAGTGTTTTGAATAATGGATGTTAGCTTGTGGAGCTCTTCTATAGACTATAGAGCCTTTAAGATATGAGCTCACTGGAGCCTTTCGAAGACTCTATCTGTCCTTGGTTCTACTTGCTCCCCCTCATTTTGCATTATTTTTCCTGAGTTGCAAATTAAGCCTGTGTTATTCAATGCACATGAAGGCCAGAAGAAGGTATCAGATCCCCTGGAGCTGGAGGAGTTACAGAAGGTCGTTGGCTGCCAAGTGTGTGCTGGAAATCAAACCTGGATCCTCTGCAAGAACAGTCAGTGTTCTTAATCACTGAGCCATCTGTCCATCCCCATCTTTCCTTTTTTGGGGGGGTCTTTTTGAGACAGGGTCTCCCTGTAGCCCCAGCTGTCCTGGAACTCATTATGTAGACCAGGCTGGCCATTAGTGAGACTTGAGGTAAGGCAGATCACCCTCAAGGACTGTTATGTGTTTAAGTAACTCAACACCTCTCTTTGTCTTCCTGGCCCTTCTCCCTTTTGGATTCCCTAGATCCCAGTCCACTCCCCTAGGCACTCCCCAGCTGCTCCACATATCCCTGAGCAATCCAGGTAGGCTGTCTGTACCCCTCTGCAGGCCCTCTTTATTCTGGTCAGCTGCTTTGTAGGGACAGGTAACTCCTTCTGCTCCTTTGGGACTTACCAGATCCCAGTCAAGTTCCCCCGGGGAAATCCTCTAACTGCAGGGAGACTTTGTTACCTAGTCCCTTCAGGCCCCATAAGAACCCTATCAACTATCTGTCTGGGACTCTCCAGGTGTTCCATCCAGCCTTGAGACACATAATCAGTCTACACTACCAGAGGGAAATCTATTCCAAGATCTCTGACCAAGCCACTGCTGACACCACAGGGTAACTGTCAAGCAGAAGACCTAGGACAGAAAGTTGTGGACTGAAGTACCAAACAGAAGTCCATGTCCCAACATGCTGTGAACTCTCCAAAGCTAATGGATGAGAACAAAATTGTATTCACATGTGAGAAGACTGCTTGGTGGTTACCTAATTACTGGTTTTGTCCATATGACTTACAGGCTGGAGACTACATCCTGTAAAAAAGGCTAGGGGAAGATAATGGGGGAGATGTGATAGGAGTTTAGGTAGGGAGTTCACAGAGACTATTTGTACAGTTCTTTGACCCGAGGACTATGAAAAATAATTTTCATGGTGTTGTGCCACTGTAGTCAAATGAAACCGTAACAGTGCACCAGCACCGGTGCAAGGAGTCACAGACACCATAGGAGACTCTGTTCTCTTCCCTCTCTGTTCATATTTAGTCTATGCATTGGGCCAGAGTAAAAGGTTTTAGAACCATCACAAGTTTGGTTGAATTACCATTTAGAGGTTTCATGATCTGATCAAGCTGTAGTGAAAGTGTTGCAAGTTAGTGTTCTATGATATATTACATTACGTTGACCTATTATCTGCTCTGTTTCTTTTGCTTTTACTCTTGCCATGAAAAATGTAGGGTAGAGGGTGCTTCATTCCGCTATTATCAGGACAGGGCAGATAACTTAATTCTCCATAGACTACAAGTAGATTTGTGCGGAGTCTTGGAATATGACTGTGTAGGTGCTTTTTTCCCTCTCTTTTTCTTGCCCTTGTAGATAGTTGTTCAATATTTACTAGATAGGGGCTGACTTTTTACACAAATTCTTCTCTTAGAAGGGATAAGATGTATTTTTCCCATTCGCCTCAGAACTATATCTAATTTGAAGTTTAGTGGAAAAAAATTGCATGGTCATGAGCCAGTAAACTGTGAGCTTTGTGACTGAAGTGTAAGTTGACAAATGTGAAAATGTGAATCAATTCTAGAGAATTAGTAAATCTGCTTAACAGGAATCAGATTATAGAGTGAAATTATGAAGAATCTTAAGTTAGAGTTAGGAGTGAGAAAAAACATAGGGATTTTGATCTTAGGGAAAGAAAAAAGGGTATCAGGATTTGGATGTCACTGGAAAACACTAGGAGGCGTTGATAGAATGGTGCTTTATATATTCATTTATGAGGGAGTGATGAAGCACCATTAATGAATCCAGTATTGCCTCATGTACTGAAAATGTAAAGAAAGGTTACAGTGCCTGGTGTGTGTGTGTGTGTGTGTGTGTGTGTGTGTGTGCGTGCGTGTGTGTGTGTGTGTGTGTGTGTGTGTGTGTATGTGCTTGAGTGCACATTCATGCACATGTATATGCATGGGTAGGCCAGATGTCAATGTCTGGTATCTTTCTCAACCTCTCCCCACCTTATTTCTGGAGACAGGACTTCTTACTAATTCTGGAACGTGCTGACTGGCTAGACTGCTTGGACAGCAAGCCCAGAGTTCTTCCCGTCTCATTTTCCCTAGTGCTGTGGTTACATTTGTGCCCAGCCTCACCAAGTTTTCTCACACATGTGCTGACAGTCAAACTCAGGTCTTCCTGCTTGTGTGACAAGCAATTTAATTACTGAGATATCACCCCAACCCCACACAGTGTCGACTTTTAAGAATCTTGCAATCTAGTAAAGAGTGTAGGGCTGAAATGGAAAAAGTTTTCTTAGGAGTATGTAGACACATAAAAGAAGTACAGATTAGAGAAATGTCAAATTTGGTTAGGGGCTTGTAGAAGGTAATAATCTGGACTGGATTTTGAAGGTTGAATAACAGCTTTTATGGCAGAAAGAAGGTGGGAATGTATTCCAGCACACAAAATGATACGTATTATTTAGAACAAACTATAAACTATAGCTCAGCTAAGAGTGTTAGGAGTGAGATTGGAGTGGCTGGTCAGTTGAGATGAACATGAACTGTTGAAGGTGAAACCAAGGAGAGCCTTTTATGCCAAACTAAATAACTTGGCATTTACTCCAGGTAATAAAATTTCACTGGGACAGATTTTAATCAGGGGAGACAGATGATCCGACTTTCATTTTAGAAAGATCACTTTGGTAGCTCTTAAGGGGTCAATTGTAAAGGGCCAAGGTTAGAACCAGCAGAGATTCTTTAGGAAGTCCTTCACATAGTTTTCAGAATTATTTACTATAATAGATGGGAACATATTTTAGACACAGTTTAAATAAGGATGATGCATCTCAAATATGACAAAAATAGCTTTAGAAAGCTGCTTAGCTCCATTGCATTTTCAATACATAGTCCAACAGAAACATTTTTTTAAACTTAACTTTGGTTAATCACTTTTTCCTCCTGTAACAAAAAGCTGCCTTATGCATCTTCAGAGCTTTAAATATTCATCCTGGTGAGGCGCTTACACAGAGAGAATGCCACTGGAATTTAGAACAACTGAGAGAACCATAATTTGCTTCTCTCAAGTTTTCGGTGTAAGTTATGATCCTTGAGAGGACCAGGGTTTATTTCTTTTCCCAACTTATAAATCCTTCTCTCCTGTGTTTCCTTTATTTTTTTCTCAAAAGTCAATTAAGGTCAGTACATATCTGACAAAATTCAGCAAGTATTAGAAGGCGATAACTATTAAATTGTCTGAAACATTTCCAGAATTAAACATTAGGCCCCAGAAGCCCAGACAACAAAAACAAACATAACCAAATCAGATTATATCAAATGATACCTCTTCTCAGAAAAAGAAACAATCAATAGAGTGAAGAGACAGACTACAGAATGAAAGTCCTTCTTTCTTCTGTTTCTTTCTCCTAAATTTTATATCTGATAAAGCATTAATATCCAGAATATGTAAGGAACTAAAATACCTTAATAGTTTAAAAAGTCTGATTAAAATGTACAAAATATTTCAATAGAAATATCTCAAAAAACATATAATGAACCACAGGTATATGAAAAGATCATTAATGATTAGATATATTCAAATCAAAATGGAAACAATATACAATAATAAATAAAAAGTGCTAGGAAGGTTATGGAGAGACATGAATTCTTATCCAGTGTTGGAGAAAATGTACATTAAAACAGTCATAATGGGAAGTAGTGTGGATGTTTCTAAAGAAACTAAAAATTGAGTCAACATATGAACCAAGGATTCCACTACGCGATATATGCAGAGGAAAAGAAATAAGTAAATTTTTCAATCATCTGCATACATGCCCATGTTTATTGTATCTGTGCTCACAATAGGTAACATTTGGAACCTCTGTGTCCATTAAATGATTAATTGATAAAGTAATGTGATATATGTATGTATAAATATATACATAGTATGTATAATGCTGTCATCTATGAATGCATAAAATGCTGCCTTTGGGAGACTGAGAATTAACTTTGAGAATATTATATTAATTGAGTAAAGAAAGGCATTGAAAGTCAAATACTGTATAATCTTACTCATAAAGGACATCTAATGGTTGAAAACATTGAAGTAGGTAGGAAAAAAAACTGTTAGCAGAGGTCTGTGAGAGGACAGGGTAGCTAGCTTTGCTAACTGATACAGCTGCAACACAGGGAGGTGTAGGAATTCTAGTGGGACAGCAAGGTGATTGAGGTTAACAATAATACATTGCGTTTTCTAAAACAGAGGAAAGCTTCTTAACTACTGTCATCACAAAGAAATCATAGATGTTTGGGGTGCTAGGTATACCAATTACTCTGGTCTGTTTAATACACAATGTGTTCATAAATCAAATCATTGCACTATATTCACAAAACATGCACACTTACAATGCCAATAAAATAAATTTTAATTGAAGATTATTCCCAAACACCTTCTGGTTTTGACTTTTGAAATGTGGAAGATATATGGAATTAAATGCTGTTAGTCTGTATCAGTTCAAGAATCTTTTTCTACTGACTCGTAAGCAGTATGCAAATGAAGCTTTCTTTACCCTTCTGGCTTTGCTTCTGCTGCTAGGACTGTGTGTTAAAAAGTCCATAATACTTTACAACTTTGATGTGCTAGGATCATTGATCCATGCACCACTCTTTGCAGCATCGGAAAGGAAATATTTCCCTGTTGTCAATGAGAGGGCGAGAAGGTTGAGGGTTAGTATTGATGGAGTGGAACTAGAAATCATCTGTAATGACTACTTGCAGATTGGTTTAGAGTGTTGCTGCACCTCAGATTACACCTGCATTTCACCCATGCTGACCCTAGAATTTTGACATCAGGAGGAACTCAGAGTCATTTGATTAGTTTGAAGGACTCCATTCTAGTGTATCCAACCTGTGACCAATAGGCACTACATGTCATATCCCAGGATAGCTATGAATGTAGCCTATGACAACTTTATTTTGCAATTTCAAGAAGTTGGACACCTCTGACTCTAGATGAACCTTTGGGAAAATGAAGACACGGTCTTCCTTTGAGAATGGACAGATTCTCTTGCAAGCATGATTGTCTGGGAACATGTTTGTGTGTTGTGTGCAGTCATCTCCCAATTTCCTCCCTAGGATGTAATCGTATGCCTGAGTGACTTACCAGGTGATGTCAAAGTACTTAGAAATGGATGACTTTCCTTTTCAATGCATCAACAAAATAAAAAAGCATTGTTCTTAATTTCTGCTTAATAACTTCTTCATGTTTGTGCCTAACAGCTTTTGTGTTTTCTCCCACATCTGTTTTTGATTTTTTAAAGGGAAAACAGTTGTTTTTTGAAAACATAATAACTTTCTTCATTGAATGTAATATTTCACAAATGTGGAAAACTATTTTTATAGGTCATAATGAGATATAAATTGAGGACTGAACAATTGAGAACAACTTTGTTCTATACACATTTTATGGTTCTTTTATTGAACTTTTCTTCACTAAATTATTTCTTTTCATTTTCTTTTTTAAATTTTATTTTATTTTTTGTGTATGCATGATTGTCTGAATATATGTAAAAGCATAAATCTCATGCAATGTCTGCAGAGGTCAGAAGAGGGCACTGGATCCCCTGGAACTGGAGTTAGGATATTGTTAACCATGTGGGTGCTGGAAATTGAAGTCAGGGCCTCTGCAAGAGCAGTCAGCACTCTTAACTGCTGAGCTATCTCTCCCTTTCATTTTCTGTTAACACTTTTCTATGTGCATGTTTCTGTATATCTGTGCTTTTCAAACAGTTAGTGTAATTCAGTGAATTTGGAAACAATATAACTGAAGGCCATTCACACAGCAAAGCAGGGTTAGAAATATGTCACAAATGATTTTGTTTCTCAGTTTTTCTTGAAATTTGGTGGTAATTACCTCTAAGCAGCAACTTATTTCTTTCATTAAAAATCTTTAGATTACTAAGTAGCAATCAGGAGTGAACAGATATAGGGAGAGTGAATAATCTCATGTGCACTGAGAGAACATCATTTATTTTTAAAACCAGTAGCAATTTGGAATAGGCAGTACTCAGCTCTGCTACAACTAATGCTGAAATATGGATATTCTAAGGGCAAAGTGGTAATGAAGTTTGCTAAATTTAAGCTTGACCTTAAATTTTTAAGCCAAATCACAATTGCTTTATCATGAAAACTATTATACATTGAAAAGATATGTTCAAAATTAATATGATATACTTATGCATCACATTGCAGACATAACTCAACAGTCTAGAAGTGTAATAAAATCCATGTCATTACAGAAGACAACATTCTACTTCTGAATACTACTTCTTTTTAAAGATTTATTTGGTTTTGAGCATTTCATATATTAGTACTGTATTTTCATCATTTCCATCCCCTTAACTATTTCCACATACCTCCCCAATCAATTTCTTGTGTTGCTCTTTTACTGTTGTTTTTACATATACATACATTTATATATTCATTATATATATATACTGGGTTCATTTATTTATGCTTATGTATACATGTGTTTAGGGCTGACCACTTGATATTAGATAAACCTATGAGGGATCTCGTCTCTGGAGAGAACTGATTCTCCCTTTACCACCCATCCTGTGTGGTGTCTAGCACCAATTGATATGATACATCTACAATGTAACCTCTATGCTAAGGCTCAGGGAATATCATGGAAGAGCATGTGAAAAGACTGCAAGAGCCAGAAGACCAGAACATTTGCTACTAGGTAATATATTGTGACATGATAGGGAACCTCGTACCCATGAAATCTCCACAATGTGGTTCCCTAAGCAATACCTGAATAATGACACTCTCAGTTGAACTGTCAGTATGGGTAAAGGAAATTCCACATAGTCTCACCTCTAGATGAAGATTTTTAAAAAACAATGTATGTGTGTGTTTGCCTGTCTGTATATATGCATAACACATGTTGGCAGTGCCCAAGTAGTCCAGAAGAGGGCATCAAATCCCCAGATTGGAGTTACAAATAGTTGTTAAGTGTCATTTGGGTGCAGGGAGCTGAACCTGGGTCCTCTGCAAGAGGTGAATATAGTCAGCCGATCTAAAGGTCTTTGTTTTAGGAAGGTCAGCTGTTCGTCATCTAGCAGCAATCAGTTGTCAATACTCCTTTGGATAAGATTGGGGTCTGCTGTTTATTTTCCCAGTTTTATATTGGGTTACTATCTGGGAATCCCTTTGGCCATCCTGGCCAACATCTCAAAAGAAGGTATCTCCTATCTGGCATTGTTGCTTGTTATGTAGCCTTTAACTATACATATGGACTCTTAACAATTATATTGACCCCTTTAATCTTTGGCTATTTCCTTTTGGGTGTTTAAGGCCATACAGTTTGCCCAGATAAACAAATTTATTTTTACTCCTAAGGTCGTTTGAGGATCTGTTCCTCAGGGGTCACATGGGCTTGGGAGGAGCCCCTGGCTCCTTTCTTTTACCAGTTCCACCTATGTGAAGATAAGTCAAAGGTCCTGCTCGACCATGGCTGGCTTCTCTTGGAAGTATGGAGGAAATGATTCCTTTGTGTTGACCCTCCTCTTTGTAGACTGGACACTGGTTCAAGTCCATTTCGTGGGGTCTCCTCGGCCTCCCTGACGAAGAAGACAGGTGACCTACAGGACATACTGAGAGATGCTCATAGTACTCTGGAACAAGTTGACCTAGGAGGGCAAGGAGCCAAAACTGTCCTTTATGTCCCTCTGAGCAAATTAGTATTTGGGCAAAGACCAGTTGTTCTCAGATAAACCTTACCTAGACATATATTTGTTTATCTGGTATGTATAATTTGTCAGAAGGTTGTTGAAGTAATATGGTTCCCTCTGGTTTTCAAAACTAGCTGGCATTATTTACCTCTCGCATTGTCTCACCCCTCCATCATGGTTTCCCCAATTAAGGTGCCCCCATTTTCCCCCTTTCTCCCTTAATAATACTCTTCTCCTATGGTCCTACCTCTCTTGAGCTCGTTCTTTCCCTTTATCCCCTAGGTTCCTTGTATACCCTTCCCTCCCCCTCCCTTAAACTAAGAAATTTTTATCCATATCTCCCTTATTAAGGCCTGTTTCCTACTGCTCTTCTCTTTCAGATTCTTTCTCTTCCTTTACCTCCCTGGTTCCTTTCCATTATCCTGGTTCCTGTAGTTGTGTCTAGATACATACTTACTTATCAGGTTTTGGTTCTAGGATCCCCATATGAGGGAGAACATATGTCGATTTTTTTTTCTGAGTCTGTGTTACTTCACATAGTACAACAGTTTCTAGCTCCATCCATTTACCTGTAAATTTTATGATTTCATCTTTCTTTACTGCTGAGTAAAACTCCATCATATAAGTGAACCATACATTTTCATTATCCACTCATCAGTTGAGGGACACTTAGGTTGCTTCCATCTCTTAGTTGTTGTAAAAGGAGCACCAAGAAACACAAATGTACAAGTAACTCTGCAATAGGATGAAATCCTTTGGGTATATACCAAGGAGTGATATAACTGGGTCAAATGGGAGGTTCATTTTTAGTATTCTAAGAGTTCTCCACACTGCTTTGCATAGGGTTGCACAAGTTTGCAATCCCACCACCAATGGATGATTTGTCCCCTTTCCCCACATCTTCTCCAGCATTTGGTGTCATTTGTTCTCTTGATCTTAGCCAATCTTCCTGGGATAAGATGAAATCTTTAAAG
>NW_008339910.1:4119962-4120847 GCF_000622305.1 Nannospalax galili | reverse complement strand
TAGTTTTTTTAAGATGCTTCATAGCCATCTTTTACTTCTTCTTTTGAGAACTCTCTGTTCAGCTCCTTAGCTCATCTTTTAACTGGGTTACTTCTTTTCCTTGATTCTCTGTTTTTTGAGTTCGTTATATATTCTGGATATTAAAGCTCTCTCGGGTGTGTCGCTGATGAAGATTTTCTCCCATTCTGTGGGTTTTCTGTTCACTTCTCTGTTTGCCCCCTTTGATGTACAGAAGCCTTTTAGTTTAATGAGGTCCCATTTGTTAATTCTTGACCTTATTTCCTGAGCAATTGATGTCCAGTTTAGAAAATCCTTTCCTACACCTATGTCTTGTAGGTTTTTGCCAATGTTTTCTTCTAACAGTTTCAGAGTTTCAGGCATTACATTGATCCATTTGGAATTTACTGTTGTGCAGGGTGAAAGACAGGGGTTTAATTTCATTCTTCCACAGGTGGCGATTCAATTTTGGCCAGCACCATTTGCTGGACATGCTCTCTTTCGTCCAGTGAATATTCTTGGCCACTTTGTCAAATATCAGGTGGCTGAAATTGCATTTACTCATATTTGTGTCTTCAATTTTGTTCCATTTATCTATGGGTCTATTTTTGTGACAGTACCATGTTGTTTTTATGACTATAGCTCTGTAATGCAGCTTAAAACCTGGTATAGTAGTTGCCACGGCATTGCTCTTACTGCTTAAGGTTGCTTTGGCTATCTGAGGTTTTTTGTGCTTCCATATGAATCTTAGGATTTTTTTTTCCCAATTCTGTGAAAAATGTCATGGGGATTTTGAATGGCATTGCATTGAATCTATAAATGGATTTTGGTAGGATGGTCATTTTCACAATATTAATTCTTCCAATCCATGAGCATGGGAGGTCCTTC
>NW_008339910.1:4119711-4119933 GCF_000622305.1 Nannospalax galili | reverse complement strand
TTCTTTAAAGATTCAAATTTTTCATCATAGAGCTCTTTAATGTCCTTGGTCAGGTTTATTCTGAGTTATTATACATATATATTTGCATATTGTAAAGGAGAGTGTTTCCATGTGCTCTTTCTCTGCTTGTTATTGGTGTATAGAAAGGATACAGACTTGTGCAACTTAATTTTGTAACCTGCCACTTTACTGAACATGTTAATAATTTCTAGGAGTTTTCTG
>NW_008339910.1:4118812-4119006 GCF_000622305.1 Nannospalax galili | reverse complement strand
ATGTTGAATTTTGTCAAAGGCCTTCTCTGCATCTATTGAGATGACCATGTGGTTCTTGTCTTTGAGCCCATTTATATGATTTATGGTGTTTATTGACTTATACATATTGAATCATCCCTGCATCTCTGGCATAAGGCCAGCTCGATCATGGTGGATGATCTTTTTGATGTGTGTCTGTATGCAATTTGCAAGTA
>NW_008339910.1:4110633-4118787 GCF_000622305.1 Nannospalax galili | reverse complement strand
TACGTTCATTAAAGATAAGGGTCTATAGTTTTCTTTTTTTGGTTGTATCTTTACCTGGCTTTGGTATTAGAGTGATGGTGGCTTCATAGAAGGAATTTGGAAGTTCTCCCTCCATTTCTATCTTTTTCAATAAATTAAGTAGTATTGGATGGAGATCTTTAAATGTCTGATAGAATGCTGCCATAAATCTATCTGAGTTTCATGAATATATGTTCATGATTGTAATATCTTCTTGGTCATTTGTTCCTTTGATCAGAATGAAGTGGCCCTCTTTTTGTCTTCTGATTAGTTTTGAAGTCTATTTTGTCAAGTATTAGAATTGCAGCGACTGCTTTTTTCTTAGTACCATTTGCTTGGTGTAATTTTTTCTATCCTTTCACCTTAGGATAGTGTCGATCCTTGAAATTGAGATGAGTTTCTTGCAGACAATAAAAAGATGGGTTTTATTTCTTAATCCATTCACCTAGTCTGTGTCTTTTGATTGGGGAGTTCAGTCCATTAATATTTAAAGTTATTAATGAAAGATTTGTATTGAATCCTGTCATTTTTATTTCTGTTTACATTCTTGATATAGTTGTACTTTTCTACAGTTATACCTTCATTGAATTTCTTTCTGTGACCTCTTGGGTACAGTCATTCCTTTCTTCAGCTCTTTGTATTACTTCCAGAACTCTCTGAAATTCTGGTTTTGTGGACATGAATTCCTTCAGTCTATTTATGTCATGGAAGATTTTTTTTCCTCCTTCGACTATAATAGACATTTTGGCTGGGTATAGTAATCTGTGTTGGCATCTGTGGTCATTTAAAACTGGGAATACTTTGGTCCAGGCTCTTCTGGCTTTCATAGTTTGCACTGAAAAGTCAGCTGTAATCCTGATGGGTTTTCCTTTATATGTGACTTGTTGTTTCTTTTTTGTAGCTTTCAGTATTTTCTCTTCATTTTGTACGTGTAGTACTTTTACTATGATATACCATGGTGGGTTTCTTTTCTGGTCCTGTCTGTTTGGTGTTCTATATGCTTCTTGTATTTGTATTGGCATGTCTTTCTTTAAATTTGGAAAATTTTCTTCCACGATTCTGTTAAAGATCTGGTCCATGGCATCATCTTGAGATTCTTCTTCCTGTATGCCTATGATTTGTAAGTTTGGTCTTTTTATGGTGTCACACAATTCCTGCATATTCCATTCTTGGGCTTTCTTAAATTTTTCGTAATCTTTGCTTGAGTGTTCTAGTTCATCCACTTTATCTTCTAGTCTTGATATTCTGTTTTCCACTTCATTCTTCCTATTGGTGAGGCTTTCTCCTGTCATTTCTAATTGGCTTACTGAGTGTTTTACTTCCTTCTTCATTTCAGCCTGAGTAGTCTTCAATATTTCTAGCTCTTTACTGAATTCATTCAGATGTTTATCCCTATCTTCCTTCAGTTCTTTGATTTCTTTGTATGTTCTTTAAATTCACTGCATTATTTTATCATGTTTATAATTGTTCTATTGAGTTCCATGTCCAGCATTACCTCTAGGGGGTTCTCATCATACTCCTATAGAGGACTATTGGTATTTGATGGGGATATGTTATTTTGGTTTTTCATGTTATTTTTCTCTGTGATTTTGACATGTGAATTTCTTTTGTAGTTTCTGATTCTTGTGTGAGACTCAGGCCTTCAAGTTTAGGTCTGCTTCTTTTTGTAATATTTATGTGTCTTTGTGATTTACTTTTTGGGCATGAAAAGCTGGTTCATCTAAGCTCCTGGTTCTCTGTTTTTGATTTTATATTGGAGTTGCCAGATTGCTTTTTTCTTCAGGAGTTCCCACAGAGGCCCAAGTCAGATGAGAATCAGATGCTGTCAGGCTTTCTCCTAAGGTCTGGATCCCTCCAGGAAAGATTTTGGCCTCAGAAATTTGGGGGTTGGACTGGCCTAGGAGCAGGTCCTGGAAAGATGCTGGTCTAGGGCAGCAGGTGGCTGTGCCACCCAGAGATGTAAAGGGAGATGAGGGCAGGAAGAGGCCCCAAGGGCTTCTGGGGACTTCACTGAGGAACTGGGTTCGTCTGGATGCAAAGGATCAGGAAGCAGAAAGGTCATCCCTGGCATCCAGTAAAGAGGCTGGTAGGTTGTGCATCCCAGGGAAGCAGAGGGAGTTGAGGGTGATACCAGGTCCAGAGTGCTCCTGGGGACCCAAGAAGGAACTAGGTTGGTGTGGATGCAAAGGATCAGGAAACACTAGTGTTTCCCTGGTGCTTGGGGCACCAAAACAAGGAATGGGAAAGGTTGCAGGCTAGGAGGAGAGACAAGTGGAGGAGATGGGAGGGTGAATGAGGCTGTGGGAGTCAAGGTGCAGAGGACACGTTCGACTTACCCTGGAGAGAGGCCTGCAGGTCATGCAAACCCAGGGAAGCAGAGGGAGGTGAGGGCAGGGCCAGTCCCAAAGGGCTCCCAGGGACCTGAGAAGGAACTGGGTTGGTCTGGATGCAAAGGCTCAAGAAGCAGTGGTGGTTTCCCCAGTGTCTGGGGTCCCAAGATAAGGAATCATATTTTTCTTTTATAAGTATGTTTTGATAACTGTTAACTGTTTTGTCATTATACAATCAAGGTCATATATATATATATACATATCATGTAATAAATATATTGAGTATAATAATGCCCAAACATACAAACTTTACTTGTATATTATAATAAGATATAAATATATATAAATTATATATGATAAGTAATGGTAAAGTAATATTTATAGGAAAATAATGTATGTGGTATTGAGATACTACTTTGTAAGTAAAGACCAAAATAAAAAGCATTTGCTTCCTAAGTGTTTATTTTTTATATTTCTTACTTTTCAGTATCTGTAATTATGAATTAAACAAGAGGGCAAAGTCTTTGTTGTTGCTTTTTAATGATTTCTAATGTCCAAAATGATATCCTTGACTTGTGAGAAATAAACCACAGTGAGCTGATGTTCATTTCCATTCTAAAAAAAAAAAAAAAAGATATCAAAAAGTTTGGTAAAATAAGAATTCACTTCAATATTTATAGGAAAGAGGTACAATGACTTGAAATATTCATTTTGACTAAAAATATCATGTGAACAGTAGACATTTCTCAGAAGAAAACATTTTAATGGACAATAAGCTTATGAAAAATTCTCATCTTTACTAAATCATCAGGGAAACACAAATGTAATTCACAAGAAGATATCATTTTCTCGTCTAGTAAGAATGCTTATTATAAAAAAGACAAAAGCTGAGTAATTCTGTCAAGGATCTGGAGAAAAGAGAACACTTATGCACTGTTAGTGGGAATGCAAGCTAGTATGGAAAGTATGGAGCTCCCTGAAAAAACTAAAAATGGAACCATGTAATCCACCAACCCCACTTCTGGGTGGATACACAAAGGAAATGAAACTAGTACAGCAAAGAGACATTTCTGTTCCCAAGTGTATCAAAGCACTCTTCACAGGAGCCAAGATACAGAATGAGGTCAAGTGGCCACTGGCACTGGCCATCATTTTCTAATTGATTAGGAATGACAGAGTGGCCAGGAATATCACAACACCATGGTTTCTACGGGTGTATTTCCAGAGTCCTTTAGGAGAGGGTTGATCAAAGTAGCAGTTAAACCATGGCACTCATTGCTTTTACCCACTCCTCGACAGGTAATTGCAGTCCATTGTACCTCATGGCAGTTGACCTCCTGAACAAAGTCTGCTTTGGTGGGTTTTGTTGCTGGGTCCTGGTCCTTCACTCAGGACTTCTTGTCATGATGGCTAAGTCTACACATGCCACTTGCCTGTCCATTTTTGGTAAAATATTTGGTCTTTCCCATCTTCATTATGCTCTCAGGCATTACTTTTATTTGAAATTTGCAGCTGTTTCTCTCTTCTCATCCAGCCCGCAGTAATAATCTCAGTAGCTTCTGCTTTTGACAATCTGTAGCTGAAATACCTGCTAGTCTATCTTCATTTCAGCTACATCAGTTATTAACATGGTCAGTCACTTCTAGATACTATGTGGCTACCAGGGGGGGCAGTCATGGGGCCTGAATGGATTACATTTAATTTTATATAAAAACTCCTCTTATAGAAGGACAAAGCAGGATGCTTGGAATGAAAACAGTGTTTCAATTTTCTAGTCAAATATGGGTAATTCAGTAGAATTAGCCCCTGTGGCATCTGATGCATGGCTGCTGATGACTGGGTAGATCATTCTGTAGTGCACTGTAAGTGACTGAGAAAGCTGCAGAAATTTGGTCTTATACACGACTGCACTTGCATTTTACTGTACCTAGTGGTCCAAGTGAGAGAATCACTTGAACCCCATCAGATCTAAGAGAAACAGGTCTCATGGCTAAGTACATGGCACCATTCTGCCTTCCTTAGTCTTAAAACAGTGGGCAACACTGTATATTAGACATTTTCTACTTAGCTGTCAGAGGATAGCCTAAGGCCTTACTCAGCAGTACTGAGACTAACTGGTTAGATATGTTAAATTGTTGAAGAATGAGGACTGTGAGACAGACAGCTTCAGATTTCAACTTGTAATTTATTTCTGACTGCTGTTTCTTAATTCAGTTTGCCTTTCTGCCTAGCCTATGTTATTACCCATGTCACTCAGGAAGCCCTGTCCTTCTCACAGAGAAAGAGCCTTGGGACTTTTATACATTTTTGGATGTCCCAGCAGATCAGTTTTTAGTATCATGTTAACAGAGGCTTTTCCTGAGTGAGGATTCAGCTGTCTCTACATAGAGAAGATGAAATATGATCACTGTTTCAATGTTATCTCAAAATTATGGTTGCAAATACATTTCTAGGAGTACACAAGGAAAATGCATTCCTTCTTTAAACTTCTCTTTGCTCCTCAAAGGTTTAATTCTGGCACAATTGTGTTGAGAATTTCGATACATTCCTGAGAAGCATCTCATCAAAAGGAGCTATGCATTTAATATAATTGTCCCTGCAGGAGTAACTTTGAGATGCACATTTCAAACTAATAATCTCTAAATTTCTCCCATGATAGAAAAATGAGGTCTACATTCATTTTGCCACTATAAAAGACATCAACTTAAAAAAATTTATTTATTATTTTTATTTTATGTGCATGCATGTAAGTAAGTGCACCCGGGTCGTGCAGTGCCCGCGGAGGACAGAAGAGGCTGGCAGATCCCCTGGAACTGTAATTATGGACAGTTGTTAGCTGCCATGTGGTTGCTGGGATTCAAACCCTGGTCTTCTGCAAGAACAGCCAGTGCTCTTAACCACTGAGCCATCTCTCCAGCCTGATATCAACTTTTTAATAAACCTATATGAAATTTTTTAGAATTCTATTAGTTATGAGTTTCTATGATCAACTATATCAAGCCAATTAAAAATGTTTAAGACAAAAATGAGAAGTTGTAATTATACTAGAAAATGACAACCATATCTGCAATAAAATTTACATTTTTAGGATGGGAGCACAACACATTATATAGATTAATAGGAGTAAAAACATACTTCCATGATTTTGAACTGCTCAGTTTATATACCAGGTTACTTGGAAAAATTATTAATATGAACTTAAAAGGATGTACATAAAAAGAAACATCCAGAACCCCCATCAAGCCTCATGTTTAATCAAACTAAAAATCCTGATTCTGAATATGAAATCATATTTTAAAAATTCAGAGAATGTAGAGTTTGGTGGGTAAGACAGTGGTAGAAAATCTTTTTATTATTAGAATACTAAAAACATATTTGGCTTAAAGGGACAATAAAAAATATTTAAAGTCAGTGAATTAAATCTTGAAAGGCTAAGTCACTATGAGCAATTATTTAAAAATGAGCATTCAAGAATAACCAGAAAATAGTGAAAATAATATTCACATTTCTTTCCTATGTGGTTATTTTTCCTTCAGTACCTGGATTTTCAAAGTTTCCTTGTGGTGACCACAAGGTGAGTCAGGGTGTTGGCACAAACACACTCTCAGTTTCAGTAGTGTAGATCCATAATCACATTTAACTCAGTTCACCTCAATCCCTTTTCATTTCTCAGTGGCTAGCACTGACATTCCCTCAATTATAGTACAAGACAGCTTGAATTCCACTAAACTGGATATTTGACTTCAGTTGCTAGATTTTAAACTTCTGTAATTTGATAGTTAAATTACTTTAACTCTGATTGGCAGTTTCCATTACAGATGTAGATTATTTAAATAATTTCTACATAATGAAAGAGAAGACAGAAAAACATAAATTGGCTTCACATTCACTACCCTTTGTTTCTAAAACATAATTGTCCTCATCAAAAAAGGAATAAGAATGATGAATGGAAAAAATGTTATTCATAACTGAAGAGAAATATTTTCATAGTTTTAACATAAGAATTTAAACAATCTATATATAATACATAGAATATTTTAAAACTCAGAATTATGTTGATATTTTTAATAAACATTTCAACTTTGAAACTTTAAAAAGAACATTTCCTTTTATTTTTTCTATATTGCTTTTTCTGTAATGCCTTCTTGATTTCATAGTAATTTTATTTTAATGGTGGAACAAATAACTGTGGTATGTAGAGGAAGTGACTGATGGGTTTCAACAACCCCAGGAACAGCACACACATTATTTTTTAAATTTATGTATATATTTTTCAGTGTCGAGTATGCTTGTGTATGTGTTTGTGAGTTTGTTTGTTTGCATGTATGAGTGTGATGATGTGTATGCATATGGGTGGAGACCAGACAATGTTGTCAGGTGTCTCTGTCAGCTCTTACTGAACATTAAGTCCACCAGCTAGCTACATTGGTTGGCCAGTGAGTTCTAGGAATGCTTCTGCCTCTGCCTTCCAGGTGCTAGAAGTATAGATAGGCACAGGCCACTGCACAAAGCTGCTTCGACATGTGCTACAGTTCTGAACTTGCATCCTCATTCTCATGCAACAGGAACTTTAACAATTGATCCATCTCCACATTTAATCATTTAACCCAAGGGACAGTGGAATACTGTCTACAATCACCTTTGAAATCATACACTTTCTGAACTCTCAGTTCTTTTTATGTTTTTCCCCCAATTCTATTCAGGTTTACACACACACATGAGCATGCACACATGCACGAGCACACACACACACACACACACACACACACACACACATGTACAATATGGGGGACATTTGAGGTATTCAGAGATAGGAATTAGTAGTTTTGGTTGGTGTTTTCTTTATTTTCTGTCTGCATTAATATGTTATTGTCCTTTTAGACCACCAACACCTTGTTTTAGGTTTACAGGAGATTCTCAAATGTCTCCTTTATAGTGTTCATCCTGCTATAAAGATCTTGAAGTCTGAATTAGCCAAAGATTGTATGGTTTCCATTGGTGCTCTGAGTGGCCTTAGTGGCATCTATGGATGAAGGGGAGGCTCCTTTTCAGGACTTCTATTTGCAGTCTTGCCTCTGTTTCTGTCTCAGCTCCTGTGTTTCCTCATGTGTTGTCAACATTTTTATGACATCTGTCCAATTTCTGGCAATCTCTTGAATTCTTCAAGAGCTTTAAGGGCTTTTTATAATTACTAATTTGTGACTAGAACTCTCTATTTGTCTAGTGAACTCCTAAATATATACATTTAGGAGCCCAAATTATACATTTCTTTTATAGGCATGTGAACACACTATCCCATGATTCTTCTAGAACATGCTATGATATCATGATTATTGCTATTTATTTACATGTCAGTCATGGTCCCTAGTTTGTTCACTCACATGAAAACTTCTTCTTTCGGCCTCCCTGGGCACTGTACACATGATGTGCTTACATATATGCAGACAACACTCATACATTTAAAATAAAAATAATAAAGTCAGGCGTGGTGGCACATGTGAAGACAAAATAAATAAATAAATAAATAAATAAAAATAATATATAAACAAATAACTTTTTCTAGGATGTGACTCTTGATAAGTTAACTAGGCTCCTGTGGATGAACTCACACTGAAGGACATTTGGGGACACTAGTCAGACTCTACAGGCCTTATTATATATATAGTAGAGTACACTAAATTTGGCTGGTAGGCAATAAAGAAAGGTATGGATAGGGGAAGGCATTGAAACACCATCAAACTATATTGTATGAAAATCACAAAAATTAAATTAAAAACCATGGAAAATAAAAATGGAAGCATATTAT
>NW_008339910.1:4048082-4110524 GCF_000622305.1 Nannospalax galili | reverse complement strand
TCATTTTCTTATAAGTTCATATCTTATAACTCAATATATAATAGGTACTTATAAATTTCTTGATGAAGCCATCATTTCAGATTTTGATATATATGTAACATATGCCTGCCTTTATTCACAGTTCCTAGAACAAACCATGTTACATTTCAGCCCAATACTTGTTCTGACTAGAACCTTCTGTTTGGTTTCTAGGTACCTGAGTGGGCAAATATGATTATGAAGGCAATCTTCATGAATATTCATTACCAAAATCTAGGATAAAATTGCAGAGGAGAAAATAGCAATAAAAACCCAGTAAACTGAGAATTGATAGAATACTCTTTATTTTTAGTGTCTTTTATGACTTGAGCTTCTGTTCAAATCTAATTTCATGTATTCCAGCAGATATACTTAACTATAATAACAGCTGGCTCTGTCATGTGTAAGTACTATTTGTTAGTACATTGACTTGGTATTATTATCATCATTGGGTAGAGGGATTCCAAAATATGTTTAAGTAAATCCATTAAAATAAACAACATATACCACCCGGGTGTAGATTATAAAGCTAAGAACTCATTCCTCAAAACCGATCTAAAATACCGTGTGTAGGAATGTGCTTAGCTATGTTGTGAACTGAATTTATTATTGAAATGCAATTTTAGACTAAAAGCTTGAGTGTGAATTAACTTTCCTTGGGTGACATTTCTAGTGTTCATAATTTAATTAATGTTCTGTTTCTAATAGACTCTTTAGTGACAATTTTGTTAGAGAGTAAGTTAGTCGTTTTGCTGGGGTATGCTTTCCCTGAGACAGTAACCTCTCCCGTAAATAATAGGAGTTACATCTTTGTTATTCTCTTGTCAAATACTATGCCAGTGTTTGAAAGTGTATGTGTCAGAATAAAGTGAGATAAAATGTTTTCAATTTTTTTCCTTTTCTTTTATATCACCTATAATTTACTCCCTGTTTTGTATGAAAAGGTCATTAAATGCCACAGCTTTTAAAAGTAGTGCTATATCTGAGGATTCTTAAAAAGTTTTGAGCGTGTTAATAAAAGATTTCTTTGAAACACATCATTATCCTATTGATACAACCTAGTGTGTGTGGTGTTTTTCTCATAATAACTAAGGTTGCCTGTGTGAGACCAGGAGAGTCTTGACTTTATAATGTATTTTGTAATGGATATTTAGAACTCTCTGAATATGGAACAATATGGTAAGTTGATGAACTTGTGTCAATATAGAGCAATGTGGGCTTGTAGGCCTGGCTTTTTAAAACTGTTTATATCAAGTACTCTGTTTCTAGAAAATAAAATACATTTACTCCAAGAGAAGATTGTCCCCCCCACTTTGTATTTTAACCTTGTTTTCGAACCTTAAGAGCAGCAGACAGCAGGTAATTGTCTGTTTCCTGGACTCTGAAGGGCATTCCATAAACAAGAAGGATGGCTGCAACGCACTGAAGCCAGTGCACTCTTCTCTCATCTTGGAAACCAAAGAATATGCTTCTAGGAGAGATGGTGCAGCAAAACCACCACGCGTCCCTCCAGCCTGCTGCTTTCCTAAATCAACACAGAAGAAAACAGATGTGTGTGACTATTTTATTTATAATTTTATCTCAGAACTTTAGCTTAAGTTGAGGAAAGCTGCATATATTACATGTTGCTAGAATGAGAATGATATTTGAAAGAACTTTTAAATAAATTGAGAGAAGAGGAAGTGATACAAAGAGCATAGGTGCAAAAACCAGCTCTGATAAGCAAGCTACAGATCTGTTGAGAAAATGGAATCCAAATCTACTTTTTGCCTCCTCTTTTTTGTTCCTTATTGTCTCCTTATACCATAGAAATCAAAACTTTTGTAGGTTCATATGTACTTGGGATCTAAATTCAGTGCTCAACTGGAAGAGGATGCTTTAATTTATTTTATAACCATGAGTTTTTGTTTTGTAATTCCTGAGTTAAAGATGCTGTTAGGTTGCAATGTGTGTGCAGTGGCATATGCCTTTAATCCTAAGCACTTGGCAGGGGCAGGCTGATCTCTGTGAGTTCCACATCAGACAGTGCTACATAGTGAGATCCAGTCTCAAAAAACAACAAAGGCCAATTCTACTAGGATAGGCAAGGAATTAGGAAATTGAGAGAGGAAGCAGATTCTCAAAGAGGCAGCTGAAAACTTTTTTCAGTGTATATATATATATTTTGAATTTTTGTGCATTTCATACATCGTAATCATATTCAGACCTCTGCACTATCTGCATTCCCCCATAGATTTCCCATAGGATTTCATGTACTCTGTCATATATGCTAATGCCTATTGAGTTATTTGTGTACCCAGATGTCCCTAATGTGAGTGAGTTAATCCATTGGAGCCTGTTGAGCCTATCTAGCATCACTCCTTTAAAGATCTATTATTTTTCACCCAACAGTTATCAGCTGCCAATAGATCCTTGGCTAAGGTTGGTGCCTCCTGCCCATTTCCCCATCTCTATACTGTTTTTTGTCTGATTGAGTTTTCATGGATCTTGTGCATGCTGTCACCTTTGCTATAAGTTCATATGAGCACATTGCCAAAAGGCTGGAAGACTCTGTTTACTTATGGATGTGCACCACCCTTGGATCTTACAATTTTTCTTACTCCCTCTTCTGAAATGGTCTCTGAACCCCAGGTGGGTGAGATTTAATGTGATTACTATCCATAGACACATGTTCTTCAGTCTTTTATTCTCTACCTTTTAACCAGTTGTGACCTTCTGTGTTTATCACCCTCTGTTGCATGAGGAAGCTTCACTGGTGAGTTTAGAGACGCATTCATATTCTCTCTAGCCCGTGTTCCACTATGTTCCATGAGCCATAGCTGTAGAGGTTCCATTGTAGATGTGTCAGTGGGGATGGGCATCTCATAGACACTTATTCTTTGTCTGTGACTAGTTGTAGGATTCTGTAATAGTCTTCAACCACTGTAAAAAGAAGCTTCTTTTAAATACTGACATTTCATCAAGCAGTCCTTAAACTGCTTGTCACTGCTTAGTTTAAAATGAGTCAGAAGATCAGTTTGGCACTCTAGACTGGACCAAAAGAGCAAACTGATGGCAGTAAATAGAATTATCTGTGCTTTCCTGGCACAAAATTGGCAAAAGCTAAAAAGATAAATTCATGGTAATAAGTTCTCTTAGCTTTTGCCTATGGCACACTCATCCTGAGTTTTGGCCCACATATTGACTTGCAGAATTAAACCAACATAATAAAGTACAGCTCCTTTTTGCTTCCTTAGTATGTATGAGCAAACTGAGTGCAGTTTTCACGCCCCAGGCTTGTGTCATTCTGTACTGAACATGTTTTTATGTCTATCTCAATAAAAACTTCAACAGACAAAAGACTTGAGGCTCTTGGTTTTCATATTTTTCCCAATTCCTCTGCCTTGATTTCCTTCATGTATGATATTCATATCCTTAATGGTGCAAGAGTGGCAATTTTATCTTTAGGGAACCAACAACTACAATTGATACATCTGCAATGCAAGCCCTATGTGTAAGGCTCAGGGAATATCAGAGAAGAGGGAATGGAAGAGTTGTAAGAGTCAGAGACCATGATGCCTGCTGCCCAATAATGTCTCCTTGATATGAAAGGGAAGATATACCCAGGAAATCTCAACAATATAGTTGTCTAAAGAGGGCCTGAATATTAGCAATGTGAGTTGAAATGCCAGTGTGGATGAGAGAAATTTTACAAGGTTCCATCTCTAGATGTATTAATATTTTTAACCCAGTGCAAGACTGTGATAGCATTCTAAACTCTGGTGCCATAGTGGTGATTACCAAGAAGCCACACAAAGAATTGTCTGGCTTGACCAAAGTTACTCCTGTTCTAAACTAGACTACTTTTCTCTCCCTCCCTCCCTCCCTCCCTGTCTCTCTGACTCCTGTGCCTACTGAAAGACATAAGCACCCACCCAACCCCTACTCCCATCTCCTTCCTGCCTTTTCCTTTATCTCCTAGCACTCTCTCTCTCTCTCTCTCTCTCTCTCTCTCTCTCTCTTTCCCCAAATGTCTTTACTAGCAATACTTTGATCTGCCACAAGTTGCAAGTAGTTGCGTCTAAATGCATAAAATCCTATTCTATTGCCTCTCCTCTAAAAATTTGCAGTACTGTTAAAATGGAAAATGTCTATGTAAGTTAAATTCAAAGTCATTTGTTTTAGACTACACTTTCCACAAATGATTCCTACGTATAGATGCAATTTTCACATTAATAAATTCATTTGGGTTTTATTACTTCATTTAAATTTTGTTACAGAAACCCATTCCTAAGAAGAAGCAATGAAAGAATGAAAGTTGAATGACAAATATTTTTCCTCTTCTACAGCTATATATTTTAGAATTAGAATGCTTTTATGCTCTCTCCCATTTTCGAAAATGCTAATTTTTTTGAGGTTACAGGAACAACCCCCTTTTTATATCAGGTGGGAAATTCTTTTTTTTAACTTTAAAAAAATTATTGAGAATTTCATACATGCATATAAGGTGTTTTGATCAAATCCACATCCACTCCTTCCCCTCCAATACCTCCCATATGTCCCCATCACTTTTCTGGCCTTCATAGTTGCATTGATAAGTCAGCTGTAATTCTGATGGACTTTCCTTTGTATGTGACTTGTTGTTTTTCTTTTGCTGCTTTCAGTATTCTCTCTTTGTTCTGTACATTTAGTGTTTTTACTATAATATGTCATGGGGAGTTTCTTTTTTGGTCTTGTCTATTTGGTGTTCTGTGCTTCTTGTATTTGTATGGGGATGTCTTTCTTTAATTTGGAGAAATTCTCTTCTACAATCCTGTTTAAGATCTGGTCAATACCATGAACCTGAAATTCTTCTACTTCCTCTATGCTTATGGTACACAGATTTGGTCTTTTCATGGTGTCCCACATCTCTTGCATATTCCATCCCTGTGTTTTTAAAATTTTTTCTTAATCTTTGCTTGAGTGGTCCAATTCTTCAGTGAAGGCCAGAGGAGCCTGTACCAAGGTATTTCCAGTTCTAAATGACAATAGATGCCAGCCCAGAATATTCTACCCAGCAAAAATGTCTATTACAATTGAGGGGGAAAGAAAATTCTTCCATGACACAAATAGCCTGAGATAATACATGTCCACGAAATCAGCCTTTCAAAGAATACTTGAAGTAATACAAAGAATGGAGGAAGAAGCTATACCCCAGGGGCCATGAAAGAAACTAAATAAGGTATAATCTAGGAAACACAAAATTAGACAACGCAAACAGTAATCAAAATGACGCCAACCAATACATATCTTTCAATAATAACTTTAAATATCAATGGACTGAACTCTTCACAGACACAGGGTAAGTGAATGGATTAAGAAACAAAATCTATCTTTTTGCTATCTGCAAGAAACTCCCATTTTTTTTTGAGAAAACATACTTCATTAGTTTGACATTAAAAATTCAATGAAGTATGTAGTACATGTATGCAATATCTTATACTTCTCTTTGGGAGTTTCATGTGATTGAAAAGAACAAAGACCAAGGTCTGGAATATGCTGCTATATAAAATTATGATGGACTGTATTTGCCTGACTCCAAAAAGATAAGTGAACCCACATGGAAGTTTAATATACATATATGAATGTAAACATAAAACTATGAACAGTCAGTGAAATAATGGGTAACTAGACAGTAAGAATTAAAGAAATTAAATGAAAGGGCAATATAACACACAACCAACCAATTTAGGGCTAAGATGGAGTACTTAAGGCAAAGTTCTTCTCCTGAATCCCCTAGGAGGAGGTCCAGGCCTCCATGCAGAGGGCACATTATTGGTCACTGGCTGACACAGGCCACTGTGCCTCCACACCAGCGAAACACTGTGGTGTTACTAAACCACACTACATTTACACATGAATGATCATCTTGAATCTTAGCATTATGTTTTAATGCCAAGAATGGACTCAAACTCTGAATTTGTTTATTCAGATCTCTCATGGAACTATAACTGTGTTCCTGAGTCAGGCCTCACTCATACTTTTATTCAAACAGTTTCTCCTGCATCAACTGGGGGAACTACAAGCTTGGTTCCAGCTCTCTTGTTAGAGAATCTTGACCTTTATTACATAGGCCCAAGATATCTCATACACACAATGTCAATTTTGCTCACTGTTTTCAATGAGGATAATAACACTGTCTCCAGAGCTTTGATATACATATTCAAGCACACACACATTCGTTTACTGTCTTGGGTGGAAGGAAAATTCAGGACCTGAAGGATCAAGGTCAGGTTCTTAGGTCAAAAGAGCACAAGGCTCAGTGAACTTATCTGCATAATGAAACAGCTTTTGGTGCAAGGTTGAGTAAGTCCTTAGTCCAGAAATCATTCCCTCAAAACGTGATAGAAAATTTCTCTGGAAGTGCTTGGAAATGATTTTCATAAGGATTTGTCCCATTAATGAATTACACTCAAAGGTGCCCAACAATGGGTTGGAGGAAAAGTTGTGGCCACTGAGGGTCTCTGGCTTTTGTGGTATGCTAGGTAGATTAGGTAGATATAAGTGTTTGCTACAGGATCCAGCTAAAGGAACTTATAGGAGTCAGGAAGCAAAGCCTTTCCTACATCAAAGATGCCCCAGTGTTTTGCTTTCTATTGTTAGATAGGAGCCAATGTTTAAAAGAAGAAAATAAATTTCCATTATCAGGTTTAAAGGGAAAACTTGGAGCTGCTAGACAAAAATAAAATAGTAACTGGTATGCATTCTCACCAGCTCCTTTTCTAAAGAAATAGAGGGACAAAGACTGAACTTTCTGAGAGTAATAAAAGATATTAAGCCACAATAGCAAAGTGAAATTAATAATGTCCTGACTGAACTCTATAGCAAAGTGAGAGAGGAAAATGGTCATGGTAATGATGGGAAGGGTAATGATCAAATGAATCTATAAAATACCTAGAGCATTATTAAGATATGGAACTAAGAAGCTATTAAATAAGTCTTTAAATTTATTATTTTATGCATATGTGTGATTGGTCTAGATGCTTGTAAGTATAACTATGCATGAAATGTCCACAGAGACCAGAACAGGGCATCACATCCCCTGGAAAAGGAGTTAAGGATAGTTGTTAGCCATCATGTAGGCTTTGGGAACTGATTCCAGGTCCTCTGCTAGAGCAGCCAGTGCTCTTAACCACTGAGCCATCTCTTCATTCCCTTAATTAACTCTTAATCATAAACACTTCTGTTAGGTTTAAATATATATCTTTTTTTGGGGGGGGGTCTTTTTGAGGCAGGGTCTCCCTGTAACCCCAGCTGTCCTGGAACTCACTATAAAGAGATCCACCTGCCTCTGCCTCCCGAGTGCTGGGATTAAAGACTTATGCCACCACACCTGGCTAAATATATTTCTTGAAGGAGACAACAAAAAAGGAGGATTGGGGGAGTTGTTTTACGATTGGTATTCTAATAAATGTTTTGGGTTTCTTATTCACATCTATTAATAAACCTAGGAAGTAGGTTTTTATTTTCACTCTGACTTTATAGATAAGGTGATTTAGAAAGGTCAAATGCTTAAGCAATGCCATAGACTTAGCATTTATTACAGGCAGTGACCAAACTTTATATCAGGGGGTCTCGCTGCAATGTATGCTATGCAAAATTCTCCAATATGGCGACTCGGCTATGTCTTACCCTTTGTTCAAACCCAAACAAAAGGGAACAAATCAAAATTTACTTTGCTTTGGTGATGATTGCCCTTGAACATATATGCAACAGCACAAGGTTAAGTGTAGATTTCTATGTGGTATGGGCTACAAATGCTGAAGAATTAGAAGTTCCTTGGTGAGCACTAAAATAGAGATATTTCTTTTTTAAAATAATTTATTGAAAATTTCATACACGGGTATAAGAATATAAGGTGTTTTGATCAAATCCATGACCACTCTCTCCCCTCCAACTCCTCCGATATCTCCCCATCACATTTTTCTGATAATTCCATTCACTCTTTCTTCTTCTTTTTTTAAAATGGGGCTTTTTGTTACTCTAACATTCCCCACCTCTGAAGAGGTAGGCCTAAAATCTTTTAAGGATTAGATAACAGCTCCCAAATACTTTGGACATTTTTTGGCCTTTGGAATGGAGTATGTTGCTACGAGACCCAAGGACATTTTGACTTTTAGCCAAGAAGCTGTCTGGTGTTCTTTGGGGTCATTTTTTTTTCCTTTGGTATTTTTATTGAGACAGTTTCTCCCTGTAGCCTCAGCTGTTCTGGAACTCACTATGTAGACGAAGCTGGCCTTGAACTCACAGAGATCTGCCTGCCACTGCTAGCCAATCCCTACATCCTATTCTTTTTTTTTGAATATTTTGTTTATTATTTTTCTTTTATGTGTATGTGTGTATTGCCTGCATGTAGATAAGTGCACCCGCATCATGCAATGCCCATGGAGAACAGAAGAGATTGTCGGGTCCCCTGGAACTGGAGTTGTGGACAGTTGTTAGCTGCTGCCATGTGGGTGCTGGGGTTCAAACCCAGGTCTTCTGCAAGAGCAGTCAGTGCTCTTAACCACTGACCCATCTCTCCAGTCCCCCATGACTCCTATTCTTATCACACCATCTTCTGAAGAGGATACCCACCTTGTAGATTTGGAATTGGAATGGAGACTGCTCTGGCTTCTTCCATGCTGAACACTGGATGAGACAATTGGGGTACCCCTTCAGTGGGTCTATCTAAAACACTTCCAAATTGCATAACTCTTATCACTGGTTGGGGGCAGTCCTTGACTGATGAATAGGACATGTGAAGGAGAAGTAAGAGTAAGAGTAATTAACATTACAAGTTCCAGACAGGGAACTAGGAAAAAGTCAGAGCAGGGCAATTTTCAAAACTTCATATGAGAGTCCACTGGAATTTCTTGACGAGAGCTTCCAAAAGCATCCCTCTACTGGGTTTCTCTTCATTTTTCATTTGTCTGCCAAGGCTGGACTCGAGAATAATGGATTCAGGATTTGCTTTCAGGCATAGCTATTGGAGTGGTTAGAATCAGTGTCAGTTCCCCCTCAAAGGCTTCTAGATAGGTGGAGAAAAAAATTTGGCCATCATTTTTGAACAATAGCTGGTTGACTCCTATAGCAAAAGGTGGGCACTACAATATTGCAGACCAAGTCTTGAAGTCTTACATTTGAGCAGCACTTTTTGATTCAGAACAAAATCATCAATGAGAAATAATTGTCTAAATAACTTTTTGGGGTGTTTTTTTGAGACAGGGTCTTCCTGTAGCCCCAGCTGTCCTGGAATCCACTATGTAGACCAGGCTGGCCTTGAAGTCATAGAGATCCGCCTGTCTCTGCCTCCCGAGTGCTGGGATTAAAGGTGTGCACCACCATGTCCCGCTCTAAATAGCTTTATATGGATTTAAGCCTAATGTCTGAGAAGTGTAATCCCTTGAATGCTTAAAGAAATGTACTGATCACTTTACTCTTTGGTTATGTTAGGGTCCGTGACTCAGTGGGTCTCTTCTGGAGAACAAATGCATGAATATGGAGATGCAAAAATCAAGCAGAGTTTTATTAAAATAGCTAGCTGGGGCCGACCTTCTTTCCAAGACACGCAGGTCTGGTTAGAGCGATCGACCCTGAGGCAATTTTAGGTAAAGATTATATAGGCTCCCACAACCGTTACACAAAAGCCCGCGTTTATACAGCCAATAGTTTCAAAGCAAGCATTTCACAAACCAATAACTTTAAAATAAGAAAAATGTTACAACTCCCCTCAGGTGTCTCAATCGGGGAGATATAGTTGATATGTGCCTGACACGGCTCTTTCCTGTTATCTTGTGTAAGCAGACGTGTCTACATGACATGACACAGAACAGGTCAGGCTCCGGGGGCTGTAGCACTTGCCTCTATCTCCAGATGCCTGTGTCTCCAGTTGAGTTAATTGGTTACAAGCAGTAAATTTAAACAAGTAAATTCAAGCAGTAAATTCAGACAAGCAGTATATTCAAACAAGCAGTAAATTCCTCTTTCCCTAATAGTTATACTTTACTTTTGGGTGTTTTAGACCATACATTTGGCCCAAATAAATGCAATTATATTTACACTTAAGGTTGTCTGAGGATCTGTTCCTAAGGGGTCACATGGGCTTGGGAGGAGTTCCTGGCTCCTTTCTTTGAAAGGTCCTGCTCAACCATGTCGGGCTTAACTTGGAGGCAGGAATGAGATGTTTCTCTGAGTTTACCCTCCTCTTTGTAGACTGGACACTGGTTCAAGTCCATCTCGTGGGGTCTCCATGGCCTCTCTGAACAAGAGGACAGGTGACTCACCACAGTTACAGGACATTTTGAGAGATGTTCCATAGTCCCATGAACTTGGACAACAAGGGGCAAAAGCTGTCCTTTATGTCTCTATGACTGTATTTGTATAGGCCTCAAACAATGGCTGTTAAACATCCAATAATGTTAGTTCCCCCAGTCTGGTACTTTAAGTTATCATGTGCTATGTAGATCAGGCTTGGGTGAAAAACCAAATATTCTCAGATAAACCTTGACTAGATATATATTTTTGTTCCTTACAGTAGTTGACTAAAACATGACCAGAGAAATCTGTGTGCTCCCTCCTCTGTCCTGCCTTCTATTTTCCCACCACATGAACCACTTTTTAGTCCATTACATCTTTTCCGCCATGACGACTATTCTGCTAAGTGGACATAGTAATAAACTTACTCCTAAAGACATATGGTTACATCCATAGATTAATGTATGACTCAGCTCTCAGCAGAGAATCTTCTTGAATCAGATGGTGATTGTGATGGTTTCAATGAAAATGTCCCCCATAAGCTCCAAGTGTTTGGACATTTTGTCCCCAGATGATGGCACTGTTTTGGGAGGTTTTAGAAGGTATGGCTATCCTGGAGGAAGCATGTCACTGGGGGTGGGCTTACAGACTTCTTAAGCCTTGCCAGGTCTCCAGTCACTCTCTTGCTTCCTGTGCCTGCATGATGATGTGAGAGCTTAGCTTCTGGTGCTCCTTGTCCAACCACCTCCAGCCACCATGCCTCCTGCCATGACAGACTGTAATTCCCCTGGAACTGTAGGCTCAAATAAACTTTTCTTTCTATAAGTTGCTCAAGTCAGTGTTTCTATCACAGCAACAGAAAAGTGACTAATACAGTAATTGGTACCAGGAGTCGGGTGTTGGCTGTGAAGAACCTGACCATGTGGGGTTTTGGAAAAATGTGGAAGACTTTGGAAGTTTGGGCTAGAAAAGTGGTTGATTGCTGTAAGCAGAGTTTAACAGGCCATTCTAGTAAGTGCCTGGAAGAGAGTACTGCTGAGAACAATGTAGTTCCAGAGGTAAATAAGGATTTAAGCAGCACTTGGGATATTTTGGCAAAGAGTCTGGCTCAAGTCTTCCCTAGAACCAAAAGCTTGCCTGATGCTAAGTTGAAAAGTAATGGACTAATTTCTTTGGCAGAAGAAATTTCAAGACAGCCTAATGTAGAAACCGTGGTATGGCTATTAATGGTGAATATTATGCAGTTCTACACTGAAAGAGAGCAAACAGGGCAGAAAGAAATACAGTTTGGATTGAAAAATAGCACTAGGAAGATTAATGTTGGAGCCAGGGCATGTGATGGAGAGGATCCCATTGATAAGGATATTAAAGTGATTAAGGAGATTAAAGTGATCAAGGAAGGCCCTAGAGAGTCAAACTTAAACAATGGAGAGAGTACCTCCAGGGCAAGACCACACTCAGTTAAGCCTCCAACTTGTGAAAGGAAAATGCTGAAGGGGCCAAGAAAGAGAAAAGCTTCTAAAATGGATAAAGCAGTCTGGAGTCCATCCCAAAGTTGCAGACAAACTTTGCAGTGTCCTTCACCTGGTGCTGGCTTTAGAGGCATGAAAGACAGAAGAGTGAAGGGGTCAGTTCTTCCTTTGAGGTTTCAGAGAGCCTCGGAGGACAGGCAGCTTGAATCAGGGATTCCTCAGCCTACAGAAGGCCCTGATAGGCCATTGTGTGAAGCTGTGAAGGTGAAGCCTGGTTGGCAATGGAGACCCCAAGAAGTTCGTGAGGCATCTGTGAGGCATCTGTCAAGAAGACCTGCACTCAGGGATTGGTACCAGCACAGGAGAGAGATGTGTGTTGCACGAAGCAAAGCTAGAGAGGCTGAGCCATGAAAGCCCTTTGTGAGTAAAGTCCCAGAAGTTGGACGTGGAACTACTGGATTTGGTGTTTGCCCTGCTGATTTTCGGTCTTGTTTTGGTCTGGTGTTTCCTTACTATGCCTTCATTTTTCCCTTTTGGAATGGTAATGTGTATTCAGTTCCACTGTATGTTGGGAGTATGTAATTTGTCTTTTGATTTTATAGAGGCTTACAGTTAAGATATTTACCTGATTCCACTTTGGATTGTTGACTTTTGAATAGTATTGAGACTGATAATGACTATGGGGACTTTTAAAGTTGGACTAAATGCATTTTGCTTTTTATATGATTATGAGCCTATTGGGGCCAGGGGGTGGAATGTGATGGTTTGAATGAAAATGTCCTCCATAGGCTCCAAGGGTTTGGAGATTTTGATGATGGCGCTGTTTTGGGAGGTTTTAGAAGGTATGGCTATTCTGGAGGAAGCATGTCACTGGGGGTGGGCTTACAGAGTTCTTAAGCCTTGCCAGATCTCCAGTCGCTCTCTTGCTTCCTATGCCTGCATGATTATGTGAGAGCTTAGCTTCTGCTGCTCCTGGTCCAGCCACCTCCAGCCACCATGCCTCCCTGATATGATGGACTATCATTCCCTTGGAACTCAAATAAACTCTTGTTTCTATAAGTTGCTTGGGTCAACGTTTCTATCACAGCAACAGAAAAGTGACTAATACATAGTACTAAGAAATAAATTTTCCATCTGCTGTGAGACTTCTTTTCCTGGGGATGCTAAGCAATGTTTATTCCCTTTTAAGGTTCTAGAGTCAAGAAAATATTCAATTAAAGTTTTACTGGGGAGCCAATGAATTTATTGAGCTTACGATATATCTGGGGCATGGCTGAGGTATATGTATGACCTGAGAGTATGCACACTGGAAAACCTTTACCCAGTATGGGTCATCCTTCTCTTCCTAGCCTTCCCCAGACTGTATACTTTAGCCCTCCCCAAATCCAGGAGGCCATGTGTGATTAGGGCATAATTACATACAGTTGGCTGGGAAGAGTGTCTGGATACTCTAGTGAGAGTCCAATGACCCTGCTTGGTCGTCCTTTAATGAATGAGTACAGCCATCAACAAGCCAAATTGTGACAATGTTTAGCGATCAGGCTTAGCTGAAGTAGTGATGATAGTAGTTATTTCATGCAGAAGGGACAGCTTTATAGCATCATCTTAGTAAAAGGACCTGGAATTTGAAGGGTTTTGTGCTAGGATACACATATGAGGGAGAACATACATCATTTGTCTTTCTGAGTCTGTGTTATTTCACTCAGTATAACAATTTCTAGATCCATCCATTTACCTGCAAATTTCATTATTTAATCTTTCTTTACGGCTGAATAGAACTCCATTGTGTAAATATTCCACAGTTTTGTTAACCATTCCTCAGTTGAGGGGCACTTAGGTTGCTTCCACCTCTTAGCTATTGTGAAAAGAGCAGTAGCAAACATGGTTGCATAAATGTCTCTATAATAGGATGAGTCCTTTGGATATATGCCAAAGAGTGGTATAACTGGGTAATATAGTAGGTTTAGTTTTAGTTTTTTAAGAGTTCACACTTTTTTCCATAGAGCTTGCATGGGTTTGCAATCCCACCAGCAGTGAATGAGCGTTCCCCTTTCTCCACATCCTCGCCAGCATTTGTTATCATTTGTTGTCTTGATCCTAGCCAGTCTGGTTGGGGTAAGGTGCTAAACCTTAGGGTGGTTTTAATTTGCATTTCCCTAATTACAATGTTGAACACTTTTTGAGATGTTCCTTAGCCATCTTTATTTGTCCTTTGAGAATTCTCTTTTTAGATCTTTAGCCCATTAATTGGGTTTTTTGGTTTCTTGCTTCTTTTTTTTTTTTTAGTTCTTTGTATACTCTGGATGTTAAACCTCTGTCAGATGTGTCACTGTTGAAGATTTTTTTCCTATTCTGTGGGTTTTCCACTTGACTTTTCTGATGGTTTCTTTTGTGGGCAGAAGCTTTTTAGTTTAATGACATCCCATTTGTTGACTGTTGATCTTAATTCCTGAGCAACTTCTTTCTGATTTAGAAAATCCTTTCCTACACCTATATCTTGTAAGTTTCTGCCAATACTTTATTCTAATAGCTTCAGGGTTTCTAGTTTCACATTGAGGTCTTTGATCCATTTGGATTTGAGTTTTGTGCAAGGTGAAAGATAAGGATTTAGTTTAATTCTTCTACAGGTGGAGATCCAGTTTGGCCATCACCATTTGCTAAACATACTGTCTTTCCTCCATTGTGTGTTCTTGGCACCTTTGTGAAATACCAGGTGGCTGAAATTGCTTGTAGTAGGGTTTGGAACTTCAATGACGATTCATTGATTTATGTATCTATTTTTTTTTGCCAGTACCATGCTGTTTTTATGACTATAGCTCTGTAATATACTTTAAGATATGGTATAGTAATCCCCCAGCATTGCTTTGGCTATCTGGGGTCTTTTGTGCTTCCATACAAATTTAAGGATTTTTTTTTTCTATTCTTCGAAATATATCATTGGGATTTTGATTGGGATTGCATTGAATCTATGTATTGCTTTTGGTAGAATGGTCATTTTCACAATATTAATTCTTCCAATATATATACCGCAACAATTGTGAGTGGGAGGATTTCCCTGTATTCCTTCTCCAATTGCTTGTTATTGGTATATAGAAAGGCTACTGACTTTTGTAGATTGATTTTATAACCTGCCACTATACTGAAATTGTTCATCAATTCTAGGAGTTTTCTGGTGGAACTTTTGGGATCTCTTAGGTAGAGTATCATATCACCTGCAAAAAGTGATAGTTTGACCTCCTCTTTTCGAACTAGTACTCCTTTAATTTCCTTCTCCTGTCTTATTGCTGTAGTAAGAGTTTCAAGCACTATGTTAAAAAAGAGTGGAGATAGTGGCCATCCTTGTCCAGTTCCTTATTTTAATGGGAATACTTTCAGTTTTTCTCCATTTAGAATGATATTGGCTGTGGGTTTGTTGTATATAGCTTTAATTATGTTGAGATACGTTCCTTCCAGTCCAATTATCTCTAGGACTTTGAACATAAATGCGTGTTGAATTTTGTCAAAGACCTTCTCTGCATCTATTGAGATGACCATGTGGTTCTTGTCTTTGAGTCCTTTTATATGACTTATGATGTTTATTGACTTACACATATTGAACCATCCTTTTATCTCTGGGATAAAGCCTGCTTGATCATGGTGAATGATCTTTTTGATGTGTTTCTGTATCTGGTTTGAAAGTATTTTGTTGAGAATTTTTGCATCTCTGTTCATTAAGGATATGGGTCTATAATTTTCTTTTTTGGTTGTGTCTTTACCTGGTTTGGGTATTAAAGTGATGCTGGCTTCCTAGAAAGAATTTGGAAGTTCTCCCTCTTTATTATTCTGAATAATTTAAGTCGTATTGGTCAGAGGTAATCTTTAAATGTCTGATGGGATTCTGCTGTAGATCCATCTGGGCCTGGGCTTTTTAAGTCGAGAGGCTTTGTAGTGCTGTTTGATTTCCTTATATGTTACAGGTCTGTTTAAACTGTTACTCTCTTCTTGATTTAATTTTGGTGGTTCCCATGTATTCTGGATATCCATCTATTTCTTTTAGATTTTCAGATTTAGTAAAGTATTGGTTTTTAAAATATTCCCTTATAATGGTATGGATCTTTTAGGTATCTATCATGATGTGTCCCCTTTCATCTCTGATTTTGTTGATTTGGATTTTCTCTTTCTTTCTTTTGGTAAACTGGGCTGAGGGTCTGTCTATCTTGTTTAGCTTTTCAAAGGACCAGCTCTTACATTCATTGAGTCTTTGTATTGTTTTCTTTGTTTCTCTTTAGTTAATTTCTGCTCTGATTTTTGTTATTTCTTCTCTTCTGCTTAGTTTTGGCTTCATTTGTTCTTGCCTTTCCAGTGTCTTGAGTTGCAGTGTTCGGTCATTTATTTGGGCTCTTTCTAATTTTTTAGTGTAGGTACTTAGAGCTATAAACTTCCCTCTTAGGACTGTTTTGAAAGTATCCCAGAGGCTGTGTTGTGTTGTATTGTCCTTTTCAATGAATTCTAGGAATTCTATTATTTCTTTCTTAATTTCTCATTTTACCCACTGATTGTTTAGAAGTGAGTTGTTCAATAACCACAAGTTCATGTAGTGACTAGGGCTTTCTCCAGTGTTGAGTTTGAGCTTTATTGCATTGTGGTACGATAGAATGCATGGGATTATGTCAATTTTTTTTTTTGTATCTGTTGAGGTTTGTGTTGTGGCCCAGTATGTGATCGATTTTTCAAAACTTTCCATGGGGTGCTTAGTAGGAAGTGTATTCTTTGGTGCTTAGATGCAATTTTCGAAAGAAGTCTGTTAGGTCCATTTGATATATAGTATCATTTAATTCAGACTTCTCTTTGTTTATTTTTTGTCCAATTGACCTGTCTCATGAATATAGCGGGGTGTTGAAATTTCCTACCACTACTGAGTTGGGGTTAATCTGTGTCTTAAAGTCCTGTAGTATTGTTTTTATGAATTGGGGTGCACCAGAGTTTAGTTCTTATATGTTAAGGATTGTAATAGATTCTTGGTTAACTGTTCCTTTGATCAGAATGAAGTGACCCTCCTTACCTCTTCTGATTAGTTTTACTTTGAATTCTATTTTGTCAAATATTAGACTTGCAACCCCTGCTTGCTTCTTAGTGCCATTTGCTTGGAATATTCTTTTCCATCCTTTTACTTTAAGGTAGTGCCTGTCCTTGAAGGTGAGATGGGTTTTTTGCAGACAGCAAAGAGAAGGATTTTGTTTCTTAATCCATTAACTTAGCCTGTGTCTTTTGACTGGGGAGTTCATTCCATTGATATTTAAGGTTATTATTGAAAGATGTGTATTGGTTGCCATCATTTTGATTCCTGTTGGTGTTCTCTGTCTAATTTTGTGTTTTCTCGATTATACTTTATTTTCTTTCATTGCCCCTGGGGTATACTTGTTTCTGTCTCCACTCTCTGTTTTGCTTCAAGGATTCTTTGGAGGGCTGGTTTTGTGGACATGTATTCTTTCAGGCTTTTCACATCACAGAAGATTTTTCTTTCCCCCTCAACTATAATAGACTTTTGCTGGGTAAAGTATTCTGGGTTGACATCTATTGTCATGTAGAACTGGAAATACCTTGGTCCAGGCTCTTCCGGCTTTCATAGCTTGCACTGATACGTCAGCTGTAATTCTGATGGGCTTTCCTTTGTATGTGACTTTTTTTTTTTCCTGCTTTCTGTATTCTCTCTTTGTTTTGTACATTTAGTGTTTTTATTATGGTATTTCTAATGGAGTTTCTTTTCTGATCTTCTCTATTTTGTGTTCTATGTCCTTCCTGTATTTGTATGGGGATGTCTTTCCTTAATTTTGGGAAATTCTCTTCTACAATCCTGTTTAAGATCTTGTCAACACCATTAACCTGAAATTCTTCTCCTTACTCTATTCCTATGATCCATAGATTTGGTTATTCATGGTGTCCCACATCTCTTGCATATTCCATTCCTTTTTTAAAAAATTTTCCATAATCTTTGCTTGAGTGGTCCAAATCTTCAACTTTATCCGCCAGTGTTGGTATTTTGTTTTCCATTTCATTCATTCTAGAGGTGAGGCTTTCCCCTCTTCTTTCAAGGTGGCTTATTGAGTTTTGCAATTCCTTCTTCATTTGCAATTTCTTCTTCATTTTCTTCAATGTTTCTATCTCTTTTGTGAATCCATTCAGAAGTTTATCCCTATCTTCTTTTAGCTATGATTTGTTGGTTTGTGTGTCCTTTAAATTCATTGAATTCCTTGATCATGTTTATGATTATTTTTTTAAATTCAGTGTCCTGGGTTATGTCTAGGGATTCTCCTTGTAAAACTCTTCTACAGGATTGGTGGAGTTTGGTGGGGACATAGTGTTTTGGCTTTCAATTTTATTATTCTTTAGTTGTGATTTTGGCATGTGAATTTCTTTTGTTGTTTATGAATCTGATATGAGAATTAAGTTGAAGTATGTTTCTTTTTGTATTACGGGGATGCCTAGATCCTTTCTTTATTGGTAATGTAATGCTTGTTGGTACAGGGTTCAGGTTCTCTCAGGTTTAATTTGGAAGGAACTGATGGCTTCAGATCAGCTATTCAGCAGTACCCACAGAAGCACAATTCAGGTTTGAGTCAGGTACCCTCAGGTTTCCTTCCGTATGTGAAGGCAGAATCTGGGCACTCTAAGGCAGTCCACCTTCTCGGGTTGTCTGCTAGGATCTCAGCCTTAGCCTATGAAAGACAGATTTGCTCTGGGGCCTTGGGAGGGGCCTCAAAAAATCTGAGGTAGGGGAAAGAGTATGGTACAATTAGGGGAAGCTCACCACCACGTAGAGGCAGAATACAGGGCCTCTCAGGCAGTCCCCTGTGTTCTCAGGCCAGAACTCAGCACTCTCTGGTGGTCTGCTGAGATCACAGCCCACCACACATCTTTTAAAATGGATGTTATCAAAAAGAAGATAGGTTATGCAGTTTAAGAAATGCTGAAAAAAAAAGAGTAATTGCAAATCATTGGTGGGTCTCTAATTTGATACAGTCATTAGGGAAGATATTATAAATATCACTAAAAAGAATAAAGATAACATAGGATTAAAGAATCTCATTGCTAGCTGTAGAGTCTAATGGATAAAATCCATGTTCAAGAGCTGTTTGCACTCCAACAGGCACTGTAGCAGTATTCAGAATATCTAAGAAGTGAAACAAACTTAAATGTCCAACACATAGCAGAAACAATATATATGCCCATAGGTATCCCATTACACACACACACACACACACACACACACACACACATATACATATATATATAATGTATATGAAATATATATTGGGCCATAAAAATAAGGAAATCTTGTTTGCACAACATGAAACACGAATGACCTGTAGTGCATTAGTTTAAGTGAAATCAATCAGACAGATGAAGTCAAATAGGCTTGATTTTTACCTACATGTGGAATGTAAGACTTGAATTCAAAGGAGCACAGCTGTAAACAAACAAGCAATCAATCAACTAGGAAATAAAATAAAACAAAAAAACAGAGTAAGGTGCAGTGGAAAGGGATTACTGGCATGCTCTTTTTAAGAATGTAAATTAGTGCACAATTTTGATAACAGTTTGCAGCATTTGATAAAATTAAAAATAGAATTGCCACACAGTCTAGAAATCCCATGTTATATATACAAATATATAACCAAAAATTTTAAAGTTAAGATCATGGAGAGATACCTGCTGCTCATTGTTAGGTGCAGCATTATTTTCAATAATGAATGCATGTAAATAATTCAAATATCCATTTATATAGATTCCTATTGAAAAGAAGTTTTGAGTTGGCCTTTTAAGGTAGAATTTCCAGTGAGATGGAAGATGATAAAGAAGCATCTTTATTTCAAACAACAACAGCAACAACTAAGATGACAGTTTATAATATATCCATAGCCAAAAGCAGTGGCTGGACTTAGTGAAATAGTATGAATTTAGCTGGTTGTGGTGGTGCATGCCAGTAAGTCTGGTACACAAAGGACTGAGACAGGAATATTGCCACTAGTTATTTATTGGTACTAGTTTTTGGCCTACACAGCAAGTTCTAGGCCAGCTAGGGCTAAATAAAAAGAAAAAGATTAGCAAGTACAGATATCAATTAAGTCTAAGTATTTTTTATAGATTTTTAAATTCTTATTTTCAAATCCACAAACATAGTATATTAGTGCAAACCACTGGATTATAAAATGTTAGTGAAAACAAAAATGGCTGAAATTACTCCTTGGAGATTCTTCTTTGAAAATGACTCATTAAGCATTGAATGATTCAGGTTTCTCTAATAAACAGCAACATGGTTTCAATAGATATGTGTCTTCAAAAATAAATATGCCCCTGCCCCTGGGAGTATAGGGTACAATGCAACATGTCACAGAAGAATGGTGCAGATATTTTTTAGCACATTTTTCCCTTGAAATGGAATAATATTTTTTCCTGAAATGAGAAGTGAATTGCTCCAAGCATGGCATTTAAGTCTTCACTCCAGCTGGTGATTGGTTCACATGCAGTAATAGAATGTACCTGGATTGTGGAAAATTTTGTAACGTGATGCTAGAAGAGTTTCCAGCTTGGATAGGATCAGGAAAAGGGAACATTATGGGAGAAGAAATACATAGAATCAACATGTATTGACCATATGGTGAGAGTGAGCCTCAGATACATTTATTAGAAATTTGGAATGACCTATGCCTGTTAACACTGAAATTTATAGCAGTGTTAAATGTTTGCCTTTTAAATACTATTAAATTTATTTTCATTCCATGTATATGAGTGTTTTGCCTGTATGCATGTAAGTACACCCATGTATGAAATGCCTGTGGAGGCCGTAAAAAGGCATCAGATCCTTGAAACTGGAGTTACTAGGAACAGAGCTCCATCCTCTACAAGAACAGCCTGTGTTCTTAACTGCTGATCCACCTTTGAGCTCCCAGTGCTTCAAGGGAGTGATGCTAGATAGGTTGAACAGGCTCCAGTGGATGAACTTACAATGAGGGATATCCGGGTACACAAACTTGACTCAATAGGCCTTCACATATGTGACAAAATGAAATGCATTAATTCCTGTGGGTGGGACATGGGAAGTGCAGATAAGGAAGGGAGAACTAAATATGATTAAGATATATTGTATGAAATTTAAAAAAATTCAATAAAATATACTAAAGAATAAATAAAAATAAAATATAAGACAGGAAACCATGTTTTATGTATGTTTCAAAGAGCAAACAAGTAGGATGTTAACTAGAGATTTTGGTCTTAAGAAGTGGACTTTAGGAAATAATTAAAATGTTGCAGTATAGATATAAACATCAAAACTTTTAATTTTTCTAGCAAGTTTTAAAGAAACCAAAACTATTCCTATTGATGCATTTTACCATTTTCTAAAATAATTGATATTTTAGAATAACACATTGTAATGTTAAATTTAATAATTAAAAAATTAATGTGTAGTATATGCTATTTTCCCCCTGATTAGCTGATACAGTGAAAATTTTGTGAGGAATTCTGATAGAAAACAGATTCTGAATAAAATTGAGACACATACATAGTTCATAATATATACTTCTTACAGTTTAAGGGATTGTGAAGAAAGGACCATTGGGAGAAAGAAAATAATAAACAAACAGAAGAATGGTATGTGGACCACTCTAATTTCTCCCCTCTTTTCTTATCTTAGATATGCGAAGTTCCAGACAGCTATTTTCCCCCAAAGTCTCAGATGAAGTCCAGGTCCAGTTTCTATTTTCTTTCGAATTCTAGACAATCAGTCAAATTTTCTAAGTTCTTTCTCAACTCTGATGTCATAAAAAGATCATCACACTCATTTCTGCAGGTCAGCAAACACTGGAGGAAAATAGTGACTCATTCAGGAAAGCCACTTGGCACAGTCACACCAGAGTGCTCTTGATGCCACTCTTCTTGGTAACAGTGCTCTCTAAAGCTGTGAAGCCTTTCAGAGCACAATCTGTCTGTGTTCTTTATATAGCGTGGCTAGGTTGGAACGCACTTCACCAGTTTGGACACTTATGAATCCTTGGACTATGGTGTCTAATCCTTCTCCCAAGAATGAGTGTAGTATCGTATACATCACAGTCATTTTGGGGCTAAAAATTCCATGAAGGGAGGTAACAGCTCTTCAAAACTCATTTACTCACAATTTTGGAATTTTTTTGAGTAGATATGATAGGACAAATGTAATATATTCAGTGAGTCTAAGGAATTAGGGAAAAGTTAACTTCTATAGCAGAACAACATACTCAGTTCAGGTATATTTCTTTTTAAAATATGCTATATAACAACATATTTCCTTCATCACCTGCTTCAAAACATGAATTTTCAAAGCTCCCAGTCAGTGAATCCATATAGTACTTTAAGGAAGAATCCTTTATGTGATTTGTGGTATGTGCATCAAAGGAGTAGAGACACTCTGAACAAATTTAGTGACACACTATTTAAGCCTTTACATTGACTTTGTGCATGTTTCCATCAAGGCATATGGCTGGTAAGTTGAGATGTTTGTTTATATATCTACTCATAGTATTTAAATTATCATACTGGTAATCTAAGTGTGTGTGTGTGTGTACATGCACACTGTGCCAGCTTTGGGGAAAAACTCTAATCTACATTTATGGCCACAGCATAATGTTACTCTGAAAGTAAACTTAACATAAATATGACTGTAATGGAAAAAAAGTCATAAAAGAAAATTAATGGCAATAATCCTCACCCCAGGTTTCATTTTACAGTGTCACCTGGTTCATCTAAGGCATGCTGTAGGTGATGGCAGTTATTATGATTTATTGTCATTTGCCAACTGGATATTATGCAGAGACCAGAAAATTAATACCCCATGGCTTTAGATGTTTCTGCCTTAAGCTGCTATGTTCACAATAGACTTTCGGATAAGGAGACAGGAGCATCATGATCTTCAACTTTACAGTGTGATACATGAGAATGTTCAAATGAAAACAATACAATGATGGAGGCCATCACATTTTTTTTACATCAATAAAATATTGTGTAGTCCTAGCATAGCAATTTTTATGGCCATAGATAATTTTGAGTCATGAAAAATAAAAAAGTTTAGCTAGAATGAAAATAAATTATTCATTTCAAATGTGACTAAGGAAAAAGAGAATTCTTCACAAATGTGTAGATTTTTGTAAACAAAAGCTTTATGTGCCATATTTTGACAAAGATATACCTTTATAATTAGGATATTATGCAATGCAAAAATAACAGATGCCAAGTTAATAAAGCTGTCATATTTTCAACATTTCTATTTTTCATATGACTTCTGAATAAGGACATATAATGTGGGAAAAATTTTCAAATCCTAAAAGAGTAATGCAACTATTGTAATTATTACCTTGGAGTTTGACTTAGTAACCTGTTCAGAAAAGAGTCCTAATAGACCTGATGGATATTTCAGTACTAGTAAGAGATTTTAAAAACTTTATATCTAGAAAAAACTTTATATGGCAACCTCATACAAATGACATTCATTGATGTAAAAAGGGGCTTAAGTAAGTTTTATAAGAATTGTAAAATATATTATCTCTGGCCGTATTTTCAAATACTAATAAAAGCTAATAGTATAACATTTAAAAAATTTAAAGTTTCTGGGGCTGGAGAGATGGCTCAGCGGTTAAGAACACTAGTTATTCTTGCAGAAGACCTGGGTTTGAATTCCAGCATCCACATGAGAGCTAACAACTGTCTCTAACTCCAGTTCCAGGGGATCCTACAGGCTCTTCTGTCCTCTGCAGGCATTGCATGACACAGCTGCACTTGCCTACATGCAGGCAATACATGCATACACATAAAATAAAAATAATAAATAAGTTAAATTTTCCTTAGAGTTGAAATTATTCTTTTATTTGTCTTCTTGAGCAGTGGATTTTTTTTCAATACGCTTAAAGCTTTATTTTATAGAGAAGTTTAAGGTTATCAGGACATTGTGAAGAATACAGTTTCCAGGTAGTACCATTGGTACACATGACCACCTTCCAACTCTGTCAACACACCCTGCACCAGTGCAGTACAGATGTTTTAGTTGATGAAACATGTCATCACTAAAGTTCTTAATTTATATTAGACTTCAGTCTTAGTATGGTACCTTCTACATATTTAGACATGTTTAATTGCACATGTTCAACATTATAGTAAGATAGAGAACAATTTTATCACCTAAGAATACTTTGTGTTTTGCCCATTCTCATCCTTCCCTACCTCTCTTAGCTATCGATCTTTAAAGGCTCCATAATTTTGCCTTTTCTTTGATGTCATACAGTTGGAATCATATATTTGGAGCCACTATTTCAGACTGGCTCCTTTTATATAATGCACACTTTTGTTACACTTTCTTTTACAAAAAAATTTTATTGTATTTTTATTTTATGTGTATGAATGTATTGCCTGCTGTACCCATGTCATTCAATGGATGCATCACACACATGCAGACAGTACACTCATACACAATAAAAAAATGGAATAGCGACCTGCTGAGGTGCTTGCATGGGTGGAGGAAATATAGAATGGGTAGCAAAATAAGGCATTTATAAATACTGGCCAAGGCCACCCAACTGGTTGTAGAAATGAGGGTTAAACTGCCTTGAGTTTCTGTCATATTTTGTCAATAATATGTTGTCTTGCCTGGAACCATCTCAACGTTCAGGCCTCCTTGTGTTTGGGTTGCTGGGATCCCTCCCAGCCCAAGACCTGTGGTTCTGAGGGTACTGAGTGCCCTTTCCTGAGAATTCTGGCTCTAGGCTCTCAAGCCTTTGTGGGTTGCTCAGATCCTTGCACTCCCCACACTCACATGCTTCCCTAGACTTATGGTTGTGAGTTCCCTCCACCGTCTCAGCTGACATATTTCTTTGGTTCACAAGGATTCTAACCACCCCAAATCTGTGGTCCTGAATTCCCTTTCCTGAGACTTCCTGGTGCCCTGCTATCTAAGCTGTTAAGCCTCTTAGGGTCACTGGGATTCTTGCCTGCCCCAAATTTGTGCACTCCCACAGACTTGTTATGGTAAGTTCCTTCTGCCAACTCAGCTATCAGGCCTGTTTGGGTTGCTCGGATCCTTCTGCAGACCTGCTACCTCCCTCAATCCTGCTGTAGTGAGTTCCCTCAGCCATCTCAGTCCTCAGGCCCGCTGGGGTTGCTAGGCCTACAAACTCTCCCAATGTAATCTATCAGCAACCCAATCCACCCTCATGATTCAGGACCCTGAGGAGTCAATCCTGAAGCCTCAGCTCAAAATTGCACCTATCTGTTAGAATTTAGAAAGTGGGAAAAAGAAGAGAGTCAGACAGGAACCAGTGCCAGACCTTCAACAAACCAAGACTGCAGTTATTCATCACAGCAAGGGGCAGCAACCTTCCAGCAGGATGCAAGTGAGTACAATGGGGAGGAAGAGTAATGGAACTATATAGGGGCTAGATCATAGAGTATGATACATTTACACAATGTAATACTATTCAGCTGTCAAAAGAAATGAGAAAATTTTCAGGTAAATGGTTGGAACTGGAAATAATCATCCTGAGAGCAGTAACTCAGATCCAGGAAGACGAAAATCACATATTTTCTCTCATAGCTGAATGCTAACAGATATACATGATGCAACTGGAAAACCCACAGAGGTCAGAAGAAAATAAATGGTCTGGGGCAGGATCATGGGAGGGGAAATAACACACAAAGATATAAAAGGGTAAAGAGGAATAACAGAATAGGAAGGGTTAGTTGGGGTGGAGAGTGGGAAGGCAGGACAGAGGAGGCAAGGTAGGGATACTTAACACTAAGACTTTTAGAAAAGGATATATGGAAACTTACCAGTACAGAAAAAATTTTAAAGTATATACTTCTATATTTTAAAAGGTTAAAAGGAGTTACCTTATAACAGAGAGACATTTCTCCTACTAGACAGCATAGGCTAGTAAAGTCAAATCCCAGAGCCAGGGATGGGTTCCCTCTTTTGAAGCTGTTGACCAGGGGGGTCCCATAGACCCTCAAATACTACTGGTCATTGCCTCTAATCTTGGTAACCCCCCAACCCTGAACTTGATGATAAGACCCTATTGCTGAAGATGGTACATATGTGAACCATAGAAAAACATAGAAAATCAAGCTGGTACTGACTTCAAAGTTTCATCTCTACTGGCTAGCTTTCATAGTGTAGGAAGCTGCCATTCACGCTGCCCAAAGAAAAAAAAATAACCATTAACTTTACCCAGATGTGACTCCTGCTTCAACAACAAGTGGCTTGGCAACATATAGCCAGTGGTGCAATAGTGGCATGAATATTAAGGAAATAACCTATCACTTTCTAATGGATTTAAGGTCTCCTTCATAAAATTAATCCCATACTTGACACTGACATCAGGAATAGGAACATATGTCTAGAGAGGTCACAGGATATGGGGAAAGCCCAACATTAGTATTCCATTAAATACATATATCATTAAATTGACTCCTAATGACTTATTGTCATACCCACAGATTAATGTGTCTCTCAACTCTCAACTATGAAACATTTTTATGCAGCAGATGGTTATTAAAACAGAGACCCACAACTGCCCAACATATAGAGAGGAAAGGCTACAGAGTGGTTATTACTGAAATGGCCACCTGTATTAAATTTTTGCCTGAAAATGTTCAGGGATCATTGTAGAAGATGTAGCAAAAAGATTGTAAAAGCCAGAGGTGGTAGATGACAAGGAAACAGAGTTTTCCAGACACCTTGGAAATTACTCATATGAACTCATACCAATGGTGACAACATGCATAATACCATGTAAGCTCAATTCAGAGAAAACTACAGCCTAGATGTGGGGAAGTGGGTAAGAAACCTCAGCCTTACATGAGGAACTCTTGGAAAGTGATGGCTGCTGGGAAGGGGAAATCAGTCTCTCTTAAGAATGTGACTCTTGGTCAACCACATTCCAGTGGATGGATGCACACTCTATTTATACTATTTATATATAGATGTAGATATCTATACACACATATAGAGAGACTGGTTTATATATATGTATATACATATATGTATGTATGTATGTGTGTGTGTGTGTGTATGAAATTGTGTGGGAGTAACAATGGGGAGTATAGATGGGGAGAGGGGATGTAAATATGATAAAAATATATTTTATGAAATTCACAGAAATTCGATAAAAAGGAAAAAAGAATATATTTGTTCATACATATACATGTATTAAGCAAGTATTTGTTTTCTTTGTCTCTTTATCATGTAACAGCAATTGAAATAATATAAGCAACTTAATGTTACAGTTCCATATTATCATATTTAACTTAGGATATGTTTAAAGACTAAGTATTTGTCAAGGAATTTTGCCATTTATTCTTGGGAAAGAATCATGCATTTTCAGGTGTATATGGGGCAGTTTTATCATGTTAGGCAGAATTGTGACATTGTTATTGTCTTCATTTGAAAATTAAGTATGACATAAGTGGATGTGAGTAGGTACTGTATCAGTCTAGGTTCTCTATGAATACATTTTTAAAGGGGATTTATTAAATTGGCTTACAGGATAAAATCTGAGCAGTCCAACAATGGCTGTGTCACACTGGAGAGGCTAACAATCTAGTAATTGGCCAGTCCATGAGACTGAATGTCTCAGTAGTCCCAATTTGGTGCTGATGATCTGGAGGATTCCTGGAGATGCTGGTCTGCAGTCTACATTGGAGCCCAAAGAAGTTGGTTCTGGTATTAGCAAATGAACATCACAGTAACAAGATAGATAAATTTGTCAGTGAGAGTGACAATAAACAGGCAGAAAACAAAATATCTCTTTGTTCATGTCCCTTTATATAGGCTGCCACCAAAGTGCTGCTCACATTTGGAGTGGGTCTTCCAGCTTCCAATAATCTGATCAAGAACATTCCTCATATTTTAGTTAATTCCAGATCCATTTAAGTTGACAACCAAGATCAGATATCACAGGTGTCAAGTTGACAAGATATGAAATTGTGTTGGTCAGTCCTGGTTATCAACTGGATTAAATGTGGGATCAACTAAGACTTACACTTCTAGACATATCTGTGAGGAATTTCCTGGAAGGACTAACTGAAGGAGGAGGAGTCTCCCTCAAAGCAGGTGTAAATAGGTTTTTTTTCCCTGCTGACCTTTGCTCCTTGTTGGTGTATGCATCTACCCTGTTGCTGTTGCCATCTTTTGCTGACGTTTGAATACAACTTCTTTCACCTTCCAACTTGGACCATTCTCTTGTAGGTAATAGCTTTGTGTTTTCTATCAATGTCTATACTTAAATTTGATATAATTTTGTGAAAGGTGTAAGATCTACCTGAGGTCTGGTGAAGCAAGTCCGGGAGGCATGGATAAGGGAGGTTGTCTAAGTTTGATTAAGAACTGTTGTGTGACATTACAAAAGCCCAATAAAAATACATTGAAAAAAGATCTGTGTTCATCACTTTGGTCACAGGATATGGAGAAATCATACCAAGAAAATTTCTACAAGCTGGCAAGCTTTCTAGTACTGGAAGGTGGGGTGCAACACAGTCTGCCTAAGTGTCAACCCTGTGAGCATCAATAATGACCAGTGTGATGCTCTCATGTGTGCAATATTGGCACAACTGTTATGAGGGGTTACCAACCACTTTATGATTGTATTTAAGGCCAACTCCACAGGAGGTAATGCATGATTGATATTGTAAACTCTGCCAAGAATCCATGGTTTGGGAACACAAAATCCTAGATATGAACCTACTAATATTATTTTGCTAATTTGATATAGTATCATACTGCTCTCTACTTTTGTATTGTTACAACCATAGATTATCTCAGTTTTCAAACATAATCGGAGAAGTTTCTTTGTAGAGTGGATGGCGGGACACAAAAACTCATAAGTAGTCAAAGTGCAGAGAATAAACGTCTGTGAGGTGCTCAGCCAAAAATGGACACATATATCACATTCCTATCCCAAGGTTCAGGACCATCACAGAAAAGGGGATGGAAGATTGTATGATCCAGAGATCTTGGAGTAATGGTGTGAAAAAATGTCTTCTGTATATGTTCTGGATATGACAGAACCATTTCATTCATGAACCCACAGCAGCTGTGGTTGCCTGCACAAGAAGAAATACTGAAACGTCAGTAGGATTGAACATATGTATAATGTTTTGAAAAACTTGTATCTTAGCAATACTGAATCTTCCTATCCATCACAATGCACTATCCCTCTACTTATTTAACTTTTAATGTCTATCATTAGAGTTTTATAGTTTTTTCCCATATAAAGCATTCATATTTTGGAGGTGGTTAATGTAAATAACATTGTTTTTAATTTTCAAGCTACAGTTTCTAATTGATAGAATATAAGGAAATTGCTGACTTTATTTATTAATCTTGTACTTTAAAAACATGTTATAATCACTATTTAGAACCTAGTATGATAAGCATATTAAGCACATACCACACAAGCCTTATAGCATGAATTCAATACCAGGAACTCATGATGGAAGGAAATAATTGACTTCTAAAAGTTGTCTTTTGACCTCTGCAAGCACACTGAGGGAGATAAGCGTCTGCTTGCATGCGTGCACCCACACACGTGCGCACACACACACACGTGCACAGACACATTAATAATAAAACAAAATTATAAAATAATCACATTAGTTTTAAAGTTTTTGTGGATTACTAGGGATTTTTTTTCCTTTATAATCTTGCCTTGTACCAAGGTATATATTCTTTAAATTTTAAAAATTTTGTATTGAGCTTTCGTACATTTCATACAACAGTTCTTAAATTTACATCCCCTTCCCATACACACCCCCACCAACTAGACCTCATATATTCTGCCATACATGTGAAGTCCAATCCAGTCAAGCATTTGTACCCATATGTCTTTCAGTGCAAATTCGTTCACTGGAGTCTGGTCAACCTATCTAGAGACTTTTGGTAAGGCCTATACTCCCTTGCCCAGTGGTAATCAGTCTTCAGTAGTTCCCAGATTAGGGCCGACTGACCACCCATTTCCCTCACTCCACTCTGAACCCTTGTCTGAGTTGGCATGGGTCCTGTGCTCCATGCCACCATTGTCACTAGTTCCCATGTGCAAAGTGTATTCTTTCTTCCTTCATTTATTTATTTATTTATTATTTATTTTTGCTTATTTGTTTATTGTCTTTGAAATAGGGCATTTCTATAGCCACAGCTGTTCTGGAACTCACTATGTAGACCAGGCAGGCCTCAATCTCACAGAGATCCACCTGCCTCTGCCTCTGCTTTTTGAATGCTGGGATTAAAGGAATTCAGCACTATGCCTGGCTCTCTTTCTTCCATTTTAATCACGACCTTTAATTTTTCTTTTCTAGTCTGCACTAGGTAGGAATTCAAACAGTATGTTGAAAGTGGTCATCAGAGGGAATAATGCTGCCTTGTTCCTGAAGAGTGACAGTTTTATAAAACAGGTTTGTAAGATCATAGGAGCTTGGATTCAGGACTTACTTTTCCATGAATTACATAGTAGCTGTGTAAATATGTAGTATTTATAAGCTTATTCTCAGGAGTTTAGTGTTCAAGGACATACTAGCTGAACCAAGGATAGACACAGTATGTCATAATGTGGAGCGTATTCTGCTGTTTATATCTGAAGAAATTATGCAGTAAAATGAATACTATGAATTTTTATGTGGTGTTGCTGATTAAGTTAAGAATTCTTGGTGCAGTTTTAATGTACTAAATTGCTATAAAGTCAAGACTTGGCTCAAAACTGAATAGTAAAATATGATAAAAGGAGTAAGATAAAAACATAGAAATTACTTCATATTACCTTTTAAAAATTAAAAAAAAATAGCTATGGACTGGTTCACAGTATGGCTATGAGTCAAAGAACTTCACAAAGCATAAGATATAACTACTGTATTGGAATTACTTTATCCAGTTTAAAAAACAATATGCTCTTGTATAAGTCTTTGAAATGGATTAGCTTAGAAATTTAGAGCTACAGAGAATAATGTTAATCAAATTGCCTATCTGATTGTAAAGGAAATGTTTTGGCTCATAAAAGTAGGAAGTTCAAAGGAATGACTCCTAATAACTTAATGCATGACTGGACCCAGAACCTCAAACGACAGCATCATCTACAGCGGCAGTCATTTTTCTCCATCGCTTTGCTCTGTCCTGTTTTGTTGTACTTTTGTGCTCATGTGAAATCTTGACATGAATATTTGATAAGGTCACCAGGAGTCTCATGAATATATTCTACTAGATAACTATCCCAGCATAAAGAATGTTTCTTTCTTAATAATTCTAGTGAAACATTGAATTAACACTAGTCTGCTGCTTTTTTATTATTATTAAATGTGTTCTCAGGTTCATAACAGATGAATGGTATAGAGTTTCAAAGTGAAACAGCAACATCCTTTAACATAAATATTTTTAAAATGATAATTTTTAACGTATATTCTTAATGAATTTTTGTACATTTCATACAATACAACTTAATCATATTTAGATCTTCTCCCCTATCTGTACCCCCACTAAGTCCCCTCACCGAATTTCATACCTCCTATCATATATGTTAATGCCTATCCAGTCAGATTTGTGTATGCAGCTGTTCCTTGGTGGGAGTTCATCCACTAGAGCCTGATCAGCCTAGTGTCAGTCCCTTAAATAAGTCCAACTCTCCCTCACCCAGAAGTGATCAGCTGCCAGTAATTTCTCAGCTAAGGTTATGGCTTCTTACCTATGTCCCCAGTCCTATGTTTGTCTTTGTCTGGTTTAAGTTTGCCTGGATCTTGTACATGCTGTCACCATTTCTGCAAGTTCATATGATCAAGTTCCTCGGTTGCTGGAAAACTCTGTTTCCTTGTGGCCATCCATCACCCCTGGCTCTTAGTCTTTCTGCCCCCTCTTCCACAATGGTCCCTCGCCTCTGGGTAGGTGAGGTTTTAATACAGGAGTTCTGTTTGGGCATATGAACTCTGTAGTCATTCTCCACGTTTCGGTCAGTTGTGGTTTTCTATGTTAATCACCCTCTGTTGCATGAGAAAGTCTCTCTAGTGAATGTTGACCTATGCATTAATATTCTTTCACCCTCTGTTCCTCTTTATGCTCCATAAGCCTCAGATGTAGAAGTTCTATTGTAGATGTGTAACTTAGGACTGGGCAGCTCACAGACAATTATTCTCTGTGTTTCACCAGTTGTGGAATTCTGTAATAGTTTTCATCTGTGGAAAAAGAGGCTTCTTTGATCAGTGGTATGAGGTATAGTTGGTTGTATATATAGGCATCCGTATTTGGTGTACATAATAAATTATATTTGTTTAGGGATGTGACAGACATAGGGTTTTCTTTATGATTTGCAATCTCTCCAGCCATGTGTGTTTGAATGTTTACAGTGCCACACATGAGTTCCCTCACATTGAGTGGGCTTTAAGTACAGTTGGATAGCTGTTAATTATCCCCAAGATAAAAGTGCCACTACTCCATCAATTCACACTTTGCTATACTGGCTATTGCTATGGTTATTAGGTTATTAGTTTGGACCACTGGTTTTTTCCCCCTTAACATCTTGCATAGAATCATTTCAAACTATGAGAGTTAGTTTTCAGGGAGGAGGTTTCCAGGTCAATTCCAGCTCTATTACTCCAAGTCCTGTGTTTGAAGTATGTACTGTCTTCAGCAATACGGTCTTACCTTCAAATTCTGGAAGGAAATCAATGCTATGGCAATAAAGTGTGTTATTTAGAAGTCTCTTAGACTACCCTGAGCAACAACTCGAAGGGAGGTTTCTCTTGTCTGGCACTGTGTTTCTTGCTATTTAGCCTTCAGTGATATACATGCACTCATATACATATATTGTATGTGTATTTTTCAGTAGAATTTTGAACTAATACATTGTCCCTTGTCTTTTTATACTATGAAAGCATTATTTATCTCTTCTTCCACTGTCTAGCCCACTCTCTTTCCTCTCAATTAAAATATTTTCATTTCCTCTGAAAATACCTGTCTCCTTCTATCCCTTTCTCTTGAATTTTGTTTACTCCCACGGGTCCTTATATAACACCCCCCTCCTAAATTCCCAGTAAAATTCTCCCATTTTCTCCATTTCCCCCTTCATGACATCTGTCTCCTACTAGTCCCCTCCTTTGGGCTCTTTTTCCCCCATTACTCCCATGGTTTCTTTCTATTTTCCTGACTCCCATGGGTACATCTGGATATATATTCACACAGAAGAATTTGGAGCTAAGAGTCACAAATGAGAGAATATATTTTGCTCCTTTTTCTGAGTCTGGGTTACTTCACTTAGTAGAACAGTTTCTAGCTCCATCCTTTTACCTGAAAATTTCATAATTTTGTTTTTCTTTACTTCTGAGTATAACTCCATTGTGTAAATAAATGTACCACATTTTCATTATCCATTCATCAGTTGAGGGACATTTAAGTTGTTTCCATTTCTTAGCTATTGTAAAAAGAGCAACAAGTATGGGTGCTTAAGTATCTCTGCAGTAGGATGAGTCCTTTGGGTATATGCCAAGGAGTGGTAAAACTGGATAATATTATAGACTTGTTTTTTGTTTTTTAAAAGCGTTCTCCACATTGCTTTCCATAGTGGTTGCACCAGTTTGCAATCTCACCAACAGTGGATGAGTGTTCTCCTTTCCCCAAATCCTTGCTAGCATTTGGCATCATTTGCTCTTCTCATGTTACCCATTCTGACTTGGGTTAGATGATTTTGTTTTTTTACTTTAAAAATTTGTTGAGAATTTCTTACACGCACATAAGGTGTTTTAATCAAATCCATGCCCACTCCCTCCCCTCCAACACCTCCCATATCTCCCCACCACTGTTTTCTGACAACTTCATGTACTCTTTCTTTCTTTTTTTTTTGTTTTCAAATGGGGCTTTTTCTACTCTAACAGTCTGCCCTCTGAAGAGGTAACCCTAAAATATTTTTAGGGATTAGATAAGAGCTCCCAAGTACTTTTGACATTTTTGGCCTTTGGAACAGAGTATGTTGCTAAGAGGTCCAAAGACATTTTGACTTTTAGCCAAGAAACTGGCTACTTTTCTTTGGTGTCTTTTCCCTTAACTGCCTAGCCAATTCCTACCTCCTACTCTTATCATGCCATCCTCTGAAGGGGTTACCCAAATTGCCAATAGGAAATAGGGATGCTGACTGCTCTGGCTTATTCCATGATGAACAGGGATGCAGGGTGAGGCAACTGGGTATCCCCTACAGTATCTAAAAGTCTCTGAAATTGCATAACTCTTATCTGTAGGGCGAAAAGAAAGTCCTTGACTGGGGAATAGGAGATGTGAAAAAAAAGTAAAGGCAAGAGTAGTTAGCATTACAAGTTCAATACAGAAAACCAGAAAAAAAGGTCAGAACTGGACAAATTTCAAATGTTCATTTCAGAGTCCATTGAAATTTCTTGAGAGCTTCCAAAAACATCCCTCTATTGGGTTCCTCCTCATTTTTCTTTTGTCTGCAAAGGCTGAACTCGAGAGTGATGGACTCAGGATTTGTTTTCAGGCATTTTGATAGCTGTTGGAGTGGCTAGAATCAATATCATTTCCCTCTCAATTTAAATGAAATTTTAAAGTGGTTTTGATTTGCATTTTCTAATTATTAGGGATGCTGAGCAATTTTTAAGGTTTTTCCTAGTCATTCTTCTTTTGAGAGCTCTCTGTTCAGATCCCTAGCCCATCTTTTAATTGGGTCATTTGTGTTTTGTTTTTGTTTTTCTTCTTTTTTTGTGTTCTTTGTATATTCTGGATATTAATCCTTGGTCAAATTTGTAGCTGATGAAAATTTTCTCCCATTCTGTGGACTTTCTCTTCACTCACTTGGTTATTTTCTTTGCCATATAAAAGCTTTTCCTGAGCGACTGATATAAAATTTAAAAAGTCTTTTCCTGCACTTATGTCTTGTAGGGTACTGCCTGTGTTTTCTTCTAACTGTTTCAATGTTTCAGGTTTCACACTGAGTTCTTTGAGCCATTTGAAGCTGACTTTTGTGATATATAAGAATCTACTTTCATCAGTTATGATGGCACATGCCTTTAGTCCCAGCATTTTGGAAGCAGAGGCAGGTTAGGGTTAGTTCAAGGCCAGCCTGGCCTACATAGTGAGTTCCAGGCCAGCTGGGGCTACAGGGAGATTCTGTCTCAAAAAGACCAAAGAAACAAATCTAATTTCATTCTTTTACATGTGGATCTCCAGTTTTGCCAGTACCATCTGTGGAAGATGCTGTCTTTCCTCAAATGTACATTCTTGAAATCTTTGTCAAATACCATGTAGCTGTAATTGCATGCACTCAAATTTTGGTCTTCTATTCTGTTCTATTGATCTACATATCTGATTTTATGCCAATACCATGATGTTCTTATGACTATAGTTCTGTAGTATGGTTTGAGATTTGGTATGATAATTATCCCAATATTGCCCTTTGTGCTCAAGATTACTTTGGTTATCCTGGGTTTCTGCAATTCCATATGAATTTTTGAAATTAAGTCTTATTGGGCCAATTTTGGTCATGTTCCCATCACTGTGTTACAACAATAAAAGATAGAAATTCATCAGACCAGTAGCATAAAATATACTTGATATGGAAGAAGAACTGAATATGTTCATCTGCCTCCATCCTACCCAAATGACATGAGAAAGAAGAATGTAATTTCCCTTTCAAACAGGAGGGAAGGTATATTAATCAGAAATAGATATTCTTGTTACAAATATTAAACAAAAATAAAGTTAAAAATACAATAAGTCAATACTCAAATAATGAAACAAAACTGGTTTGATGAATGCAGAATTTTTCAATTTATCAACTAATGTTGTAGATGCAGTGACTGAAATAAATTAGGCAACAAAGACTTTTAGCTAGTGGGTAGTCAACTAGAATTACTGTTCCATCCTAGATTACATGTTCTACCGATGGTTGAACTTTGAATTCTGTGAATTTAATTTCTTATTATTAATAATGTATGTTTGTTCATGTGTGTGCAGGTAGACATTTTCACATGTATGTACAGAGGCCAAAAGTCAACCTCAATGTTTTTTCTCAGTTACTGTCCTGTGCTTGATATCACCATTGCCAAGAGTTCACATGAACAAGCTTCCAGTGGCCTGAAAGCCTCTCCTTGCCTGTGTTCATGAACTAACCCTGGCTCTTACAGTCTTTCTGCCTGGGCTTGAGCAGTGGTCCCTGAGCTGTGGGTAGGTGAGGATTCCCATCCAAGAGTACACACTCTGCAGTCTTTTAGTCTTTAAACTTGGCCAGTTGTGACCTTCTGTGTGCATTGTACTCTGTTGTATAAGGAAGCTTTACTGGTGAGAATTGCATTACTTTTCTCTTTACCCCTTGTTCTGCCATGTTCCATGTGTCTTAGGTGTAGAGGTTCAACTGTAGATGTGTTTCCTAGTACTTGGCATTTCTGAGATGTACATTCTTAATCCTTTTGGGAAACATGAAATTATCATATTCATTGATGTTTCATATGGTGATTATATTTCTCTCCAGCCCCGACATATATATTTTTGACAATCAAATGTTCCCTATACATGCTAAATAAATAGACCCTATATTTTTATTGCAGCTTACTCTTTTACAATTTCAAATTTGATTGTAGTCATGTCTACAGTGTAATGCACAGAAGTCATCTTTGTTAGATTGTATGTGATTAAAGTACACACTAGTTCATGATTCAATATAATTTAGGCATTTACCTGTTCTCTTAATTTGCTATCTCAGCTTACTCTGCAAGCCTGATTTGACTTTCTGAATCACCACTGAATACTCAATTTGAAATGAAGCATGTTGAGCATTTTGTGAAACACACACTCTGTGGAATCATAGGAAACAGGTGCAATTCCCATTGTCAAGGCTGATGATGGGTAGGGCTACTCCAGACAGAGAGCCTAGCATTGTTTGTTCATGCCAGCATCTGTCAATATAAAGTACATTTTAGCCATGAGTTGCACATTTTGAATCTATCTACATGGAAAAATGTCATAATTTTCCAAGACTTCTTTTGTCTCTTGGAAGTAGCGGTAGTTAAGGGCTTTCCAACTGTAAGTAGAAAAACGTATAGTAGTAATATACTCTTTAGGTGCAGCAATTATTTTTATTTTGAAAATTCTTCATACATGAGTTTGAAAATGAACATTTTTACATTTTTGTTTTTGGAGACACAGTCTCCATGTAGCCCTTGCTGGCCTAGAACTTGCTATATAGACCAGGTTAGCCTTAATCTCACAGAGATCTACCTGTCTGTGCCTCCCAAGTGCTGGGATTGAAGATGTGGTGCATCATGCCCAGCCAAAAATAATTATTACTGAAGTGTAGTTCTACAATTTACTTGCATCTTGCTTCCTATTGCTACAAATTAATAGTCGTCATCTTCATAAAATTTGTATTGAATTGGGATGATTACAATCATTTTGTGGAATAATGGAATAGAGATTATTTCAGATTTGAAAGTCTGTGGCCACAATTGCAACTGTACCACAATCAACAAGTTGCTGTCTGGGAAACTGGGATAGAGAGATAAGCTCCTTCTAGGTTTACTGTTATTTTAATGCCCACATTGAAGATATGGCAATGCTGAGGGTCTAAGGAGGGAGACACACCTTCAACGTGAGATAGATATAACAATAAATCTGTGAAGTAATGTTGGCCCCTGGTGCAGAGAGATTCTCCAGGGGGAGACTGATATGATTTTCAACAGAAATATATTAAATTTTTTATTTCACATAACATTTTATTCAAAACAATTCTCTGATATTTGTCTTGGTTATTAAACAATCATCTTAGATATAGCCTTGAAATAGTCTCTACCAGGGAGCTAGACTTATATTCTTATTAATTTTGGAAACCAAAGGACAAAGCAAGAAAAGCTGTTTTCAGGAGCGTAAGTGATCATTACACTGGGTTGGTAATGGATAACTCAATAGAATTTCTTTAATTTATTCAAGGGCTATTTTGATCCTCTTTGTCTCTCTGTCTCTGTCTCTGTCTCTCTCTCTCATTCTCTCTCTCTCTGTCTCTGTGCATGTGTGTGTGTGTTTCTAACTCACCTCTCTGTTACATTGGTGGCATTTATAATAATAATAATAATAATGGATTTTATAATAATAATAATAATAATAATAATAATAATGGAATTATTAATAGGCTGAATAAGATAATGTGTGTGCCTAAAAACTGATGAAAAACTAAACTATTTAGAAACAGAAATTTAGAGATTTATGTTGGAGTATTCATTTTAATTTCAAAGCATGCAACTTTAAAGCCAAACTTACTCCCGAAGTTTTGAGATGGTATGTGTGGAAATGTAAATACTAAATAATTGCTTCAGAGTAAATTAGTACACCAGTCATCTTCTAAGGGAAATATTAACAGGCAGTTCTTTATGAGACAACAGATCTGGAAAGTAATGTTAGATCTCCTAGTACTCATTTCTTACATATTAATTTAAAGAAAGTTGAATATTTGCATTAGTAAAATTATGCCTGGGGCTGAGAGATGTTTCAGCACTTAAGAGTACTAACAGCTCTTGCAGAGGACTTGGGTCTGATTCCCAGAACCCACTTAGTGACTAACAACCATCCACAACTCCAGTTCCAGGGGATCCATCATCATCTTCTGTCCTCCACAGACACTGGCCAACACAAGTCACATACATTCAGAATACACACAACACCCAGACACACACCCACACACACACACACACACACACACAAACACACAATTTAAAAAATGCTGCATATGTTATTTCAGATCAGATTATCATGGATCTACAACCTCATTATGGGCAAAGGCAAATACGTTGTCTCACAAGGCATACCAGGACAACTTACAAAGGTGAAGCTGTCTGACATTTGAACAGGATGTAGAGGTTCATAGTGGTGGAAAGTGCACTGAGTAACAGCACCTAAGATGAGTAAGGTCTAATTAGATACTAATTTTAAATAATTTTTTTATGTGAAGCAACAGTTTGCCTCTGGATGGGTGTTAGGTGCATCCATGCCAATGCACCTGCATTGAAAAAGTAACTTCATTTTAACAGAAAAGAACACAAACTTTTCTGTAACTTTAGCAAAGAATTCTTTGCTATGAGCTAATGCAATTATTGGAACAGATAAACAATCAAGGAAAAGTTTTTTGAAGTATTGTTTAGCATATTTTAGAATATCCCTGAGACGAAATTCTCATGCAATGTAAGAAAATATTGAAGCCCTGAAGCATGGCAAATATATCTCTTTTAAACAAAAAATACATTCAAGCCCAAAATGATGTTTTGCTGATACAAAATACCAAATAATATATTTTTCTCAGAATATAAAGTAAAATTTCTGGTAAAAAAATTCAAAGCTATCGAAGATTTTTTTCTCTATTTTCTCATATAGAATAATAAATACTGAGGTAGTGGCTGATTGAGCTTTGTAGCCATGTGAACTGCAATGTCTATGAGCACCTGTTAATTTTCAAAGAGTATCATGATAAAGTAATTACTGACAATGTTTTAAAAATGTGTTATATGTGAAAAGGAGCATAAAATTTATTAGGGAGAAATTCAGACAGCCAGGACAACTGACTGGCCTTGAAATCACTAAAGAACCCAAGGCATTCACTGGTAACAAATACTATCAATATTTTGTATGAGAGTTGAACTTGATCTATTAAAATTCCATGAAAATTCAAGAATAAAATAAATATGAAAGACTCCTTTTAAAGGTATTTAATAAAATGAGGTATCGCTTTGCATCCTTACTTCATTAAGCAGAAATGGTTTAGTTAGCTTGAGTAATCAATGTTCAGAATTTTATGACCTAGATAAATTTATTTATTTTTTTTAAATTCATAGCCAGGCTGGAGAGATGGCCTGCTGCCCTTGCAGAGGACCCGGGTTCAATTCTTAGCACCCACATGGCAGCTAACCATTCATAACTCCACTTCCAGGGGATCTAACATCCTCTTCTGGCTTCCATAGGCATTGCAAGACATGAGTGCACTTACATACATGCAGACACACACACACACACACACACACTCATACACATAAAATAAAAATAATAAATAAAATATTTTAAAAATTCACAGCCATTCCTGGTGGCATATGCCTTTACTTCCAGCACCTGGGAAGCATAGGCAGGCAGATCTCTGTGAAATGCAGGGCAGGTTAGTCTACAAAGGGAGTTCCAGACTAGCTGGGCTAAGGTGGGCCCTGTAAAAGAATCAAAACAAAAAATTACCAGATATAAAAACCAGATGTAAAGGTCAAGAAAATTCTATTTTTAATGTGTTTATTGAGGGCAGAAACCTTTTTAATAATAACAAATGACCCATGAAATGATTTATTATCATGTATACTGTCAATGACAAACCCACTCAAGTATCAACTATAAAGCAAAGCTTAATGTTTCTTTGTCTTATAACAAGATTGCTCTGTAGAAAACAAACTCAAACATTATATAAAATTAGTATGGATTTTTGTATATATCTTTAACATGTTTTGATCATTTAGTTTATGAAAATCATGCTCTTATGGTTCAAGCAACAAAAATTATTTTCAGACACCTATGTTATTAAAATACATATAATGATAACAAGCAAATCACCATTTCATTCACCCACATGATGCAAAATAATTTGATTTTAAAACACAAAGAAACACAATTCAAAGTTTCAATCAATATTAGTGCTGTACTGAAACCTCTACCATAGTATTTTATGCTCTTCACCTTGGAGTCTACCAAAATATCGCTCATATACAATATAATTATAAATGAGTTCATGCACACACGCACATTTTCTCTCTCATTATTGTGTGAGACTGTAAAAAAGTGTCACTGAAGAACAATGAGGTACTGAACCAATCTAGTGTGATTGTGGCTCTTCACCTCACCACAGAGTCTTAGAATGTGAGAGGTTAATCCTATTCTCATAATAATGATAATAAATATTATATTATCACGAAGAAGGATACTTTTGGAGTAGAAAACAAAATTCCACTGAGCGTTTAGAATAAACTTCAAGCTCTCAAAGCAATTAATTTGTGAAATGCTGCTTAGGGTAGTACAGTGAGGTTCAGATTTACATATTACATTTCTTATGCTGTCATGTGTCCTGGGAAGATTACAGAGACATCTTCAGTCAATTTCTCCTGCAACTCTAGCAGCTTTTAAATTTTTCCTAGCTTTATGAAGACATGATTAACACTAAATAATGTGTAAGGCTATGATTTGATATGCCTATATTGTGACATTTTGCTATAATCAAACTCATTAACAAACTATCACCTCACATATTGGGGTGTGGACATGAATGTGTGCATGCATGAGTGTGTGTGTATATGTCTGTGGGAGAACAATTAAGTTTTATTCTTTTCACAATAAAACACTAAGTGTACTTCCCATGTTATACATTAAAACTGCATAAATTATTTATTAGGTATAACTATAAGCTTTTTCCCTTTGATTTTCCACCATTCTTTTCTCCCTCAAGAGTTGTTAACAATTGATCTGCTCAGCATCCATGAGACTTGTTTTAGATTACATATATAAATGAGATCGTGCAGCGCATTTGTCTTTCTGTGCCTGAATAGTGACCCATGGATTTGTTCACATTATTGCATACAGCTTTATTTCTAAGTCTAAATAATAGAACAGCATTCTATTATGCATATATGGGAAACAATATTTCATATTTTTATCTTCATATGTTGAAGGATTCTGTTTTAAATCTTTATCTTGGCTATTGTGAATAAAGCTGCAAATAAGAACATTCAGATATTTCTTCAAAATACCTTTTCATTTCTTTGGCTATATATCCAGGAGTGGGATTATGTAATCTGTATTATATTTATACTTTTTGAGTAGTTCCTGCGGGGGCCTGAGGGCAGAGGCAAGGTAAGAAGGCGCCTAGAGGAAATGGCCGAGGCATGACCAGACTTGTTTTGAAGAATCGCTGATTGGCTCCTGCCATTTCCGTGCATCTTGGCAGCGCGTGATCACTTCATGAATGCTATGCTGTGCTATGGAGAGGAGACTGCATGCTCAAGTTGACCTTTAACATGATTGGACTCTTGGTTGGGGAGGAGATTTTCCTTTGTGGTTTTTGCCTTCATAAGCCCTGTAACGCCTGCAATAAACGAGTTCCTGCTTGACTGGCTCCCTGTCTTGTCTGATTTTCTACTGGGGAGACTGTGGATAACGGGAGGACAGCTCACCTCCCTTTCCCCAGCTCCTGTGTCAGGGCAGGATTCCCCAACATCTGGCGCCCAACATGGGGCTTGAAGACTACTCGGACCCACTATGGGAGCTGATTGCTGGAGCTAATTCGGTGAGTACCAAGGGAAGTTAGACCCCAAGAGATTGGTAATGCAACAAGCAAAAGTGAGGACCCAACGCTCACGGTGCTGAGACACATGTTGAGATCCAGGGGGTTAGAACAGTCCGATTCCTCATCAAAGACAGTCTGGGAGGCTGCCCTGCATCTTGCTCCCTGGCTGCCCATTGGCAATTTATTCCAGTGGGCTACCTGGGACTGGCTTGAAGAACTGGCTCACAAGGCAGAGATCAATAGAGGGGAGGAACAACCCTTGGGGTTTTACCCCCATGATCTCAGCCCTTAAGTCATGTTTTCAACCCGATCTGAACCCTGGGCATACTGGCCTTTCCTGGGTAGATAAGGCTGCAGGGGAAGACCAATGGGTTGCATTTGATGAGGAGAGAGCCCAATGGTTGAAGGTGAAACTAAAGCACATGCTATCAAGAGACCTGGAAAGGGGGGGGTGATGAGAGTGGGGGAGAAAAAGGGGGGACCCTGGGCAGTCGGGATGAACATGAGGGAGAGGAACCCTCTGCTCCCATGGGACTGGTCCAGGCTTTCCCCATAAACATCAACCCCAGCGTCCAACCGCCTGGTACGCTTGGGAAGCTGAAGATCTTAAAGAATTAAAGAAGGTATTGGCCGAGGTTGCCGCAGGTCCACCTGGGTCGACACCCTTCTCCAGGGCTTGGTATATCAGGCCTGTATGGCCAAAGGCTGGATGGATCTAGCCAAGGCAGTCCTCCACAGCCCCTTATTCATTAATTGGGTGGCACTATACTGAGAGTAATGTCAGGTCCAGGCAGAAAATAACCGTGCCACCAACCCCCCTGTCTCTATCACTTTCAGCATGCTGACAGGGACCATGGACGCCTTTGCCACTGGTGCCTAGCAGGCAGCACTTCCACCACCGTATAGAGAACAGGTCAGGGCCCTTGGCCTCAAGGCCTGGCATAAGTTGGATATGGGCCCTACAGAGCCGCCCATATTGGGGATCCATGAAAGCGCAGGGGAGTCATTATGTGAGTTTATAGATAGGGTTGAAAAGAGTCTAAAGAGAAAGCTTACCCCTGGGCCACTCAGAGAACAGTTCATAAAAATGCTAGTATGGGGCGGCTTGAACACCGACCATAAGGTCGCCTGTGCGGGGTTAAAGGACCGTTCCATGAGCAGCTGGATCGTGGCCTCAAAGGACATAGGGACCAAAACAAAGGCGACCGAGGCTATGGCCATGGTCCTCAAGACACAGACAGAGGCTCTAGCTATAGCCTTTAGAGAAGCCCTCACAGGCCTTGAGCTGCAGGATAGGCACCCCAAGGCTGAGGACCGGAGATGTTTTGGGTGCAGCCAGCCCAGGCACCTAAAGAGATACTGCCCACAAGGGAAAGCCCCTCTCAAGGTGGAGGGGGACAAGCCCAGGGCCCCATGCCCATGCTGCCACAAGGGGCTTCATTGGAAGAAGGATTGTTGGTCCAGGTATGATGTGGAGGTCAAGCCTTTAAACTAGATTTGGGGCAACCCCCAGCCCTGTCACCCAAAGGGGGAGGGTGCACAGGCCCTGGAGGGCCCACTGCCCACTAGATGGTCCCTATCATCCTGGGGCTCCTCCTTAAGATAGACATCTTGATAGATGGGCTGAGGTTCCAGGGCATTATTGACACCGGGGAAGATAAGACCATCCTGAGGAAGGAAGAAGTCCCCGGAAGGTGGCCTCTCAAGCCTGGCCCACAGGTGATGGGTGTCAGTGGCACCATGCCATCATGGGAGCTTAAGAACTGGCTTTGCTGGCAGGACCCAAATGGCACTAAGGGGGAGATCAGATCTTTGGTAGCTGAAGGGCTTTCCTACAACCTCTTTGGGAGAGATCTCCTGGGGGGGGCAGATGTTTTTGTGATCACAGACAATAGGTAGTTTATCGAAGGGGTCCTCGATCATGAGGAAATGAACAGGGTTAGACACTCCCTCGACTGCCTCTCAAAGTACGGGGGGAGGAGTCCGAGTCTCCCCGGGTCCACCCCCAATCCTTGAGGCTGCTGTTCCTCAAGTCCCTGCAATCTGATGGTCCTCAGGGAGCCCGGTTTGAGTGGAACAGTGGCCCTTGCCTGAGACAATGATCCAGGCTTTGAGGCATATTATACAGGAACAACTTTTGCTGGGGCATATCCGCCCCTCCATGAGCCCTTGGAACACCCCTGTTTTTGTCACAAAAAAGTCATCTGGCCAATGGAGGATGCTACAGGACCTCCGCAAGGTCAACGCCAGAATGACCCTGGAGGGAGTCCCATGGAGGGGACTGCCCTGGATACCCGCTATCTCCTCAGATCTATTTCTCATAGTTATAGATATCAAAGACTGCTTTTCCTCTATACCCCTACAACCCCACCTTCTCTATGCCTTCCATCAACTTTAGCACACCTGATGAAAGGTACAAATGGACAGTCTTTCCTCAAAGCATGGCCAATAGCCCAGCTTTCTGTCAGGGCTTCATAAGGGCTCTCTTGAGCCCAACAAAGTCTTTGCCACATGCTACTGTATATGCCTACGTGGATGATATAATTTTGGGGGCACCACATCACTATCAATTGCAGGAATTATACGAGGTCACCCAAAAATGCCTCCAGGCAGGAGGACTTCAAGTGTCCTTGGGCAAAATACAGACTGTTGCCCCCTTTAAGATTCTGGGGACTACATTGTCCATGGAAGGGATAAATCCCTTAAAGCCACAACTGACTATTAAACCTAATGTGCCCCTAAAGGACTTCAAAAACTGTTGGGGGAGATCAGTTGGCTACAGTCCTGGATGCCCTTCTCCACTGAGACACTGGAACCCCTGTTCCAATTGTTAGTAGGCAAACAGCCATCAGAGCTAATCATCTGAACCCACAACACCTAGACACTTTACAGGGGGTCCAGGAGGCCCTGGACCAAGCCCAACTTGCCCACTATATGCCTGGAAAGGACCTTGAACTATGGGTGCTCCCCAGCGAGGCCCTGATGACATCTGTCCTAACACAAGGGGGAGGCCCCTCCAATGGGTGTATACCTCCCTAGGGGGTACTCCACGGGTGTATACACCCACTGACCAGTTGGCTGACCTAATTGAGAAAGGACAGGATATAGCCCTGAAACATTATGGCATTGACCCCCACAAGATTATTATCCCTTATCAGCTAAAGGACTTTGAATGGCTCTGCAGAAACAACAGCCCAATGGCCATAGCCTTGGAGGGCTTTCAGGGAAAGTTGGACTGTCATTATGGCCCTCACAAATAGGTAACCTTCTTTCTCACCCTCCACTGGGGGGCCCCAAGGCTTTTTGTCAAAAACCCTCTGATGGAGGCGTATAATGTATTTACTGATGGAGGAAAATTCGGAGCCGCTGTAGTAATTTACCCGGCAGTGGGAACAGAACCAAAAACATTCATTCACACTTGCGAGGGCTCCACTCAATTTAAAGAACTCATGGCCATTGCCCTAGCCTTGTTCAAAGTAGATGACCCCATGAACTTGTTCTCTGACAGCCTATGTGTAGCCAACCTTCTCCCGGGATTACTAAATTCTCATATTCGGCTAGATGACAACCCTATTGCCCTCCTAATGATCCAGGTTCAAACACTGTTAACAGAAACAAGGGCCCCCATTTTCTTACAGCACCTTAGGGGCCACCAAGGACTGCCTGGGTTCCTCTCCCAAGGCAATGCAGAGGCAGACAAAATGGCTTCTACCCATATCTTATCAGCAGGCCTGGAGAAAGCTCAACAACTGCATAATCATACCCATGTAAATTGGCAGGGACTCCATAAGAGGTTCCCTCAAGTCCCTATCAAGGACCTTAGAAAAATTGTACATACCTGTAAGTCTTGCCAACCCTTTCTACAGGTGCCACCCCTCCAACAACCAGGGGTAAATCCTAGGAGGCTGAAGCCTAACTCTCTTTGGCAGACAGATGTCACACATTACGCTCCTTTTGGAAAACTCAAGCATGTTTTCGTGTCTATTGACACATTCTCACATGCCTGCTGGACTACCGCCTATACAGGAGAAAAGTCTAAACATGCTAAGTTTTACTTCCTCCAGTGCTTCACTACGCTGGGATTACCTCAAAGGATTAAAACTGTCAATGGACCATGCTTCATAAGTAAAAGCTTACAGGACTTCTTCTCTTTATGGGGAATCCACCATAACACAGGGATCCCTATAACCCCCAGGGCCAAGCTATCATAGAAAGTAACCATCAGGACTTAAAGGCCCAATTACAAAAACAAAAAGGGGGAGTAAGCCCCCACCAGCAGCTAGGTTCGGCCTCATTTACCATCAATATCCTCAATTTTCAAAAAGGTCATTTGGAATCTCGATTCCCAAAACATTGGGTGCATCAGGAGCAAAGACCAGAGGTATGGGTCAGATGGAAGGATTCAGTAGCAGGATAATGGCGAGGACCCGACCAGCTCCTTACTATGGGCAGGGGGTTTGGATGTGTCTTTCCCACGGATGGATCCCAAGCCATCTGGGTACCTGCAAGGAATCTAAAGATGCAGGAATAACCCTGTCCCAAAGGTAACAGCCCTTTGAGGAAGATTTATATGTGTTACAGAATGGAGTATTTTGGATGGAAGGCTTTCACTGCCATGCTTGCCACTGCTGCCCTGGCCATCATCATCTTTATTGTTACCGTCATTATTCAATATCTGATTAATAGGTGGCTGACCAAGATCTGTCAATAATGGTACTCCTTCTCCTGCTAGCCATCTGTCAGATAAAAGCCGAGGGCCTCTGGGCCTTGGTCCCTTCCCCACCTATACTCTTGCCCTTTTCTTGAGTGAAGAGCTGGCAATTACCAAAGACATGTCTCTGTTAGCTTGCGACCCTTGCTTTAAGTCACTTTGTCTCTCCCTTTACAGAGTTCAAAATATTACTAAATCGCACCCACAACTCATGGACTATATTCATGGCCACTGGAACCAACAATTTCTTAATTATTCCATATTGCTGACCAATTAGATTATTGCTCTAAATTACACCTGGGCCCCAGACCTATTGATGGACTCCTCCTTTTTTAGTAAGGTATGGGAGCATGTTTCTAATGCTTGTGCTAGCTTTTGTTCTCCTCAGGTGTCTCTTCTCAGTTATCAGAAGACAAAGACAGAAGAAGAAAGTCCTGGTCCAACTTGCCCTGACCACCCAATCCCCCTCGGGCCCCTCCTCAAGACAAATCCAGGCATGGATGCTTGAGCTAGCCTGAGGGCCCATGTTGTTTTGCTCCCTTGTGGGATAGACCTCTGACATCTAAATGTGTGGCTAATCCCAATGAAGGGTAAGACCCTCCCAGACTGATGAACTTCTAAGCAGGGGCAGTAAAGGCAATCATGGTTATTCAAGGGCGGGCAACTTCAGCACCTGAGGAGAGGCGACCTAAGACAGGGAGGCCATAGCAGCGGAGGGGAAAGGGGATGGTGCTTCCCGTCCCTGAGGGTATCCTTGAGGAACCTCACTTTTAAAACAAGACAAGGGGAGAGATGCAGGGGCCTGAGGCCAGGGGCAAGGCAAGAAGGCGCCTAGAGGAAATGGCCGAGGCATGACCAGACTTGTTTTGAAGAATCGCTGATTGGCTCCTGTCATTTCCATGCATCTTGGCAACGCGTGATCCCCTTGCGAACGCTATGCTGTGCTATGGAGAGGAGACTGCATGCTCAAGTTGACCTTTAACATGATTGGACTCTTGGTTGGGGAGGGGATTTTCCTTTGCGGTTTTTGCCTTCATAAGCCCTGTAATGCCTGCAATAAACGAGTTCCTGCTTGACTGGCTCCCTGTTGCGTCTGATTGTCTCCCAGGGAGGCTGCGGGTAATGGGGGAACAGCTCACCTCCCTTTCCCCAGCTCCTGTGTTGGGGCAGGATACACGACAAGTTCCCACACATTTTTCTGTAATGACTGTACGACCTCAAATTACTATCAACAATGTACGAGGATTTTCCTCTACATTTGACTAACATTGTTATCTCTTGTCTTTTTTTTTTTTTTCAATAAAAGTCATACTAGCAAGTGCAAAATGTTATCTTATTCTGCTTTTGATACCATTGTTCTGAAGGCTAGTGAGTGATTCTATTATTTTGTTGACTGCTAACTTAGCAGTGAGTTTTCTGCCATAGGTCTTACTTCCTGAGAGATGGAAGCATGCATCAGGAAGTAGCTTTTCAGTTGAATTTGATGATATTAAAGTCTTTTGAACCATTACAGCTAGGTGGTAAGTCCCTATGGTAGAAGACAACACATACTTTGGAAGTAGGACACAGAGAAATCAGCATTGACTGACAAAGATACTCTCTCCTTGCTGGCTAGCTTTCATAGTGTCAGGAGATGCTTCACAGGTTGCTGTGGGAGGAAAAAATCAACAATGGTCTTACCAAGCACTGGAGCTTGCCTGCTACAATTTTGACCTATTAGGCAAGGCAAACCAACTTGTGCAATGATGGCAAGACTGATTAAAGGGGTAACCAACTGCTCTATTGATTGAATTTGAACCCTGTTATACAGGAGGGAATTCATGCTTGATACTGTAAGCATGGTCAAAACCCATGTTTAGGGAAGTACAAGGTGGGGAAATGATGTTCTTTTGCTAAATAGTCATGTTGTCAAACTGTCTTTTAAACATTTATGGTTTTGTCCATAGTTTTGAACTTCTCTTTGCTTTGGTTAAAAAACCTTTCTAATTTTAATGTACGATGTTTAATGTATAACTCTTCAAAGTGCTGAGAATAAGCAGCCATGAGTGCTCAGCCATAGATGGGTCATCTATGTCGACCTGCCTCCCACCCCACATCTTGGCTCAGGGAGCATAATAAAAGAAGGGGCTGAAAAAATGTAAAAGCTGGATGATGGGGAGGAGTGCTATGAAATGCTGTCCTACGGATGTGACATGGCTTTTGCACATGTAAACTCACAGTATCTGTAGTTACCACATAAGAACCACACAAGTTCAAGACAGTTAAATATTCCAGCATACAGGAAGAGGCTCACAAACCCCAGCCCTTAGCTGAGGAGCTTAGCTAAGCTAAGGATTGGTGCTGTGGAGGCAGGGTCACTATTCTTTGGGGTGTGTCTAGTAGCAGGTTGCCCATACCCCAGTGGATGATCCCACAATCATTGGGAAGGGGTGGGAGGGAGTTGGAGGGAAGAAGTGGGCATGGATATGATTAAGATGCATTGTATACATCTATGAAATTCCCAATGAATAAATCTAAAAACAAGAAAATAAAAAATGAGAAAAAGTTTAGGGCATTGATTTTTACCAAGATTATTATAATTAATCATAACTAACATAATTGTGTGATACTTTATTAGATGAAAATTTCCATCACTTTTATAAATAAAATACTGAGGCAAAGATGTGCTTATTTACATTTGTAATAAAATGTTTGAAGTGTTGCAAAAGCTGTTAGTAAACATAAAAGCATCATTGTTACAGTCTTTAATCAATATATTTGCATATAAAACTATTTTTTCAAAAAAAGAACAACTGATATTCACAAAAGACTTAACAATTCAGTTAGTAATTTGTCTTCTTGGTAGAATATGAAAGAGATTATAGATTAGAAACAAGAGTCAGTCTACCAAGGCTGCCATCATGATTATAGCAAATGTGTTAGTAGAAAACCTCAAATGATTTTTATGCTTAGACTCAGTCATCAGTTTGGCACGTGTGAATATTATTCGTGGTTTTCTAGTCCTGTTTTAACTCTAAATAGGCAGACACTTTCTATTTTTACTTTCCAAGCAAGATATTTAGCAGGTTTGTTCTAAGCAGTCAGGGAAGAAATCAGCAAATGTAAGGAAAAATTTGTGCATTTAAACTTCCAAAGGAGTGTCAAACTCTTTATTTGTGCTTCACCAGAAAGGATGACTACATAAGCAAATCTGCTCACACTCATATCCTGCTCTTACAAGTTTTAGGTGATATGCAACTAGTGATACCAGTATGTTATTTAAATTTCACACCTACTCTATGCCAGGTGTGTATATGTCTTTAAAATAGATGATTCTGTCATGGAGACTGTTCACTCGATGTGCAGAAGCATGAAGCTGAGCTTGGTGTTCAAGTTGCAAACACATCTAACAATGTGGGTGATCGATCCCTGCATACTGTGAAAATACTGCTTCATTTCAGGGGGACAATAGCTTTCCAAATAAATTTCTTCATTATAACCATCAGGCAGGTTAATATATAACACAAATTGATTGGATATATGCACAGTTCTACTGGAGAAAGCAAAATCAATGTGACCCAGCATGCAGTAACTACCACAGAAGGCTGAGAGTGAAAAAGTAAAATATAAAACACGTGAATTTGACGTGCTTCATGACCTTTACCTTTGAAACCTCTTGGACAAAACAAGACACTTTCTCTAATATGCACAGCACTGCCTATATCTAGGTGTTCCAAAGAAATAGTGCAATGGGCATTTGATAATGAATATGACTCTTAGATGAATCATTGTACTCGTATTAAGACTTTTCTGAATATTACTATACATTTTCCTAAAAGCAGAATTAGGGACTTCTTGTATAATTGTTAGTGGATTTTATTAAAGCCATTCTTCTCCATTCGTCATCTTTAGAGATCCCCAAATAGTCTGAGTAGTAACTTATTTATTTGTTTTCTTAGTAGCTGCACCAGAAGGTATATTGCATATGCTAAATTTGCTGACTTTTTATAGGATCCTAAAAAATACTTTCATAGGGTAAACATATCTTAATTGCCTAGTCCATAAAATGATTATGCTGTTATATTTTATACAAGTATGAATAAATTGAAAGAAGTTCCCTCAGACTATTTGTATGATGCTTGTGATAGGTAGAAATGTTATGCCTCCTCCAGCCCCATAAGATGTTCCTGTCTAAACACCAGAGTCTATGCCTATAAATGCTTTGCATGGTAAAAAGGCTTTGCTGATGAGATATGGTGCACTGACCTTGAGAGACAGAGACAGTCCTGGATTATTAGGTGGGTTCAATGTATTCACCTGAGACCTCAAAGCATAGATCCTGTCTTGACTCAGAGATGAGGTGGAAAAAAAAGAGAGAAAAATTAAAACCATCTCAGTAACTTGTTCTATTTCTGGTTTTAAAACTGAAACAGAATGATGGCCCAAGAAATGTGGGTGGATTTTACAGGATGGAAAGACCTTCAAATGATAGGCAGTAAAGAAACAGTATTCTCAGACCTATGATTTCAACATGGGGATTTGGTAATACCTCAAGAAAACAGGAAGGGAAACTTCCCCTGGAATCTACAGAAAGGATATATGTTGCCAAAATTCATGATTTGACCTCCATCAGACCCATGCCAGCTTTGACCTACAGAGATATAAAAATTAAATCTTGATTGTTTAATCCACTGAGTGTATTTTTTAGCAACAGCAATGGAAAATGAACATTTTTTCCTGCCTGACCATGTGAGAGATACTGTATTTTTACATGACTTGTCTTTTGCTACTGAAATCCTACATTCATCGTGTACATTGAAATTTTAATCTTTCCAACTAAAAACCTTCACACACACATTTCTAATGTGTAAAGCAAACCACTTTAATTAATAACAACATTTAGTAATAATTCTTATTCAAAAGATTTTGCCCTGTGTTGTCAGTTGTGTTTAGTGGTCCAACAGGGTACTAATCCTGCTTGCATTCATATCATCGAGGGATGCTGCACAGCCCATATTTACACTGTAGTCATTGCTTTTGATACTTCTGCTAATAGTGAAATATATGCGTTCAGAAGATTTGGTATTTAGTTTTCTTTTCAACAGATTTCATATAAATGTCCTGAACTTTACACTAAAAGGTTTGCTTGCTTTGTTAAGATGAAATGTCCTTGTTGGATCAAGCACAATGGAACCTTGAACAGTATTTTCCCTTTTACAGAAAATGTGATTTTAAGTATCAGACACATTAAAATTCCAGTCACAGCGTTTCACATGAAAACTGTGATGATAAATCTTTGAAGAGAATTTCTCAACTCACAATCAGAACTATTGTAAAAAATAATTCATTCCTGCTGTCATGAACAAAGGAAATGGAGAAAAGTTGCTTTTCTCCAATTCATCTAATATTATAGCAATATATTTATTATAATAAATGGAAATAAAGATAAAAGATGAACCTGATTTAAAAATATGAAATCATATATTTTCATCCTTTTAATAATAACTTCTTACTTAAAAATGTTGTTATATTTATTTACTCTGTGTGTGTGTGTTTGTGTGTGTGTATGTGTGTGTGTGTGTGTGTTTGTGTGTGCATGTGCACATGTTTGTGTACTGGAATGACATAACCTGCATATGGACGTCAAGAGACAACTGTGGGAATCAGTTCTCTTTTACCATGTGTATCCTAGGCATTAAACTCATATCACCAGGCTTGTCACTGAATGCTTTGACCTACTGAGCAAACTTGTCAGCTCTGTTTTCAGGATTTTTTTTTTTTTTTTTTGAGCTAGGGTCTCACTATGCATCCCAAGATGACCTGGAACTTGATAAGCAGCCTAGGCTGACCTCGCTGAGGTCCTCTGCCTTGGACTCCCAAGTGTTGGGATTGCAGGTATGCCACCAGACCTAGCTCTGAAATCTTGTATTTTAAATTGAATATGTGATTTTTTTAAAACAATGTTTCTTTCATTCATTGGGAAGATGGCTAAGTTCTATCTTTGACTTTGGACAATAACTTGTTACACATGATACATTAAGCTAACATTTTAATGCAATAATTCATTTTAAAGATGTCCAAAGTTAACTTTAGATCTTAACTGTTTTAGTACACTGCACTGGCATGACATAACCTTTATATATATATATATATCTCAGTGGACTATAATGCACACAAATTGGCTTCCATTCTGTATAACACTGGTGTCAAGAGCTTATGTGATATAACATCTGTTATCTATTATTTGTTCTGCTTATATCATAAAGTTTTGTTCTGCCCTCCTGCCCCTTGTGAATAATACCATTTGTTATACTTTGATCAGAATGTAATGATTAATTTGAATTAAATATGCTAATTATCTGGACAATGATCAAGATGCTATAGGAGGCAGGACACTGTAAAATATGAGTATTGAGGACCATTATGATCCCAATTTTAAAGGAACATATACAATTTCAGGAAGGGTCCAGTAATCCTAAGAGAGGAACATAAGTCATAGATTGATTTTATTTGCAGAAAAGTTAAAGTATGTCAAATAATTTGCTATTTACATTTTTGCTTTGAGAGTATTATTATATTTGGCACTAACCAATTTGCAGTGACAAAAGTCAGTTTCATGACAATTATGGCCTGCAGTGTTGTAGTATGTTTTCAGTTCCTGACAGGGCCTCATCTGCCTTGTTTTCATTAGTAAGCCATATACATTATAAGATACAGTCTTTATGAAATCAATATGCTTACTACATTGTGACTTAACCGCACATCTTGTCAGTGACTACAGCCTGATAGTTATTATTTCTCTTCAAGCTGTTAAATTAGGCACCTCAGACACCAAGTTTTCCGATGTCAGTCTGCATGTTCAGTCTGTGGTGCTTTTGTTTCTTCTGAGGAAAATAGCATTTCTGAATGTGTAGCTTAGGCCTTCTTTAGCACAGATGTAATTTTTTTTTTTTTACAGAATAGCTTCAGTTTATTTTATAATTTTTAAAAAGTATTTAGTAACCATACAACTAGAAGTATTTCATTTCAACAGCATTTAAATATTCAATAACAATTTCCAGAGCTAAGATGCATCTCTTTCAAAATTGGCTGTAAATTTTAAGGTTTACAGTTGAATTAATACAATTATACAATATTGTATTCAGTATAAACCCTATAAGACATAAAATTGAACGAGGTTTTAACCTTTTAAAAAGATCTCCATTTCATTACTAAAATATACTGTTTCATACAGAAAAACTCATTTTCAATGCAACTAACAGATGTTTGTACATGCATCTCTAATGTCTATATAGGTGATTATTACTAATCACAGTAGGTTACTCTCTGAGATCCTTGACACTTGAGCATGGATGACTTGAGTCATCAGGTAGATTTCAATGGTACTGTTTTTCACATCTACTAATTAACTTGAAGCAAATTTTTATGCTTCTTCCGCAAATATGACTCATTTTTTATTGATTGATTTTTTTGTGTGTATTTCATACAGAACATCCCCAAAATTCTTATTCATCTGTATACCAACATTCCAAGTGACACCCTTCTATGCTCCCCCCACCCCCAGAGAACATATACTCTCTCATCCCTGTTACTGTCCACTGTGTGGTCAGTGCCCCCAGCTGTTCCCCAGCACTTGCCCAGGCACTGAATCTATTCAGCCTATCTAGAGTTCCTTGTTTTAGGAAGATCAGCTCTTCATCTAGCAGCAAACAGCCAATATTCCTTTAGATAAAATTGGAGTCTGCTGTTCATTTTCTGAGTTCTATGCTGGGTTACTGTCTGGGAATCTTTTGGGCCATCCTGGCCAAAAACTCAAAGGCAAGTGTCTCCTGTCTAGAGTTGTTTCTTGTTATGTAGCCTTTAGCTATACACATGGACTCTTTAAGAATTACATTGACCCTTTTAATCTTTGCTTATACTTTCCTTTTTGGTATTTAAGATGTTGCAGTTGGCCCAGATAAACTAATTTATTTTTACTCTTAAGGTTGTTTGAAGATCTGTTCCTCAGGGGTCACATGGGCTTAGGAGGAACCCCTGACTCCTTTCCTCTACCAGTTTCATCTATGTGAAGATAAGTCAAAGGCCCTACTTGACTATGGATGGCTTCACTTGGAAGCTTGGAGGAAATGGTTCCTCTGTATTAACATTCCTCTTTGTAGAAAAAGACACTGGTTCAAGTCCACCTGGTGGTCTCCATGGTCTCCTTGATCAAGAGGGCAGGTGACTCATCACAGTTACAGGACATTTTGAGAGACGCTCCGTAGTCCTCTGGAACTTAGTCGATCTCAGAGGGCAAGGAGCAAAAACTGTCCTCTAAGTCCCTCTGACCAAATTAGTATAGGCCTCAAAGTATGGCTGTTAAACATCAAAGTAGTTCCACTAGTCTGGTGCTTTTAATTACCATGTGATATGTAGATCAAGCTTGGGAAAAGACCAAAGTTTCTTAGATAAACCTTGGCTAGACATATATTATGTTGCTTGAACTGGTCCTATGTATAATTTGGCTGTCAGATGTTGGACAACTATGGTTCCCTCTGTTTTTTTTTAACTACCTAGGCATTATTTATCTCTTGGATTGTCGAGCACTTTCTGGATAGTTTCGCCATTTGAAGTGCCCCCGTTTTTCCCATTTCTCCTTTAATAATACCTTTCTCCTACTGTCCCACCTCTCTAGAGCTCCTTTTTTCCCTTTATCCCCAAGGTTCCTTGTATAACCCTCCCTCCCCCGTCCCCTTAAAATAACCCATTTTTATCCATCTCTCCCTTATTAACACTTTTTTCCTACTGTTCTTCTCTTTCAGATTCTTTCTTTTCCTTTATCCATCTCCTGGTTCCTTTTCATTATCCTGGTTCCTGTAGTTAAGTCTGGATACATACTCACTTATAAGGATTTTGTGCTGGGATCCACATATGAGGGAGAACATATGTCATTTGTTTTTCTGAGTCTGTGTTACTTCATTTAGTATAGGAGTTTCTAGTTCCATCCATTTACCTACAAATTTCATGATCTCAGCTTTCTTTACTGCTGAGTAAAACTCCATCGTATAAATGAACTATATTTTCATTATCCACTTATCAATTGAGGGACATTTAGGTTTCTTCCCTCTCTTAGCTATTGTGAAAACAGCAACAAGAAACAAGGATGTACAGGTGTCTCTGCAATAGGATGAGTTCTTTGGGTATATGCCAAGGAGGGGTATAACTGAGTCAAACAGTAGGTTCATTTGTAGTTTTTTAAGAGTTCTCCATACTGCTTTGCACATGGGTTTAACAAGTTTGCAACCCCACCAGCAGTGGATGAGTGTTCCCCTTTCCCCACATCCTCTCCAACATTTGGTGTCATTTGTTCTCTTGATCTTAGCCAGTCTGACTTCAGTAAGATGAAATCTTAAAGTGGTTTTAATTTTCATTTACCTAATTACTAATGATGTTGAACACCTTTTAAAATGCTTCTTAGCCATGTTTAACTCTTCTTTTGCGAACTCTCTGTTCAGCTCCTTAGCCCATCTTTTAATTGGGTTACTTCCATTCTTGATTTTTTTTGAGTTCATTATATATTCTGGATGTTAAACCTCTACCAGATGTGTTGCTGGTGAAGATTTTCTCCAATTCTGTGGGTTTTTTCTTCATTTCCCTGGTTGCTTCTTTTGGTGTACAGAAGCATTTTAGTTTAATGAGGTCCCATTTATTGATTCTTGACCTTGTTTCCCAAGCAATTGATGTTTTTAGAAAATCCTTTTGTACACCTATGTCTTATAGGTTATTGCCAATGTTTTCTTCTAACAGTTTCAGCATTTTAGGCTTCACATTAAGGTCTTTGATCCATTTGGGGTTGACTTTTTTGCAAGGTGAAAGATAGGGGTTTAGTTTCATTCTTCTACAAGTAAAGATCCAATTTTGCCAGCACCATTTGCTGAACATGCTGTGTTTCCTCCAGTGAATGTTCTTGGCCCCTTTGTCAAATATCAGGTCTCTGAAATTGCATGTACTCATATTTGAGTCTACAGTGTTGTTCCATTGGTCTATGGGTCTATTTTTGTGCCAGTACTATGTTGTTTTTAATGACTATAGCTGTAATACAGCTTAAAATCTGGTATAGTAACCCCCCCCCCTTTTCAGCATTGCTCTTAGTGCTCAGGGTTGCTTCGGCTATCCGAGGTCTTTTGTGGTTCTGTATGAATCTTAGGATGGTTATTTCCTACTCTGTAAAGAATGTCACAGGGATTTTCACTGGCAGTGCATTGAATCTATAGATGGCTTTTGGTGGGATGGTCATCTTCACAATATTAATTCTTCCAATTCATGAGCATGGAGGTCCTTCCATCTTCTGATGTCTTCCTCAATCTCTTTTAAGATTTAAAAATTTCATTGTAGAGGTATTTAATGCCTTTGGTCAGGTTTACTCAAAGATTTTTTTTTTTTTTTTTTTTTTTTTTTTTTTTTTTTTTTTTTTTGCCGCTATTGTGAAGAGGAGTGTTTTCATCTACTCTTTCTCTGATTGCTTGTTATTGGTTTATAAAATGGTTACAGACTTTTGTAGATTAATTTTGTAAACTGACACTTTACACTTTACTGAAAGTGTTAATCATTTCTAGGAATTTTCTGGTATAATTTTTGGTGTCTCTTAGATATCATATCATCTACAAAAAAGGATAATTTGATTTCTTCCAATTATTACTCCTTTGAGTTCCTTCTCTTGACTTACTGTTCTTGCAAGAATTTCAAGCAGTATTAAAAAGGAGTGGAGATAGTGGACAGCCTTGTCTGGGTTCTGATTTTAATGGGAATGTTTCCAGTTTTTCTCCATTTAGAATGATGTTGGCAGTGTGTTTGTTGTATATGGCTTTAATTATGTTGAGGTATGTTCCCTCCAGTCCAATTCCTTCTAGGACTTTGAACATAAATGCATGTTGAATTTTGTCAAAGGCCTTCTTTGCGTCTATTGAGATGACCATGTGGTTCTTTTCTTTAAGTCCATTTATATGATTTGTGACATTTGTTGACTTGTATATTGAACCATCCCTACATATTTGGAATAAAGCCGAATTGATCATAGTGGATGATCTTTTTGATATGTTTCCATATGCCGTTTTGTAAGTATTTTGATGAGAATTTTTGCCTCTATGTTCATTAAGGATATGGGTTACAGTTTTCTGTTTTGGTTGTATCTTTATCTGGCTTTGGTATTAGAGTGATGCTGCCTTCATAGAAGTTCTCCCTTCATTTTTATCTTTTTGAATAAATTAAGTAGTATTGGATAGAGATCTTCTTTAAATGTCTGGTAGAATTCTGCTATAAATCCATCTGTTCTTGGGCTTTTTAAATCAGGAGGGTTTGTATTACCATTTCAATTTCCTTATGTGTTATGGGTCTGTTTAAGCTGTTGATCTCTTCTTGGTTTAGTTTTGGAGGTTCCCATGTATTAGATACACATCCATTTCTTTCAGGTTTTCAAATTTGGTAGCTCATAGGTTTTTAAAGTTTTCCATTATAATAGCCTGGATCTTTTTGGTGTCTGTTGTGATCTTTCCCCTTTCATCTCTGGTTTTGTTGATTTGGAGGTGCTCTTTCTTTCTTTTGGTTAACTGGGATATGGGCCTATCAATTTTTGTTTATCTTTTCAAATAATCAGCTCTTGGGTTTGTTGATTCTTTGTATTGTTTTCTTTGTTTCTATTTCATTAGTTTCTGCTCTAATTTTTGTTATTTCTTCTTGTCTGCTGGGTTTGGAATTCATTTGTTATTGCTTTTCAAGTGTCTTGAGTTGCAATTTTATGTCATTTATGTGTTCTTTCTGATTTTTTAATGTAGGCACTTAGATCTGTAAGTCTAAGGACTGCTCTCAACATGTCCCAGAGATTTTGTTGTGTTGTATTGTCCTTTTCATTTAGTTCCAGGAGTACTTTTAGCTCTCTCTTAATTTCTCCTTTGACCCATTCATCATTCAGTAGTGTGTTGTTTAATCTCCATGGGTTTCTTCCGGTGTTGATTTTAAGCTTTATTGCATTGTGGTCTGATAGAATGCATGGAATTATTTCAATCTTTTTGTATTTGTTGAGTCTTGTTTTGTGCCCCAGTATGTGATCGATTTTGGAGAAAGTTCCATGGGGCACTGAATAAAACTTTTATTCTTTGGTGCTTGGGTGGAATAGTCAACAGGCATCTCTTAGGCCCATTTGATGTGTGGTATTGTTTCATTCAGATGTCTCTCTGTTAATTCTCTCTCATGTTGACCTGTATAATGGAGACAATGGGATATTGAAGTCCCCAAGTATTTATTAGTTGGAATTATTCTGGGTCTTAAAGTTTTGTAGTACTGTTTTTTATGAAGTTGGGTGCACCAGAGTTTGGTGAATATATGTTCATGATTATAATATCTTCTTGGTCAATTGTTCCTTTGATAAGAACAAAATGGTCCTCTTTATCTCTTCTGATTAGTTGTAATTTAAAGTGTATTTTGTCAGATACTAGAATTGCAATGCCTGCTTTTTTCTTAGTACCATTTGCTTGGTATATTTTTTTCCATACTTTCACCTTAGCATAGTGCCTGTCCTTTACAGTGAGATGAGTTTCCTGCAGACAACAAAAAGATGGGCTTTGTTTCTTAATCCTTTGAAATAGTGTGTCATTTGACTGGGGAGTTCAGTCCATTGATATTTAAAGTTATTAATGAAAGATGTGTACTGATTCCTGTTGTTTTTATTTCTCTTCACATTCTTGGTGTAGCTGTGCATTTCCATAGTTATACCTTCATTACGTATCTTCCTGTAACCCCTTGGGTATATTTGAAACTTTCTTCAGCTCTATTACTAAGAACTCTCAGAAGAGCTGGTTTTGTAGACATGAATTCTTTCAGCCCATTTATGTCATGGAAGATTTTTCTTTCCCCTTCGACTATAATAGACATTTTGGCTGGGTAAAGTTATCTGGGTTGGCATCTGTGGTCATTTAGAACTGCAACTACTTTGGTCCAGGCTCTTCTGCCTTTCATAATTTTCATTGAAAAGTCAGCAGTAATTCGGATGGATTTCCTTTCTATGTGACTTGTTGTTTTTCTTGTGTAGCCTTCAGTATTCTTTCTTTGTTTTGTGCATTTAGTGTTTTTTTCTATGATGTGCTGTGGAGAGTTTCTTTTCTGGTCCTGTCTATTTGGTGTTCTACATGCTTCTTGTATTTGTATGAGCTTGTCTTTCTTTAATTTTGGGAAATTTCCTTCTACAATCCTGTTGAAGATCTGGTCCATACCATTATCTTGAGATTCTTCTCCTTCCTGTATCTCTTGATTCATAAGTTCGGTCTTTTTATGGTGTCACACAATTCTTATATATTCCATTTTTGTGTTTTCTTAAATTTTTTCATAATCTTTCCTTGAGTGATCTAATTTGTCCACTTTATCTTCTGGTCTTGATATTCCGTTTTCCATTTCATTTGTCCTATTGTTAGGATTTTCTCCTGTAGTTTCTAATTGGCTTACTGAGTGTTTCACTTCCTTCTTCACTTCAGTCTGATTATTCTTCAATTTTTCTAACTCTTCTGAATTCATTCAGAAGTTTATTCCTATCTTTTTTCAGTTCTTTGATTTCTTTGTGTGTTCTCTAAATTCACTGAATTCTTTTATAATGTTTATAATTGTTCTTTGGGATTCCATGTGCTGTGTTATCTCTAGGATATTCTCATTGTACTCCTCTACAGGACTGTTGGGACTTGGTGGGGATATATTATTTTGTTTTCTCATGTTATATTTTTTTCACTGTGACTTCGACATATGGATTTCTTTCATAGTTTCTGATTCTTGTGTGAGACCCAAGCTTTCCTTTGTTGAGTTTTGGTCTGCTTCTTTTTATAAACTTTGTGTGCCTTTGTGGTTTACTTGTGGGACATGAAAATCTGGTTAGTCTAGGCTTCAGGTTCTCTCTTTTGATTTTGTATTGGAGGGGCCAAATTGATTTTGTCTTCCTGCTCAGGATTTCCAACAGAGCCCAAGTCAGATTAGGAGCAGTTCCTCTCAGGCTTTCTCCTAAAGACTGGATCCCTCCAGGAAAGATGCTGATCCCATGAAGCTGGGGACTGGGCTGCTTAGAAATGCAAAGTGAGGTAGGGATGGAAAAAGGCTCCAAGGGTTTATGGGGACTAAAGGGAGGGATTGAGTTGGTCTGGAGGCAAAAGACTGGGAAACAGTAGGGAGTCTGGGCCAAGAGGTCAGTCCAGAGGTCTGGGGAGCCAAGACAAGAAAGACAAGAAAGTGTCCCTGCTAGGAGGAGAGATTGGGTGGGGGAACTGGAAGGGTGAATGATGCTGGGGGAGTCAAGGCACAGTGGGTCCTGCCAAACTTACGCAGGAAACTGGTAGATGTAATATTCTTATAAAATGAAGACAGGTCAATTCCACTTTTAAGTTTGTACACACAGGCCACTCAGTCACATTTAAGTTTCAGATGAACAAATAATTTGTATACTCCATGAAATATTTCATTCATGACTGTACTAATTTTTTTTCACAACTCAGAAATTCAAACTTAATTGGGATAAATTACAATTTCTGTCATTTTTACAAATGAAATATGTAACATTCTTCTTTTAGTTTTGGTCAACATAAGATAATTATTTTATTCCTAAAGATTGATTACTAAAATTTCAAATGAGGTTTCAGAAGATGATGAATCTAACCACTTGACTAGATCTATAAACCATACAATAAACCTATGATAGTAAAAAACAAAACCCTAAAATGTAGCAACAACTGAAAAATTTTAACAAGGATGGTAGTGAAGAGCAGCAGAGTGGAAATGAAACACTAAGACAGAGAGCAGCTTGACCTAGATCCTCTGTGGAACACACTCCCAAGTACAGTGTCAGAATCACCACAACCACTCCTGACACTCATTGAGCCCTGGCCATTTTCTTTGAGTTTGTAATTATATTGTGTTTAGGATAGTGTGTGTGTGTGTGTGTGTGTGTGTGTGTTCTCACATATGTTCAGGAGTTTGTTCAATCTCAGTGGGAACAAGCAAGGAATGTTTGGAGTAGAGAGGACATCATGCTGCTAAATAGTTGCCATTTGAGAAACTACAAATCTTCATTTAAGCAGAGAGAGCAACTTTGGGCAATATGGACTGGAAATGAGTGCCAGCAAGTGAACACTGGGTGTTCATAGAGCTCTAGACTTTCAGTAGAACACCCATGTTCTACCCTTTCATTTCCCAGGTTGCGCCTGTCTTGGAGCACTATTTCAAGGAAGACCATAGCTCTGCTGGTAAAACTAGAAGAAAATGCTATAACTCCTGCTGGTCATGAAAAGGCTGAACCCATCTTAAACCACATTTATTCTCACTCCATCCACACTTCATTGTTCTTTTCCTTTCTTTTATTTTTGCGGCGCACTTTGACATTATATAACACAGGAGTAGCAGGATATACCAAAAAACAAGCTCTCATTTTCTCCAAGATATGCCTCCACCTCTCTGCAAGTATTTTTATTGCATGAAAGTAAACACATGCCAGCTTTGCAGTATGTGAAAATGATATCTTTTTCATAGTTACATATGTTCATATCTTTTAAAAAAGTTAAGTCTATGAAGGCTGAGAAAAATTGCATAAGTAAATGTCACCTAATTAACCATTAAAGTCACAAAACTGATTTAATGGAGTCTGAGGATAAATATATTTTAAGTAAGCAACAGA
>NW_008339910.1:4044096-4048014 GCF_000622305.1 Nannospalax galili | reverse complement strand
AATATATTTATTTCTATTTGTAACAGCACAGAATATTTTTGAACTCCAAGTATTTAACAATGAGAGAACTGAATGTAAAGGTAGAACTTTTGCTTATCAGACATATTTTTAAAACAAAATTTTCTGTGCCAGGCATGGTAGTACACACTGTTAATTCAGAACCTGAGAGGCAGAGGCAGGCAAACATCTGTGAGAACTCATCTACATGGTAAGTTCCAGGCCAGATGAGACTATAGCGTGACCTTGTTTCAAAAGTAAACTAACAACTAACAAAAAAGTTCCATTTACCTCTTTCTATGCATGTAGAACAGCAGTACTTGACAACTGATGGTATCTACATTAATTCTTTGGGGATTTTGCCTTATTTATTTTAGTGATTATTAATTATTGACAAGCAACTGGAGATATTATCAGAAGGAACTTCAAGTGCTAGTTATTCAGAAATCCGTATCTGGAAACAGTGATGAGGATAAGCAATGGTGGAGAGACTGGCAGCAGCCAGCCAGCCAAAGTACTCCTTTCAAGGCTCTGGGAATATCAGGGAAGAGGAAGAAGAAAGAATGGAAGGGAGGAGAATGAGATGTGCAACTTAAAGATGACTTCTGCAATGACATAGCCATTGCACTCATGAACTCACTGCAGCTGTGGTTTTCTATGGGCTTGCACAAGAGTTTATCATCAACAGGGGAAGGGATCATGAGGCCCCACCTCTCACAGTCATCAGAGTAGCAGGGACACAGAAGAAAAAGGGTGCAACTGGGAAGCAGAAGGGAATGAGGGAGAGAAATAAAAGATGAAAATGACTAAAAGTGTATGAAATTGTCAAACAAAATGCAAATTAAAATGTTCTTGTTAAGTAGTGATTATGAAAATATTCACACATTTAATGCCTATGCATTTGAAATTTATGAAAATCATTATTTGAAAATATGTTTTTGTGTCATGTCATGAGTAGATTCAGTAAAGCAAAACAAAATGAATTAGTTTACCAATATATACTCAGGTCATGATAAGAAATTTTCCCAAGGCTTTAGGGAAGTAAAATCCTATGTTCTCCTTGTGACTGAGGATAGATGAATGAAAAAGCAAACAATATTCTCTGACTTTACTACAAAAATCAATCTAATACTTGTAAAAGCAATTATTAGAGACATTGACACCTATAGATTTTGATGCTAGAGAAAGGATGGTCATTCACTTTTCTGAAAAGTTCTTAAATCATGTGTTTTGTTTTTCGTTTTTTGTCTTTTTGAGACAGGGTCTCCTTGTAGCCCCAACTGTCCTGGAACTCACTATGTGGACCAGGCTGGCCTTGAACTCACAGAGATTCACCTGCCTCTGCCTCCTGAGTCCTGGGGTTAAAGGCATCACTTTAAATTTCAATAATTCTCTCCATTGCATATTAACTTGAAATAGAATAAATAAGCTAAAGTATACCTTAATGTTTCTACCTGCTTTGATGTTTTATGTTTTTATTATACACAATCTATTTTAATGATAAAACACCTTTTAGAGGGGATGGAGAGATGACTCAGCAGTTAAGAGCAACGGCTGGTCTTGTAGAGGACCCAGGTTAACTTTGCAGCACATACCTATGGTAGCTACAATCATGGTAACTCCAGCTTCAGGGGCTCTAATTCCCTATTCTTCTGGCGTCTGTGGGCAACAAACACATGAGGATTACTCACATACATGTAGGCAAAATTCTCATACTCATAAAATAAAAATAAATAAAAAACATTTTAAATCAATGAAAGAATACAAATAATTAGATTTAATGTGTTTACTTTGGACTCTCAAAACTGAACTATAACTTTAATTGGTTCATTACTTAAATGGATTCAATAATTTGGTTCTGGTTTTTATGTTTTCATTTAGATTTTGTAAAGATGATAGCAAAAATATGATTGACAGTGCTTATAATATTTATTAAATTTTGATGTATGAGGTGCTTGAAACTTTGATTTATTGCACATCTATAATTTTATTTGATAAGAATCAAAGGCATAGTGCTTACAATAAATAGATATCATCTTGGGACATGGTATGTATGTAGCTTAACTAGTAGAGTATCTGTTTATTATACACTAAGCCCTGGATTTGATTTGTAGCACTGCATGAAACCAGATGTTATTATCCATGAATGCCTGCAATTCTGCCAATTATGAGGTAGAGGCATGTGAATCACAATTTCATAGTCATCCTTGGCTACATAGTGAATTCAAGGTCAGTTAGGGATATGTAAGACCCCGTATCAAACAAAATAAAATTAATAACTAAACAAACTAAACTCTATGTCATCTACCTTTTGATTCATATTTTTCCATTGTTTAAGCTGTGATCTATTTTTTAATCCATTACTATTTATCAATTTCATTCAATTTTTATTTACAAAATTTCCTTCACAGTGTTTAAGCAATTTATATAATTAATTTTTAAGGTAGCGAGTTCTCTAAAAGAAATTGATTCAATTTATTATGTCCTTGCTTGGTTATTAGAATGACTGTTAATTGCTTTCATTTTTTTCACAGTTAATAATTAATATATATAATAGTTACATTATTTTATAAATGGTTCCATGCATCCTAATATTTTAACAAGCAATTCACGTTACTTTAGATGCATATTTATTTTGCTGCATATCATCTGTAACTGCTAAATTTGGTGGTAGAACTGTCAGAGACTTGCATGAGGGCTGACAGCAGGAGGATGATGATGCCAAGTCTTCTAGGCTTCTTTAGAGATGAGTAAGTTTTAGAAGGTTATGAGTATAAACTTTTGTCTATTATTGTAACCCAACTAACCAGATTCTTTACCATTTTTTTCCATTGTATTCACATCAATTCTTTTTGGATGAACCAGTTTTCTTCACATTGTTATTTGTAAATTACTATTTATTTGTTATTCATTTATTTATCTATTTATTTATTTGAATTTAGAATTTTATTTAATATTTTGCTGATATAAACCCTCATAAAGTGCAAAATGGCTTTCACAATTTTTAAAAATATTTACTGAGATTTTGTGCATGTCATTTAATGGAGTTTAATCAAATTTAGATACGCTCCCTCATCTCTGCCCCCCCCATAGTACCTCCTACTGGATTTCATGCATTCTGTCATATGTGTTGTCTTACCTGATCAAGAATTTGTGCCCATATGTCTCTCAGTGCAAATTCTTCCACTGGAGCCTAGCCAATCTATCTAAAGTCACTCCCTTAAAGAAGATCTACTCTCCCTCAGCCAGCAGTAATCAGTTGCTAATGCCTCTCATGTGTAATATCATATTGTCTGAAACTAGTGATAATTTGCCCTCTTTTTTTTCAAATTAGTGCTCCTTCAATTTCCTCAACATTGCTTATGCAAGAGTTTCACACACTGTATTGAAAAGAGGTGGAGACAATGGACAGCCTTCTCTGATTCCTGATTTTAATGGAAATGCTTCTAGTTTTCTCCATTTAGAATGATGCTGATTGTGGGTCTGTTTTATATAGCTTTAATTGTGTTGATTTTTTTTTTTTCAGTGCAATTCCTTCTATGGTTTTTAACATGAATGCTTGTTGGAATTTGTCAAAGGCCTTTTCTTTATCTATTGAGATGACCATGCGAGTTTTGTCTTTAAGTCCATTTATATGATTTATAACATTTATTGACTTACATATATTGAACCTTCCCTGCAACTCTGGAATAAAGCTGACTTGATCATGGTGGATGACTTTTTTGATGTGTGTTTTACAGTTTGTGTTTTACTAAGAATCTTTGCATCTATGTTCATTAAGGATATGGGCTTCTAGTTTTCTTTTTTTTGTTGTGTCTTTACCTGGTTTGGGTATTAGAGTGATACTGCTTCACAGAAGGCATTTAGGAATCCTCCTTTTACTATCTGTATTTTTATAATTTAAAAAGTATTGGTTGTAGA
>NW_008339910.1:4038738-4042939 GCF_000622305.1 Nannospalax galili | reverse complement strand
AAGGAATTTGAAAGTTCTCCCTCCATTTCTATCTTTTTGAATAATTTAAGTAGTATTGGTTGTAGATTTTCTTTAAATGTCTGGTAGAATTCTGCTGTGAATCCATCTGGGCCTGGGATTTTTTTTTTTTCATTGGGAAGTTTTGTTTTGCTGTTTCAATTTCCTTTTTTTATGGATCTGTTTAAGCTGTTGATCTCTTCTTGATTTAACTTTGGTAGTTTCCATTAATAATAGAGTACGGGTTTTTAAAATATGCTCTGATAATATTCCGGATTTTTTGTGTGTGTCTGTTCTGCTGTTTCCCTTTCATCTCTGGTTTTGTCAATTTGGATTTGATCTTTCTTTCATTTGGCTAACCCGGCTAAGGGCCTCTCTATCTTCTTTAACTTTTCATAGAACCATGTCTTACATTCATTGACTCTTTTCTTTTTCTCTTTTTATTCCTATTTCATTAATTTCTGTCATATCTGAGTATGAGTGCATGTGTATACATGAAAGCTATATAACAAGAAACACAGTGCCATTTAGGAGAAACCTCCCTTCAATTTTTTGGTCAGGGTTGTCCAAGAGTCTCCAAAAATTACACAGGCTGTTGTCCCGCCTCTTGATTACCTCCCAGAACTTGAAGGTAAGACCCTATTGCTGAAGACAGGATATACTTTAGACACAAAACTTGGAGCAGTGGAGTTGGAACTGACATGGAAGCCTCCTCCCTGAAGGCTAGCACTCATAGTTCTAGAGGATACTATGTAAGCTGCAAAGGAGGAAAATCAGTCAATGATTCAACACAGTTTCAAAGCCTAATAACCACAGCAAGACTGGCACAATAAATTATAGTTGCACTTTGGTGGAAGTTTTATCTAGGGGATTATCAGCAGTTATCTAGCTTTAAAGCCCTCTTGATGAGAGGGATTCATGGGTGATACTGTATACATAGCCAAATACACATGGCTGGAGAGGTCAGAGATCTTAGGGAAAACCCTATCTCTGTTATAGCTAGACAAACGAAATTCCTACTGCATACTAAATATGGATCTTAATATTTACAGAAAAGAAAAACATATAGCAGTCATCAAAGAAGTTTATTTTTGGTCAGATGGAGGCTATTACAGAGTTCTACAACTGATCACACACAGATAATATACGTCTGAGAGATGCCCAGCCTTAAGTGGCACATCTACAGTGCAACCTCTACACCTAAGGCTCACAGACATAGTGGGGGGGGGCAGGGAAAATACTAATATATCCCTCAACTCCCACAAGGGAAGTTTTCTCATGCGACAGAGTATGATGCACACAGAAGGCAACAACTGGTCAGGTTTTAGAAAATAAAAGGCTGCAGTATACATGTCCCTGGATAAGACTCCTATATTAAACATCACCCAACCATGACTCCAGGACCATTGCAGAAGAGTGGGTGGAAAGATTGGAAGAGCCAGTATTGGTGCATGAAAATAAGCAGAGGCTTTCAGACCTCTTGGAACTTTCTCATATGAATTTGCAACAATGGTGACATCATGCACAAGATTCATACTTAATCAGACAAAAGCTCAGCATTAAACTATGGAAATGGGCAGCAGGCCCCACTTTAGCTGAGGAACTACTGGAAGCTGATTACTGAAAGGTGAGGTAGAGTAGATCTTCTTTAAGGGAGTGAATAGACTCCAGTGAATCGATAAACCTGCACTGAGGGACATCTTGGTACAAATGCTTGACCAGTTAGGACTTAACATACATAATAGATTACATGAAATCTGGTGGTTGGGGACTTTAGATAGGGAAGGGGGGGTCTAAATTTGATCTAGATCTATTATAAGAAATGTACAAAACATAATAAAATATACATAAAAATAAAGATGAATAAAAGAATGTTTTAATGAATCACTTAAATTATTTTAACTGAGTTGGTGCTATTAGAAACTTACAATATTTGTTTGGTCATGGCACATGTCTTTAATGCCAGTACTCAGGAAGCAGAGGCAGGTGGATCTCTGTGAGATGGAGGCCAGTCTGGTCTACATATTGAGTTCCAGTCAAGCTTGGGCTAGGAAGACCCTGTCAAAAAAGAAAACAACAACAACTAAAAATTTACAACAGTTACAGTGACAGCTAAAAAGTTCTGAGCTATTTACTTTCATATGACAGACCAACTATGTGGAATATTATTTTACTTCTGGTTACAGAAATGACAGAATGTTGGACAATGAAAATCACCTAAATTTCAAGAAATATCTTCTCTCCAAACTTGTGGTTACCTTAAAACAAAATATGTTTAAATGGAGTACCAATAAATATAAAGGACTATATTTATGAGCTTATAGAGTGACACAAAATACAAATGGCCAACAATAATTTTTTTCTTTTGGTCTCTGAGACAGGGTCTCCTGGCAGCCCCAGCTATCCTGGAACTCACTATGTCGACCAGGCTGGACTTGAACTCACAGAGATTCTCCTGCCTCTGCCTCCTGAGTGCTGGGACTAAAGGTGTGTGCCAACACATTTGGCCAACAATTATTTTTTTAAATGCTCACCATCCCTACTCATCAGGAAAATATGAAGTAAAACTACTTTGAGATACCATAATATCTAAGTCCAAATGGCTGTCATCAAGAAATGCCAATAAATGTTAGAGAGGATGTGGAGAAAGAGGAACACTTACTCACTGATGATGGGAGCTCAACCTAATGCAGTCATTATGGAAATCAGTTTGAAAGTTCCTCACAAAATTAAAAATATAACTACTATATGACTTAGCTATTTTACTCCTGAGAATTGACTGAGAGAACTTTACCTTACTGTAGAGAGAATCACACTCTCATGCTTATTTATGTTTTATACAGGATAGTAAGAAAATGGGACCAATGCAGTTGCCAATCAATAGATTAATGGATAATGAAACCTAGTACATTTATAAAGTAGAACACTTTTCATCCCTAAAGGCAAAGGAAACCACAAAATTCACAGAAAAATGGATGGACCTCGAGTGCATATTAAGTGTGTTCACCCAATTAAAAAAGAAAAAGATCTCCCTCATATGTGGATCCCAGCCTATAATCGATATGTGTATCTATGTGAACAAATGCAAGTGTAGGTATACTATAATATTTAGAAACTAAAACAAAAAGGATAGTGAAAAGATATACTGATGAATTAAATATATAGTGATCTTCATTCAGGTCCTTTGGATCCTCTGTGAGGATATAGCATGTTTTCAAGGCAAAATATTTTCAAGGCAAAATAGGTCCTTAAATGGGCAGTGTCCACATACAATTAGATGAGACGCTGTTACTTTCCTGGAAATTTAAATCTTAAATTACATTTTTTATTATTTGAATATTTCTGTATGCTATACTTTTTGTAAATACTAATAAACAGGTTTTTTTTTTAAATTTTTAAAAATGATTTATTTAATAACAACATACTTAGAAGAAGCATATCATTACAACACAATTCAATAACGGTTTCCTGAGGTAGGATGCATCTCTTTCAAAATTGGCTGTAAATTTTTAGGTTTACAGTTGAATTATTACGAGAACCTTGAGAGTGAGTAGGAAGGATGGACTGGCAGGTTGGCAAGCTGGCAGGCTAGTAGGTGAGGTGACTAAGCAGTCAGATATTCCTGATCAGGGCCAGTTTGGGGGGAAGAGATGACCTGCTCCTGCTGTGAGAACCCTGGGTTTCATCCACTTCTCTACCAAGATATTTACCAAACTCTTAAACAAAAGACTAGCAACTCCTCAAAGACCAATTCTGCCCTCTGTGATTTTGTAAAGTTCATCCCACCTTGCATGTCCTTTGTCCTGCAGAGTTTGGATCTGGCCTGAAGTGTCTTAGCTGTCTTTCTCAATTCTGACAGTCTCATAACTGTGCTGTCAGCATTAATCTTTGTTCAAGTTCAGACCTGGACTGATCTTCCTCCTTACTGTCTGAAACTCTCCTCAACCCACAACTCCCCTTGGGACAGGCCTTTGTAGAGCCAGGAGTAGGCTGCTGCTGCAAGGCGGCTGGGTGGAGCCTGTCTTCAGCAGCTTGGAACTAGAATGTGTCCTCTGCTCCCAGGGGCTCTGTGTTTAAAAACAGCACAGGCAACCCTCCCTGTGCTGGTGACACACAGACTCATGAGGGTGAATAATCATTTTGATAGTCATTTTGGGGGTAAGCAACAGAACAGTGAATAAAAACTCATCTCCAACTAAAAATA
>NW_008339910.1:4024886-4033230 GCF_000622305.1 Nannospalax galili | reverse complement strand
GTCCGGGCGCGGATAGCTGCGCTGTAGACTTACCCCAAGAGGCCTGAGGATAGTAGTGCAGGCTAGGAGAGTTAGCCGGTGGTCATAAACAGGTTTTATTCTAAATAAATAAAAAGAAAATTTTTCATTGTGTGGAATTGTCTATGATATTTGTTACAAAAGCAACTTTATTTTAGTGAATACACTGATAATATTTATTTACTACTATATGTATAATTATATTTAAACTAGTATAATATATAATATTTTATTCACTCAGAAATATAAGATATATCCCAAACTAAATCTTAGAAAGAAACATTTGTTTTATGATACACATTTATCCCATTCAAAATAAACATATGAAGGTATACTAAACAAATTTCTTAGGATAACATGACATTTCTTCTTTAACAATAAATTATTATACTGTGCTTGAATATTTTATATTGTGTCATAGAACCAAACCAAACTGAAAAGTGGTAATAACTATGTGTAATAAAAATAACAAATTATTGTGTTAGGTTTATCTGATGGTGTGAAGTTGCATGTATTTCAAGTGGAAAATCACCATGTTTCTCTGTACATGATTAGAATAGCAGACAAAATATCTAATTTTCAATGCTGACACAAGTCTCTATTTTTAAATTACTTGGCCAACTTACATTTTCTGCAAAATTGCTTTTCATAGTGACAACATCATGTTAAAATGGTGATATGTAATTTTCTTAGTTGGATTTAGACTTTTCCTCAGGAAATAATTTGAAATATTTCTATCAAATTTAAACTTTGTATTGCTTCATCAGTTTTCAATTCCCTGTCAGTAATAACCTTGTATTTATGTTATATGAAAAAAACGAAACAACTATTAAAAACTTCCTTATGTCCCAGAATTGCTGTGAATGTGAAAAAAGCTTTTCACTGATTGATTGCAGGTTTTATAACAATGAAAAGGCTATCATTTGCAAGCTTAATATCATTATTGATAACAACATAGTTTGAGTTATGTGAAAATATCACAAGTGATTTTTTAGGTGCATAACCTATAATTGGCAGCTTTTTTGTCTAAGGAGAGCACAACCTTTCAAAACATCTGTACAAAATGAAATTAACATGCCACTGAAAAATAAAAATGCCATCAACAAAAACATGCTAACGGCATTATTTCTTTTACCCTTATATCTATGAGATTACATATAGTTTCATGAGAAAAAATAACAACCTCAAGGTGACAGAAAATTAGAGTTGAGAATATAGTACAAGTATTTGACAGCAAATGTATATTTTTAATGTTAAAAGTCTGATCTTTCTATTTGTGAGGAAAACAAGCACCTTACATGAATCAAATCAAAAGTACAACTAAATCAGACTAAGCTCCATTAGAAAAGCTGTCATCACATACTTGCATCAACTTTTACAATGTACCGGATCTAGACATTTAGTCAATAAAATGTTTCTTCTTTTCTAAACTTAACACCTGAAAGAACTAACTGAATGAAAAACTGTACTTGAAGTTTTTTTTTTTTTACTTTTTCCCATAACTATTGCTTTGAGGCTGCTTAGAAATACTACTGAGGTATATATTTTGGAGCTAGATGGCTTGCTTATGACCTGTTGCATTTTAGTGTTGGGGAATAAACCAATGGTCTCATATCTATGAGATGATTACTCTGACAGTGTGCTATATGCTCGGCTTTATGGACTCTTCATGCATGATAGAGTTTTTTTTTTGAAGGGGAGCCAGGGGAAACACAAGTTTCATTTAAGTAAACTGAATACTGTAGTTTCAATTTCAGCTACATTTAAAATTAAAAGAATCAGTGTTAAAGGTAGTAGGGGGAGTAATTCTTGGTAGAGGCAGTGTTATTTCATGCATTTTAAAATCCTTAAGAATAGTTTGAATTAAAGTCATTAATAAATGAGCCAACAAACAGCACAGAAGTCACAGGCCTGTTTGTAGGACACTGAAATTGTGATACCTGTTCGTATGGTGACTAGTGACTATATTCTGGTCATAACACACTGAAATTTATACTTACTTTGAGGAACTTTAAAAAAGACATATATGTCAATAAACCTGATCTTTAATAAATTACAAATTAATACTTTTAAAATACCCCTCAGTGGTTGGAGAGATGACTCGGCAGTTAAAAGCACTTGATGCTTGTCCTAGTTTGTTTCTCCATTGCTGTGACAACACACTCTGACCAAAACCTACTTGGGGAGGAAAGAGTTTATTTGTCTTCCATCTCCCAGGTTACAGTTCATTGGGGAGCCCAAGGTAGGAACTCAGGGCAGGAGCTGGAGCACAGGCCATGGAGGAATGCTGCTTAGTGGCTGCTCCCCTGGCCCCTGCTCAGTTGGCTTTCTTATGCAACACAGGCCCACCTGCCCAGGGGTGGCACCACCCACAGTGGGCTGGGCCCTCCCATATCACACAACAATCAAGACGATGCCCCACAGACATGGCCAAAGGCCAGTTCAATGGAGGTAATTCCCCAATTGAGGCTCCCTCAACCCAGGTGTGTCAAATTGACACTAAAGCTATGCAGCATACTGTTCATCCAGAGGACCTGAGTTTATTTTCCAAAATCTATTTTGAATGGCTCACAACCAACTGTCACAGAAGCTCCAGGGGATTCAATGCCCTATTCTGACCTCCATGGCAATTCCTGAATGTAAATAAAATTTTTTTAATTAAAATATTACTCTCTAAAATTTGTAGTCTGAGACATATAGAAATATACAACATATGTATATTAAAATTAAATAAAATCACCTTTGCAAAATTAAAAGTATAAGATGAAGATCAATACTGCTCCTTACAGTAGGAGCATTCCTTAAAACTTTATTGTCAAAGATACTGCTGTTAGCACTAGAATTTGCACTATAGACATTAGCCATGTTAACATTTTCTTGTGCTAATAACATCAGAATTTTCTTGTGTGTGCAAGAACAGCAAAACAAGTCAGATTATCCATATGTATGTCTTCCAGGGGAGATAAGTGACCCCTTTAAAAAGTTATTAAGTGGTTTGGCAGTAGAAAATGGTTAGAGCCTCTTGTTCACTTGATTTCATCAAAATGTATTTGGTTTTTGCTCTAAAATAGCAGAAACTCTGAATACTTCCTCGTATTGACACAGACAGTTTTTTTTTTTTTGTATAATTGTTCTTGAATTTTTGTGTATTTCTTAAAAAATATTTTAATCATCTTTATCCCCCTTCCCAAAGCCACACCTTCCCATAGCACCCCCACCAGATTTCATGCTTTCTTTCATTTATTGAGTCAAGTTAGTGTACACACATGTCCTTTAATTCAGGTTTGTTGGCTGGGGTCTAGTCAGCCTATCTAGAGTCACTCCCTTAAAGACGATCAACTTTCCCTCACCTAGTAGTAACCGGCTACCAATAGTTATTTGGCTAAGATTGTGGCCTGCTGCCCATTTCCCCAGTTCTATGCTTGGTTTTAGTCTGTTTGTGTTTGCATGGGTCTTGTGCATGCTGACACTATTGCTGTAGGTAAATATGAGCCAAGTCCTAGGAGTTTGCAAGACTCTCTTCCTTTATGGCCCTGTACTTCCTCATGTGGCTCATACAGTCTTCCTGACCCCTCTTCCACAATGGTCCCTGAGCCCTGGGTGAGTGAAGTTTAATATAGGACTCCAGTCCAGTTAGCCACACTCTACAGACTCTTATACTGTATGCTTTGGCAATTTGTGGCCCTTTGTGTTCATTGCCCTCTATTGAGTAAGGAAGCCTCATTGATGAAAGTTGAGAGATGCATTAGTATTCTCTCTATCCCCTGTTCCACTATCACCCATGAGCCTTAGGTGTAGAGATTCCATTGTAGATGTATCACTTAGGGTTGGGCATTTCAAAGATACTTATTCTCTGTGTTTGACCAGTTGTGAAACTCTGTAATAGTCTCCTGTTGTAAAGTGAGTTTCTTTGATGAGTGGTGAATGGCATATTTGTAAATATAAGGATCCATATTTAGCATATAGTAAGAAATTACATTTGTCTAGAGATGTGACAGCCTTAGGATTTTCTCTAAGATTTATGACCTCTTCAGCCATGTGTATTTGGCTATGCTTACAGTACCACACAGGAGTTTCCTCCCTTTGAGTGGAGGTAGCAGTTGATTGCCCCCATGATACAAGTGTCACTACTCCACCAATATTTGCTGCTGTGGTCATTAGGCCTTAAAACCAGGGTTGAACCATCAATTGATGTTTTCCCCTAGCAGTTGGCGTAGTGTCCTCCAGAACCATGAGAGCCAGCCTTCAGGAAGGTGGTTTCCATGTCAGTTTCTGCTCCATTACTTCAAGTTCTGTATCTGAAGTATGTCCTGTCTTTAGCAATATGGTCTTACTTTCTTGTCCTGGGAGGCTTTCAAGGGCTGTGGCAATAGCTGATGCTGACTTATTTGAAATAGGTATAGGGCTCTAATTACTCCCTAGAATTTGGCTCTTAACTATCTATGTTAAGAACCATCGATGTCTCTTTCTAGTATATGTCAGTATTTTGAGATGTTAAATAATTTTATACACATTTATAATCACAAAATCCCCTATAGAATGAACACGAGTTTCCATTCTAAATGAGGAAACTGAATCAGAGAGTAAGTTACCTATGAGATGTTACAAGAGCAAATAAATGATAGCCGTTTGAAAAAATTAAATATCAGTCTTATCGTACCAAAAGTTTCGAATGCCAAAAATTTATTTTGTGTGTTGACATCAGAAGATGTTGATGTTTCTGGCTGCAGGATCTGTTCATAAGTAGCATCTTCTGTGATGATTAATGAAACTCTATTGCCAACTTGACACACCAAGGAACAGGAAATCTTTTGGGAAGTGTTTTCTCAGGGTCAGCACACAAAAGCTGTGCTTACAGGGAAGGTGGGAGAGGTCACAGCTGTATTTCAGCCTGGAAGCTGAACTTGGCAATTTGTAAAAGTAACCCAAATGGCACTAATTTTAGAAGCATCAAAGATTTTTTGTTGAAAGAATCATGGAGAGAAGCTGAAACTTGGCACTATGTGCCAGTGTTGGAATCTTTGAAAAGAAGCCAGGGAAGGTCATTGTTGAAGGTGCAGCATCAACTGCAGTAAGACCCCAAGACCATAGAATGTCCATAGATTGAAGATGGCCTGAGTAAACACGAACAAGCTGTGTGTACTCTGGATGATAGAGCTGGAGAGATGGGGCCAGCCAAGCCCTTTGTAACCCAGAAGACATGACAGTCCAGATGCCGTGCTTTGAGCTACAGAATTTGGATTTAGAGTGCTGAATTTTGGATTTCCTTTGATCCAATTGTTTCTCTGTCTAGTTTTTCCTTTATTGGAATAAGAAAACATTTAACTTTTTTTTAAATTTTATGGGAGACAACAGTTAAGAGACTGAATTTTTTTAAAGAAACTTGGACTTTTACAGTGCTTTATTTTTTTAAACACTGAAACTTAACTTGTTTTATATTGCAGTATTAATGTGATAAGTTGGAGACATGGAAAGATTATGGTTAACAGTGATGTGTTTGCGTTTCAAGCTGACAAAGGGTTGCTTTGTGATGGCTAAACTCAGTTGTTAACTTGACACAGCCAGGAAGAAGGAACCTCAACTGAAGAACTTCCTTCATCAGATGGGCCTGTGGGCATGTCTGTGGGACAGTTTTTTGATTGCTAATTGACATAAAAGGGCCCAGCCCACTGTGGTTAGTGCCATCCTGTGCCGGTGGGACTGGGCTGTATACATAATGTAGATGAATGTAAGACTGAAAGCAAGACAGTAAGCAGCATTTCTCCATGGTCCCTGTTCAGGTCTTGTCCAAGTTCCTGCCTTGGCTTCTTTTAACGATGGACTGTAACCTGTAAGATGAAATAAACCTTTTCCCACCCAAGCTGTCTTTGGTCATGGTGTAACAGGAAAGCAAGCTAGGACACCTGGAAAAGAAAGAAATGTGCACAGAAAAGAGAGTTACTTGTCTGAAATAAGTTGTTATTTTAAATGCATAAAATTCTCAACTTGGCAATAATTATTATAATTAATTCAACAATCATCTTGATTTCACAACTAATGATCTAATATTTAGTGATGAATAGGATATGCATACAATTTAATGAATCTTTCACATTAATTGCAATTGAAAGTTAATTGCAATGAGAAAATACAATGAGAAGATACCTCTTTAACCAAATTATCAAAGTTGATATCTTGGGACAAATCAACAGAATAATGTGTATCCATTCATGTAATTCTGACAAGGGCGCTCACTTCAATTCTCTGATATTCCTGTCAAATTTATATCCTGGATAGAAACAAGAGAATATATAACTCATGTCAAAATTGAAAGCTGCTCAATAAAATGACTTTCCTGTTACTGTAAAAAACATACAAAATATTAAACTCCTTGATTACAAAATAATGTGAAGAAAATGTCCCTTAAAAAGCAGATTAAGAAGCACCCCAATTATACTTAATTCATGAAATTATAATAAATACTTATATTGTGTATGAAAATGATGTGAATAATGGAATAGATAATAGCACTGCATCAATATTGATTTTGATAATAGTACAATGATTATATAATAGGATGCCATCATTAAGGCACACTGGTATTTTTGAATAAAATGATATGTGATATAGCAGCAACTTATTCATAAATGTTTCAAAAACAGTGTATTTGGGCTGGAGAGATGGCTCCAAAAGTTAAGAGCACTGGCTTCTCTTTCAGAGTACTTGTATTGGGTTCCAGTGCCCACACAGCAGCTAACCACTATTCATAACCTCATTTCTAGGGGATGCAATGCCCGTTTCTAGGCTCCACAGGCATTGTATGCACATGGTGCATTTACATACATGTAGGCTAAACACTCATACACATAAAATAAAATAAAATAAAATATATTTTAAAAACGAGTCTATGGGCTGGAGAGATGGCTTGGTGGTTAAGATCACTGACTACTCTTGCAGAGGACTCAGGTTTGGTTTCCAGAACCCACACAGGAGCTAACAAATGTTTGTAACTCCTTTTCCCGGGGATCCAATGCCCTCTTCTAGCCTTCATGGGTATTGCATGACATGGGTCACTTACATGCAGGTACAACACTCATACACATAAAATAAATATTGATTAATTAAAATGTTTTTGAAAATAATCTATTAACTATATCATGTATCTGCCTATCTACCTATCCATCTAAAATGCCTTTTAGACTACTACCGATCCTTTGATTGTAACAAATACCTGTGCTAGCTTATTTAATTATAACATTTCACCAATTACTTAAGATATGCTTATATAATTTTCTCTGTAAAGAATTGTGTTGTTTTTTGTTTCTTGTTTTTTTTCTTTTCTTTCAGAGCTAGTAGGATGGAGGAATAGAAGAAGAGAGAGAAAGATAGCAAGTGAGAAAGAGAAAACGAGAGAGAAAGGTTGAATTGGTACAAGCGATTATGAACAGCATGAAGTTCCACAGTCTGTATCTCTAATCTGTAGAGCCAGGAAAGCTAGTAGTGTAATTCAGTGTGAGTCTAAAACCCAAGAAGCAATGGACTTAAAGGGGGAACAAGAGGTGAGAACAAGAACACTTTTGACTAAGCACCAGCTCCTACTCTGAGAACTGGCATTCCAATGTCCAATTAGAAGGCTAATACTCCAGCTAAGAGAGGAGCAAATTCTTCCTTAGCATTTTTGTTCTAGTTGGATCCTTCACAGACTGGTTCTTCTTTATGCATTCTATACTTCAAATGCTAATCTACTCTGGAAGCCCTCACCAACACATCAGAAGAAAAATGTTCTTCCCATGACTACGCACTGTTTGTCCCAGCCAAGCTGACATTTATGGTCAAGCATCATGGAATCCTGCCACTACAACTGGAGAAAGTGTGGAGAGTGAACTTGACTGCTAAAGGCAAGTAATGAACTGTGGGCTGACACTTCTTAGGGCTTGGGATGCAGATCAATGACTTTCAGTGATACAATCTCAAATGTGTGTCATGGGGCACAACTATAAACACAGCATTTGGAAGATTGAGGCAGTAGGGTCCAGATTTTAAGGCTAGCCTTGGCTACATAGAGGAAACCCTGCCTTAAAGAACAAAACAATCGAAATAATAGAATCTCACATTTTTTTTTTTTGATACAAAAGATGTTTGGAAGTGTTCAAAAGGAAGCATGAAATGTTCAGCAGTTCCCAAGTCTCAACCACATTGACTAGCTAAACAGAGAACATGTGTTCAAAAAGTTGTCCTTGTTTAACTTACTTTCCCAACTATTTACCAGCTGCATTAGTAGTTCCGCTGTCATGACTGTCTTAGACTACAGGTGTTTTTTGTTTCCTTCATTTTACTTCCTTTTTAA
>NW_008339910.1:4012400-4024735 GCF_000622305.1 Nannospalax galili | reverse complement strand
TGTAAAAAAAAAAAAAAAGTGTCTGTAGTTTCAGTTGGGACTACAACAGCATTATCTGTTTTCTAACCAATAGATTCCAGAAGATAAAATTTGAAGAGGCAGAAAACAGACACCTTAGCTACTACATAAATCTGTCTAAAGACATTTGCTTTGAATTATGATGCTGGTGCCTGTCAACTTGTATTAGTTCTGTGGAGGGAAAGCCTTATCTCCTGTGTAATATCATTGAGGACAGGCTACTGTTTAGAACAGAAGATAATTGAATTTTACACTGTGCTTCAGGTTTTATTTTCTTCTCTTGGACATTTATAGGTGTGTTATTTACAACAAAATTTCATCTATTAGTTATTTATGTGACTCTTCAAATTTCCATCAGATGCGAGTAATACCATGAGAGAATCTAGATTCCATCATGTTATGTATTATCTTATATAATAGTACTCAATCATCTTTTTTTGTTCATTTGGCAAGACACAGATATTATATCCTAAATTCCTTTTAATAGTGAAAAATCTTACAAGTTATTAGAATTTTCATAGTATTAAATATCACAGCACAGATTTCTTTGCATGTGTGCTGCTAAATTAGAAGGTTCACGATTCTAATTTGGAGAATATGACTACTTAATAAAAACAAATTTTAAAATGTCATTTTATCTCAGCTCCCATGTAGTGTTTACTTTCTTAAGAGCAAAAGTTATTGCAATGCTTTTAGGAATAGGTATGATTGTAAATAAATAAGAGCTGTCAAATGTTTACAGGAACTGAGGCACACTAACTGTAAAATGATCAAGGAGTAAAAGGAGGAAAACCAGCAGGTATATGCAGTAGTGAGCTAGGTGTGAAACGAAAATGGCTACCAGTCAGATCCTTCACTACCAAGGTTCTTCATGTGGTAACCTGCCTTTCTAGAAATCTAGAGAGCATTGAGCCCTGACCACCTATTAATCTTTTGTCTGTACCTTCTGCTTGAGGAACACACATACTACCATTACCACAGAGGAATTTTTCTGGTGGCTTATGACCACCTATATGTGCAACCTTTGACAGGGTATTGTGTTTTGTAAAAAAATTCCATCAATGTTAATAACATAGTTGATGCAATTTCAGGGAGAAAATGGAGGTGTGTATAAGCAATGGAAACCAAAAAAGAGAAAGGTAGTGCTTTTAACCTTAAGAATAAATAATTGTTTAGGAAGGGAACCTATTGATCTGAAGTGATGAATGACTTGAAAATGTATTATTTTTCTTAGAAAAAAAGTCTTCCTTTATCTGTCATCCTCTGTATCCACTATTCAATTTCTCTTTTCTCCTTTGCAGAATAACATTCAAAAGCATTCTAACATGTTATATTGTAGGATTTGAAATTTTCCTATCTGAAAATCTGTATATAATATTCAAATAAAGAAAAAATATAGCACTGCCTACTTGTGTAAAGTTACATGCTCCTCTCCTTCCCTCCCTTCCTTCCTTTCTCCCCTACCCACCTCTTTCCTCCAATTCACTGTCCTCTCTTCCTTTTCCCTTCCTTCCTGTTCCTGATTTTTTCTTCTTTTCTGATTTAATTATGTTCAAGACAGGTTGTACAGATGAAAGAAATAAACATTTCCATTGCTTTAAATACTGCCATTTAGTCAATTTTGTAGCTTTTATGGGTAAACATTGCATATTTTAAACTCTTTCCCCTCTGTTTTCTTGACAATAATCTTGATAAAGTGAAAATAGCTGCTTTTTTTTTAAGTTAATGACTATCTTAGGTATTTCTAAACTGTAAATTCAGTCTTTCTGATGCTATGCTAGGTAGCTATTCAAAAATCGATTTGCAAATGTGCTAATTCTGCAGAAAATATTTCAAGGTGCATGGGAAATTTGCCTTTAATTTATCTACGCAACCCTACACTTTTAATCTCTTTCTGTCAGTGGTAGAATCAAACAACACTTGGTCTAGCCATTTTCTCTCCTCTAATTCTCTTTTGCTTTTTATGGAGTGGAAATTTTTAATGCAGCATTGCAAATAGAGAAGATAGTGGGGACAAAAGGATTCACTAAAATGACACTAGGTAGGTTCTGCACTCAGAGGTTAGATCCAAATTCTGATGGAGCTACGTATTTGCAATTGACTTTCCTGGTGCCCCGCTAAAGTTGTGCAATGTCTTTGCTATTTTTTAAAAAAATAATATCACCAGTACTTATTAAAAACCTTTAAAGGGAGCCTGGCAAGATTGTTCAGCAGTTAAGATCACTTGCTGTTCCTGCAGAGGACCTGCATTGGATTCACAGCACTCACATCGTGAATCCAACCATCTGTAACTCCAGCTCCAGGCGACCTGGCATCCTCTTCTTTCCTTTGCAGGCACAGCATGCACATGGTGCACATACATATAAAAAATTATACACATAAAAATTTAAACAAAATGAAAGGTCAGTGTTTAAAGGTTCTAATTTTACATGTTAGATTTATGTAGGAAAAAAGCTAATATTTTCAGTGGATCTTTTAAGGCAACTTTCACTTGCACAGGGAAAAGTGTCACCCTGAACAAAAGTGAACTCCAAATGTGTGAAGATCTCAACATGAAATGCTTAAGCTGTTAGAAGAAAACATAGGCAGTAATCTACAAGATATAAGTGCAGGAAAGGACTTTCTAAATCAGATTTCACTTATCAGAATTAGGACAAAAAAATTGACAAATGGGACCTCATTAAACTTAAAAGCTTCTGTACAGCAAAGGAGACAGTCAATAGAATGAAGAAAATCTTCACCAGCTATACATCTGTGAGAATTAATATCCAGAATATACAAAGAACTAAACAACAACAACATCAAAACAGCAGCCCAATGAAAAAATAGGCTATGGTTCTGAATAGAGAGCTCTCAAAAGAAGAAATAAAAATGGCTAAGAAATGCCTTAAAATTGTGTAACATTCTTATTAATTAAGGAAATGTATGTTATTTAAGATTTCATCTTACCTCAGTCATAAAGGTTAAGATCAAGAGAACAAACAATAACAAATGCTGGTGAGGGTGTATGGTGAAAGGAGAATTCTCATTCATTGCTGGTGGTATTGAAGACTGGTTCAATGACTATGAAAACCACTCTGGAAAACACTTAAAAACTAAAAATAAATCTAGAATATAATCCAATCATAGTACTCCTTGGCACATACCCAAAGTACTCAGCATCCTACTGCATAGATACTTGCTCAGCTCACAGTAGCTGGTAGGTGGAATATGGTGAATAATGAATAATGGAAATGTGCACCATGAGCACATTGTTTGTTTGAACAGTTATAGTATGGAAAACTTTATATGATATAAATTCAATTATTGTACCAATACAGTTAAATGGTTTTCAGCAAAGTTATATAATTTATACCATAATCCAGTTTTACAACATTCTGCAATACAAGGTCACTAGGGTTTTGAGACTTTCCTGATTATCACATTGAAAGTCACCTATCCCAGAAGGCACTTCATTCTGAGGCAAATCCAAATGATTTGTCAATCTATATTTGAATCTTACTGAAAATAGTCTTGTATTTCTTTATACTCAGCCATAGAAAACCCACTCATCTGCAGTCTCAATAACTTGTTTATGATACTTTGTGAGTTAAGTTTTGTATATGGTACAAGATTATTCTTCTCAGTGCTCTGCTCTTCCTCTTCTCTTTCTTTCTCTCCTTTTACCTATAGGCCTCGGTAGTGATAGGGACAGGGACTATTTATAAATAAATAATTCTATTTTCTCATTAAGGTTTTTTGAACATCGTAGTTGAAGATAGTCATAAAGTATCAACTCACTTCTGTACATTAATGTCTGACCCTTTTATCTTTGTGCATCCATGTGATTTGATGCACCTCTTTTTTCACTTACGATGGCTTTAGAGTAAATCTACTAGTGAAATCTACTGGTATAGTTCTCCAAACATGTTATTTTCCAAAAAGTGTTTTATGTAGTCATTTGCTTTTTTTCTCATATAAATTTTAGCATAAATTTTTAGATGATTCAATAAACCTTATGATATTTTGATAGAGATTAAATGGAGTTTATAAATGAATTGGCATTTATGACAATTATAACAGCATTGAATCTTTCAATAAATGATTATAAAATGTCCCCTATTTATTTAAAACTTAATAGTCTCCATGATTGTGATTTTAAGTATATAAACATTTGCTGTTTGTTTGTTTGGCAAAATCTCCTTAGTCCCAGTCTTCCTGGAAGTCAAGACATGGACCAGGCTGGCCTTGATCTCACAAAGATCCACTTCCCTCTGACTTATAATTTGCTTTTTGAAGTTAAATTTATTCTTCAGTATATATTTTTAAAAAAAGTTTCATGATGTCATTATGATTGAAATTATTTTCTTAATATCATTTCTCATAGTTTGATACCAGAATATCAAGATAAATTGATTTGAATCACATTTTATTCTAAGGGGTTGTTAAACTCATTTACTTTGATTAAAGTTTTATGATTTTTTTTTCCTTCAGTATTTTCTACATTCACAGTCATGACATCTACATACAGGGATAAGTTATCTTTTGCCTTCTGGGGCAAGATAGGTATTTTATTAATTTTCTTTTAAATTGTATTCTAGTATTTAGAACTTTTAGTACAATCTCAAGGAAAATTTGGCAATGTGAACAGCCTTGTCTTATCTGCAGAAAGTATTCTAGGACTGCCTGTTGTGCATTGTTTCCTAGGATAATTGAACCATTGGGTATGTGAAGTCAGAAGGCATTTATCATGCTGATCTCTCTGATTTGGTCCACTAAACATAAAATTTTAGGGTGAAGTTGCTCCTATTTACGTATCAGAAAAATTTTATAATTGAAGTAACAACCACTCTGGTGTTGAAAATAAATGAGTTTTCTTTAAGATGTATGGTTTTATGTTCCAAAGCTAACATCATAGGTGTGAGAGGAGAGGTTTAACAGAAATATAGGAAGCTCAAGACACCAGAGTTATACATAAATCCAGGGAGACTTCTATGAATATTGAGCAAACAATATTGAGCAAACCAAACAAAATCACAGAGATGTTAAAATCAATCGTTAGACAAGAAAAGACTTTGAATTTTATACACTGTAAAAAATATTTTTTATGATCTTTGAAAATTTAGTCTTCACAATTTCATAGAGGTTGAAATAATTACAGGATTTCACAAAGAAGTAATGAAATATGGTCCAAATATATTTAGGGAGGGACAAGGATGTATATTATTGCTATAAAAATTGACAAATGATAAATTTATTCAATTTTACCATCTTTTATTAATTAATGTTAATGTACTTTATGCATTCTAGTGAAAATTATGACCAAAAAGAGATGGAGTAAGTATTCTAAGGATAAAATGAAAATGGTTGTATTGACTTTTAAGAGTAAAAATCATGACTTGGTGTTAAAATTTATTTTAAATTTGGAGGTAATATTTACCACTGAATAAGAGAAATGCAAACGTGGAGACAATGTCTTCATTGTGTAGAAGAAAAGTGTACATCATAAAGGCAAAGACTCCCAAGGGTACAGCTTCTCTAGGTATCTCTCTCATAGCTTTATTTTTAGTTTCAGAACAAAGACCAGAAGTTTGAGAAGAGAGAGAAATCAAGAAAATTCCAAATATATGGGTAGAAATATCAGGTAGGAATGTTATAGCAAAGAGGAAATTCTCTGATATAGGCCTCAGAAACTACCTGATGTCATTCCTGGCCTTTGTTTGTGATAAGTCTATGGACTCTCCATACATTATTAAAGTATATACATAATAGTAAAAAGGATGAATCCTAGGTCAAACCTGAGGTGGCAATGAGAAGCTATTAAGTGGGCTAAAGGTCTTTGGTCTAGCTTGTAGCGTTCATGGGTAGTATTGTTTGAGGTTCTGTGGGATGAATGATTGACAGGTGAGAGAGAGGGGATTCATTCCTGGCATTGGGATTTTATTTTATTAGCTTATGTTGTCTAGTTGGGCAATGTGCCCCTGTTATAAGGTAACTCCATTTAGTATATTTTATAATATGTAAAGTATATATAAAATAGATACTATCAAAGGGAATTATAAAGCAAGTGAGGATGTTGACAGGTGGGAGAGAGACAAGAGATGCTGAGGACTGAGAATAACCAGAATGCATTATATACATGTAATAAATAGTCAGAGAACACATTTGATAAAAATTACAATTAAAAAATAAGGTGGAGCCAGGCGTGGTGGTGCACGACTTTAATCTTAGTACTCAGGAGGCAAAACCAGGAGGATCTCTGTAAGATCAAGGCTAGTTTCATCTACACAGTGAGCTCCAGTTCAGCTGGGGCTACAGAGCCCAAAAGACCAAATAATAATTAAAATGATAACAATAACACAATAAATAAATCAAAAGTAAAATGGAAAGCAATGGGAGCAAGTACCTGCATGCACAGGTGAGTACATGCATACAAACAAATGGAGAGAGAGAGAGAGAGAGAGAGAGAGAGAGAGAGAGAGAGAAACCTTCTATAATGATAGGTCTTAATATAGCTTTTCTAAAGATCTTTTAGTGTTGATTATCACACCCCATAAAAATTTCATACATGCATTTAATGTGTTTTAATCAATTTCACCATCTTTTCTCTCCCCTCCATTTCTTCTATTCTCACCACTAGCATTCACTCCCAATTTCATGAAGTGTCTTCTTTGTTTTTTTTTTTAACCCATGAAGTCTTCTTAGTGATGGACTATATGTATGTGCATAGGACCATCACAATAGAGGCTGTCTCTCAGGTGCTGCATCTCTGATGAAAACTGACTCTGCCTCTCCCAGCATCCATCAATTGCTACTATGTCTACAGCTAGGGGTGAGACTTCCTGAATAGCTCTTGATCTGGCTTGATCTTTTGCAGGTCTTCTGCATGCATCCACAGACACTGTCAGTTCATACATGTAATTATACTATTATGTTCAGAAAACATTGTCTTGCTCCTCTCGTCCACTGCCACTGGCTCTTACAGTCTTTCTGACCACTATCCCATGATGATCCCTGAACCATGGGAAGAAGGGGTGTTATATAGATACTCCATTTAGAGGATATCATTTAGGAATGAACACTACACAATCTCTTAATCTCCTCACACTGACCAGCTGTGGACCTTCATGTTAATTGCACTCTACTGCAAGAAGTATTTTTTTCTGGTGAGGGCTGAAAGATACACATTTCTAAGGGTATACTGATAGATGCTTATGGGTTGTGTTAATACTATGGCCCTTTAACAGAATAATAGCAGCATGTTATTCCCTAGGGCCCAGGAACACCTAATGATGAATCCTTGACCCTAGTAATGGTGCAAAACATGAGTTTCATTTTGAAGAGCAAGACTTAAATTCATTCAGAACATGAATGGCTCCTCCCATAACATTCATGCCACCTTTACATCTTTGAACATATCTTGCTTGGCCAGACATTATTTTAGCCCTCATTAATCACAGATAAGATTGATGATTACTTTTCTGTTCTGGTAGGATAGTTCTGTTCTAGTAGGATAGGAAGGTACTATGGTAACAATGCCAGTAGAAGCTTGATTTTTTTTCATGTTCTATGACTCAAATATGTAGTGTCTTCAGCAATACCATCTTCCCATTAAGTTCTAAAGGGTAATCAGTAGCAATGACAATAGTCTATTATGTCTAATATTCTTTGGAACCCACTGACTAACTCCGGAAGAGGTAACCCATTCATGGCACTGTTCTTTTTATTTGATAGACTATGTTGTTTATAAGAGATATTGCCTTTCATTACAGGGTAACATCATTTAAACTCTTTTTACACAGACACAGACAGACACACACACACACATGGCTTCTATAGTAGATTTCCATCTAAACAAAAAATCATTTGTTTAGAGGATATAGAAGCTATATTACTTATCAATATTTCTGAAGAACCAAAGATCACTTAAAAACAAGGTTCTGTGTCTCTGAAATCTGTCTTATTTTTAATGTTGGTCAATTATTAAATCATATTAATATGGGGAACAATATAAATTACTTTATTATTTTTTGAGTATTCTTACTTATTATTTTGTGGGGGACTTTTGAGATACGGTTACTGCAGGCTGCCTCATACTCTGCCTTGCTTCAGTCTTCCATTCTAGGAATTAATCATTCAAAATTAAACTAGGATTTTGGTTTACATACTTTTTAAGTTTTTACTTGACAATAAGTAGCAAATCATAGAGATTATCTAGCCTCAAAATTTAAATTAATGACCAAATTATCCTTAAACTTGCTGGTTTTTCAAGTGGAGATTTTAGATGTATCTATTTTAAAAGCTATAAAATATAAGAGAGTCTGGGTGTGGTGGTGCAGACCTTTAATCCCAGCACTTGGGAGGCAGAGGCAGGCAGATCTTTATGAGTTCAAGGCCAGCCTGGTCTAAATAGTGAGTTCCAGGACAGCTGGGGCTACAGGGAGACCTTGTCTCAAAAAGACAAAAAAAAAAAAAAAAAAAAAAAAAAAAAACAACAACAACAAAAAAAAAACATGAGAAAGAGTTGGACATGGTGACTCAAATAACATGATGATATATCTCAAAGACCTAGAAAAATAAGTAAAACCCAATCCTGAAACTAGTGAAAAGGAGGAAGTCACCAAAAACAATATCAGAAGACAATGGAATAGAGACAGTGAACAATAAAATGGTTAATTAAAGCTGGATGTGGTAGTGGTGCCTGTAATCCCAGTGGTCAGGAAGCTGAGGCACAAGCATAAGACCTGGTTTTGCAATATAGCAAGTTACAGGCAACCCTAGACTGTATAAGGAGACTAAGCCTCAAAAAATCTAAAAGTATATTACTTATATATGAAATCCACATTTATTAAATCAAGTGAAATGAATAAAAAATTTTGGTTTCCATTATCACCGCATTACTGCATACTTTATTGTCTAATGCTTTAATACTTGTAATTAAGTCTAAAATTTTAACTATATTTAAATAATATTCACAAATAGATATTGAGGAATCAAAAGACAGAGCCTAAGAGCTCTGCAATGCAACTAATTAAATTAAGAAAGGCACAAACCTCCGTTTCCTAGCTAACATATATATTAAGTGCTTAAGAAGTTAAGACTGTTCTGAAGGCATAATTTCAAGAAGATGTCTTTACTTAAGGAAGATTTTCATTATTATGTGTGCCTAAACTTTTTTAAACCAGAGTGCTTGTTATCATACATGCTCTGTTCTCTTCCACTTTATTATTATTATTGTTATTATTATTAATTTTATGTATTGTGTTGTGCAATGCCCACGAAGGTCAGAAGAGGGCATTGGATGCCCTGGAACTAAAATTAGGATAGTTGTTAGTAGCCATGTGGACGCTGAGAATCAAACCTAGCTCCTCTGTAAGAGCAGTCAGGGGTCTTACCTGCTGAGCCATCTCCCTGGTCCCTCTACTCCATGTCTTTTGCTCCTGATGAGAAACAATGAATTTTAATGCAAATACTGTTTATGTCTATAGGATTAAAAAATATCTCTATAAAAATGAGATATTTTTATCTTCCTTTTAAATATAAATAACTAAATTCACACTATTAATTCCAAATTTAATTAAGTATTCTGCTTTACAAACAGTCTGCAAACCAAGAAGACTCAGTGTTGGATTTTTTTTTACCCATACTCCAAATTCAAAATTCCACAAAAACCTTAGTAGTTCAGATATGTAACATCTTAGCATTTTCTTTTCCTTCCCTTATAAAGCCCTTAAAAACACTCCTCATCTCCTTAGCACAAATATTTATGGTAAGTTTCAAAGGATACCATCACTAAATTAAACTTTTCAAAACAAATGGCCACCATACTGACAAGAGCTTCAGATCTACTGAAAGCTTTATGTCTAAATGGTGTCATGGGTCAGTTTCCTAGGGATAGTGATGTAAAACTTTTCAGAGGTCAATATTAAGTACAAAACATCCTAAAAGATTCTAGAAAAGCACAATTTAAGAGGCATGCAGAAAGGTTTATGATAAAATCAACACAAGTTTATATGTGTCTATGAGCACACATTTAGACCATAACTATATTTTTATATTTGTATGTGTTCCGTAAATCAAAAGCTTGTCATAGAATCTTATATAGTTTCTTATCACAGTATCTTAGTTTTTAATTGTAGAATCATAAATCATCTTCCTATGTAAAGTCATAACTTGAATTTACATAGAATAATTTAGTTACCTGGTATGTGATGTGTATTTCTATAAATTTAGTAATCACATGACCATGTAAACTATAACAAAATATAACACAAAACAAAGAAATGAAAAAGCATAATGTTTGTGAAAAACCTATAATGAACATTATTATTTATTTTCAAAAAGCAAAATATATTGCGGTAGAAGAATTTATAATTATGCATGTTTTAATTGAAGAAGTTATACAATTTTGGATACTATATTACATTTTAAATTAAATAATCTTACTCTGATATAAAATGTTTCTTTTTCTATGATGAAAACCCCATTTTGACGTAAAGAAAAAAAAAAAGAAGATAAACTTGAGACTATGAATCAGATTTTACTGTTAGACTCCCATGTTTTCACGTGGTGGTTAAAAAATATCATTATGCTTAATATCAATCTGAAAAGACTCTTTCCTCCCTCCCTGCCTTCACTCCCCCAGCCTCATTCACCCTCCCATCTCTGCTGTAGTTCTCTCCTCCGAGTTTGGGCTCTGCTCCATTCCTTGTTTTGGGGCCCCAGACACCTGGGGAACCAATAATGCTCCCTGATCCTTTTCATCCAGATCAACGGAGTACCTTCTCTGGGCCCCAGGAGCACTGCTTCTGGGTCTGGCCCTGCCCTCAAGTCCCTCTGCTTCCCTGGACCTGTACCACCCACCAGCCTCTTTCTGGGATGCTGGGGCTGACCTTCCCTCTTCTTGATCCTTTGCATCCAGACCAACCCAGCTCCCCAGTGCAGTCCCCAGGAGGCTTTGGGGCCTCTTCCCACCCCATCTGCCTTTGGATCTCTTGGTGGCATGGCCACCAGCTGCCCTAGACCAGCATCTTTCCTGAGCCAGGCTCCCAGACCAGTCCAACCCCCAAATTCCTGAGGCCAAAATCGTTCTTGGAGGGATCCAGACCTTAGAAGAAAGGCTGAAAACATCTGACACTCACCTGAATTGGGCCTCTGTGGGAACTCCTGAAGACAAAAGCAATCTGGCCACTCCAATATAAAATCAAAAGAGAGAACTGGAAGCTTAAACGAACCAGAATTACATGCCCAAAATGTAAACCACAAAGACATATAAAGTACACAAAAAGAAGCAGACCAAATTAGAAGGCCTGAGTCTCACATAAGAATCAGAAACTACAAAAGAAATTCACATGTCAAAATCACAGAGTAAAAATAACATGAAAAATCAAAATAACATATACCCACCAAATACCAATAGTCCTCTAGAGGAGTACGATGAGAACCCCCTAGAGATAATGCAGGACATGGAACTCAAAAGAACGAATATAAACATGATAAAAGAATTCAGTGAATTTAAAGAACATACAAAAAAAAAAAGAGAAAGAAATCAAAGAACTGAAGGAAGATAGGGATAAACTCCTGAATGAATTCAGAAAAGAGTTAGAAATATTGAAGAATACTCAGGCTGAAATGAAGAAGGAAGTGAAACACTCAGTAAGCCAATTAGAAACAACAGGAGAAAGCCTCACCAATAGGATGAACGAAATGGAAAACAGAGTATCAAGGCTGGAAGACAAAGTGGGCGAACTAGACCACTCAAGAAAAGATTATGAAAAATTTAAAAAATCACAAGAATGGAATATGCAAGAATTGTGTCACACCATAAAAAGACCAAATTTATGAATCATAGGCATACAGGAAGGAGAAGAATCCCAAGATAATGGCATGGACCATATCTTCAACAGAATCATGGAAGAAAATTTCCCAAAATTAAAGAAAGACATGCCCATACAAATACCAAAAGCATATAGAACACCAAACAGACAGGACCAGAAAAGAAACTCTCCAAGGCACATCATAGTAAAAACATTGTATGTACAAAACAAAGAGACAATTCTGAAAGCTGCAAAAGAGAAACAACAAGTCACATAAAAAGTAAATCCCAATACAAAGAGCTGAAGAAAGGAATGACTATACCCAAGGTATTGCAGAAAGAATTCCAATGAAGGTATAACTGTGGAAAGGTACAGCTATATCAAGAATGTAAGCAGAAATAAAAATGACAGGATTCAATACTCATCTTTCATTAATAACTATAAATATTAATGGACTGAACTCCCCAGTCAAAAGACACAGACTAGGTGAATGCATTAAGAAACAGAACCCATCTTTTTGTT
>NW_008339910.1:3993568-4012253 GCF_000622305.1 Nannospalax galili | reverse complement strand
AGACAATACCATATATCAAATAGACTTAACAGACATCTACCAAGTATTCCACCCAAGCACCAAAGGACATACTTCCTACTCAGCACCCCATGGAACCTTCTCCAAAATTGACCATACTGGGGCACAAAACAAACCTCAACAAATACAAAAATATTGAAATAATTTCCATGCATTCTATAAGAGCACAATGCAATAAACTTATAATCAACACTGGAAGAAGCACTAATCACCACATGCACACATGGAGATTAAACAACACACTCCTGAATGATGAATGGGTCAAAAGAGAAATTAAGAAAGAAAAAAAGTATTCCTGGAATTAAATGAAAAAGACAATACGACACAACAAAACCTCTGGGACATGCTGAAAGGGGTCGTAAGAGGGAAGTTTATAGCTCTAAGTGCCTACATCAAAAAATCAGAAAGAACACAAATAAATGACTTAACATTGCAACTCAACACACTTGAAAAGCAACAGCAAACGAAACCCAAACCCAGCAGACAAGAAGAAATAACAAAATTCAGGGCAGAAATTAAGGAAATTGAAACAAAGAAAACAACACTAAGAATCAACAATTCCAAGAGCTGGTTCTTTGAAAAGATAAACAAAATTGACCGACCGCTAGCCCAATTAACCAAAAGAAAGAAAGAGCACCTCCAAATCAACAAAATCAGAGATGAAAGGGGAAACATCACAACAGACACCAGAAAGATACAGAACATTATAAGGGAATACTTTAAAAACCTATATGCTACTAAATTTGAAAACCTAAAAGAAATGGATGGATAACTAAAGGCATGGGAACCACCAAAATGAAACCAAGAAGAGATTAACAGCTTAAACAGACCCATAACAAAAAAAGAAATTGAAAGAGTAATAAAAAACCTCCTGACTAAAAAAGGCCCAGGACCAGGGGGATTTACAGCAGAATTCTATCAGACATTTAAAGAAGATCTGCATCCAATACTACTTAATTTATTCAAAAAAATAGAAATGGAGGGAGAACTTCCAAATTCCTTCTATGAAGCCAGCATCACTGTAATACCAAAGACAGGTAAATATACAGCCAAAAAAGAAAACTATAGACCCATATCCTTAATGCCGCATACAGACACACATCAAAAGGATCATCCACCATGATCAAGTTGGCTTTATTCCAGAGATGCAGGGATGGTTCAATAAAAAGTCAATAAATGTCATAAACCATATAAATGGACTCAAAGACAAGAACCACATGAACATCTCAATAGATGCAGAGAAGGCCTTTGACAAAATTGAACATGCATTTATGTTCAAAGTCCTAGAGGGAATTGGACTGGAGGGAACATACCTCAACATAATTAAAGCCATATATAACAAAGCCACAGCCAACAATATTCTAAATGGAAAAAAACTGGAAGCATTCCCATTAAAATCAGGAACCAGACAAGGATGTCCACTATCTCCACTCCTTTCCAACTCTTGCAAGAGCAATAAGACAAGAGAAGGAAATTAAAGGAGTAATAATTGGAAAAGGAGAGATCAAATTATCCCTTTTTGCAGATGATATGATATTATATCTAAAGGACACCAAAAATTCCACCCGAAAACCCCTAGAAATTATTGACAGTGGCAGGTTACAAAATTAACCTACAAGTCTATAGCCTTTCTATATACGAATAACAAGCAATCAGAGATAGAGCACATGGAAACACTCCCGTAAACACTCCCCTTCACAATAGCTGCAAAAAAAAATAAAATATCTCGGAGTAAGCTTGATCAAAGACATTAAAGAGCTCTACAATGAAAATTTTAAATCTTTAAAGAAAGAAATTGAGAAATACATCAGAAGATGGAAGGACCTCCCATGCCCATGGATTGGAAGAATTAATATTGTGAAAATGACCATCCTACCAAAAGTCATATATAGATTCAGTGCAATGCCAACTGAAATCCCCATGACATTTTTCACGGAATTGGAAAAAAAACTATTCAAAATTCATATGTAAGCAAAAAAGACCTCGTATAGCCAAACCAACCCTGAGCCTTAAGAGCAATGCTGGGCGGTTACTATACCAGATTTCAAGCTGTATTACAGAGTTATAGTCATAAAAACAACATGGTACTGGCAAAAAAATAGACCCATAGACCAATGGAATGAAATTGAAGACCCAAATATGAGTAAATGCAATTTCAGCCACCTGATATTTGACAAAGGGACAAAGAACATCAGCTGGAGGAAAGACAGCATGTTGAGCAAATGGTGCTGGCAAAACTAGATCTCCACCTGTGGAAGAGAGAAATTAAACCCCTGTCTTCACCCTGCACAAAAGTCAATTCCAAATGGCTCAAAGATCTCAATGTACAACCTGTAACTCAGAAACTATTAGAAGAAAACATTGGGAAAAACCTAAAAGATATAGGAGTAGGAAAGGATTTTCTAAATCGGACATCAGTTGCTTAGGAAACAAGGGCAAGAATTAACAAATGGGACCTCATTAAACTAAAAAGCTTCTGTACATCAAAGGAGACAACCAAGGAAGTAAACAGAAAACCCACAGAAGGGGAGAAAATCTTCACCAGCGACACATCCGACAGAGGTTTAATAACCAGAATTTTTAATGAACTCAAAAAACAGAGAACCAAGACAAGAAACAACCCAATTAAAAGATGGACTAAGGCCGGGCGTGGTGGCTCACGCCTTTAATCCCAGCACTCGTGAGGCAGAGGCAGGCAGAGCTCTGTGAGTTCAAGGCCAGCCTGGTCTACATAGTGAGTTCCAGGACAGCTGGGACTACAGGGAGACCCTGTCTCAAAAAGACCAAAAAAAAAAACGAAAAAAAAAAAAAAAGATGGACTAAGGAGCTGAACAGAGAGTTCTCAAAAGAAGTAAATATGGCTATGAAACATCTTAAAAGATGTTCAACATCACTAATAATCAGGGAAATGCAAATTAAAAGCACTTTAAGATTTTACCTCACCCCAGACTGGCTAAGTTCAAGAAAACAAATGATACCAAATGTTGGAGAGGATGTGGGGAAAGGGGAATGCTCATCCACTGCTGGTGGGGCTGCAAACTGGTTCAACCCCTATGGAAAGCAGTGTGGAGAACTCTTAAAAAACTACAAATGAACCTACCATTTGACCCAGTTATACCACTCCTTGGCATATACCCAAAGAACTCGTCCTATTGCAGAGTCACATGTACATCCATGTTTATTGCTGTTCTTTTCACAATAGCTAAGATATGGAAGCAAACTAAGTGTCCCTCAATTGAAGAGTGGATAATGAAATGTGGTTCATTTATACAATGGAGTTTTACTCAGCAGTAAAGAAAGATGAAATCATGAAATTTTCAGGTAAATGGATGGAACTATAATCTGTTATACTAAGTGAAGTAACACAATCTCAGAAAAAAAATCGACATATGTTCTCCCTCATATGTGGATCCTAGAACCAGGCTCTGATAAATGAGTATGCAACCAGACATAACTATAGGAACCAGGGTAATGGAAAGGAACCAGGGAGGTAAAGGAAAAGAAATAACCTGAAAGAGAAGAAAGGTAGGAAATAGGCCTTAATAAGGGAGATATGGACAAAAATTGTCCATTTAGGGAGGGGGGATGGAAGGGTATATAAGGAACCTAGAGGATAAAGGGAAAGAAGTAGCTCAAGAGAGGTAGGACTATAGAAGGGTATTCGTAAGGGAGAAAGGGGGTAAATGGGGGTACCTTAAGTGGGAAAACCATGATGGAGGCATGAGACAATGTGAGTGATAAACAATGCTTAGCTAGTTTTGAAAACCAGAGAGAACCATATTACTCCTACAATCTGCTGACAAATTGTACATAGCAGATCAAGAAATATATGTCTAGGTAAGATTCATCTGAGAACAACTGGTCTTTGTCCAAGATTTATCTACATGACATGCAATAATTAAAAATACCAACTGGTGCTGAATGATAGCTAACACTGATGATGATAAACAATTGATAGATAGAGGAAAAATATGAAAAAAAATACCAACTGGTGGAACTAACCTTCTTGGGTGTTCAACAGACACACTTTGAGGTCTATAATAATTTGGTCAGAGGGACATAAAGGACACTTTTTGCTCCTTGCCCTCCTAGGTTGACTAGTTCCAGGGGACTATGAGCATCTCTCAAAATGTCCTATAATGGTGATGGATCACCTGTCCTCTTGATCAAGGAGGCCGAGGAGCCCCATCAGATGGTCTTGAACCAGTGTCCAGTCTATAAAGAGGAGGGTCAACACAGAAGAATCACTTCCTCCGTGCTTCCAAGCGAAGCCAACCGTGGTCGAGCAGGACTTTTGACTTAACTTCACATAGGTGGAACTGGTAAAGGAAAGGAGCCAGGGGCTCCTCTCAAGCCCATGTGACCTCTGAGGAACAGACCCTCAAACAACTTTAAGAGTAAAAATAAATCAGTTTATCTGGACCAACTGTATGGCCTTAAACACCCAAAAGGAAAGTATAACCAAAGATTAAATGGGACAACATAACTTCATAAGAGCACATATGTATAGCTAAAGGATACATTACAAGGAACAATGCCAGACAAGTGGTACCTTCTTTTGAGTTGTTAGCCAGGGTGGCCAAAGTGATTCCCAGATAGTAACCCAGCACAGAACTGAGAAAATGAATAGCAGACTCCAATCTTATCCAAAAGAATATAGACACCTGATTACCACTAGATGAGGAACAGCCGACCTTCCTAAAATAGAGACCTCTAGATAGGCTGACTAGATTCACCAGAAGGGCAAGTAGTTCGGAATGACTGGGGGTGCCAACAACACAGCAGACAGTAGTGGGGATATGAGAGTATAAGGGCTGTAGTCGGGGGAGGGAGGCTATGGGAGGGAGCCATCTGGGAAGTGGGTGTATAAATAAATTTTTAAAAAAGAAAAAATAATTCTTCAAAGCATAAAGATTTGCTCCTTTATAATTAGTTGATGTGAAAAACATTACCTTTGAAATCTACCTGATGACTTTATATCCATGCTCAGGTGCCAAGGAGCTCAGAAAGTAACCAATTGTGACTAGTAATAATCAGATATATAGAGATTAGAAATGCTTGTGCATTTTAGTGTCAGTTGTATTAAAAATGAATTTTTCTGTATGATACTGTATTTTAATAATGAAATGGAGATCTTTTTGAAAGTTTAAAACCTTATTTAATTTTATGTCTTATAGTGTTTAGACAGTACATTATTATATAACTATATTAATTCAACTATATACCTAAAAATTTACAGCCAGTTTCGAAAGAGATGCATCTTAGCTCTGGAAATTGTTATTGAATATGTCAATGCTGTTGTAATGAAATGCTTCTTCTAATTATATGGTTATTAAATATATAACCAAAAAAAAAATTTATTTGATGTGTGCTGCAGGTAGCCCCCTATGCTTCACTGATTCTGTCAGATCTGCATGTCTTCACACTCACCAGGTGGTCTTAGTGCAGGAAGTGGAATTATGCTTATCAAACTTCAATTTCTATCTTGTCCCTCTCAGGAAATGTGTCCAGATATTAGCACCTCCATAGTATGCCAAGAAAAGAAGTCTATAATTAGTTCTGAGAATAAGGTATGCTTTTGTACAATAACTTATTGGTGTTTACTCAATCTGTATCTCATTCTATATGAAATGATAAAATCACTACAAGATTTTTGTTATATGTCCCAAAATGTTACTTAAGTTAATATACTGTCCTTAATTATAGTTATTTCATTTCCATAAAGTTAAAATAATGGCAATATTTGAAATCAGACAAAATTGTTATTACTAACATCATCAATATTGTAAAAGAATATTATGAACATTTTAAATGAAATAAACTCTTGGGCAGACATTTACAAACTATCTTAATCTTCTACCAGGAAATAACTCCTACTCTGTTAGTCGTTGAACCTAGATTGGCCATATGATTTACTAGATGTGGTGAGTTTTTTGTGAATGTGATAGGGACAGTCTTAAATGTTGACCCACTGAGGCTGTTATTGCTGAACATGGAAACTATTGACCATCGTTTTTAGGATGAGTTGTTTAGGATGGCTTAATGTTCTCCTTCTTCCTTGTATTAGTCAGGTTTCTCTAAAGGATAATAACTGATGAAATGAATATATAAAGTGTATTGATTAGATTGACATATACAATAGGAACTGGGTAGTTCAACAATGACTCTGATACACTGGACAGGCTGAGAGAATCTGTTAGTTGTTCTATCCACATGGCTGGATTCCTGGAGGGTTGCTGGTCTTCAGTCCATGTTGGAACTCGAAGAAGGCAATTATAATATTGGTGAAATAATGCCACAGCAACAGAATAGATAAATTCTCCAGTGACAGTGAATGCAAGCAAAAATCAGAAGCTTCCTCTTGCCATGTCTTTTTATATGGGATTCCCCCTAAAGGTGCTGCCCACATGGTGGGTGGATTGCCTTGCTTCAACTAATCTGATCAAGAAAGTCCCTTACAGGAGTGCTCAGTTGATGATATTTTAGTTGATTACAGACCCATTCAAGTTGACAACCAAGATTAGCCAGCACAAGTCATGCTTTGTCAACTTGACAAGCAATCACTTTTCCTTATGTTGTGCTTAATTTCCAAATGAAAACAATAACAAGATCACAAGTGTGGCTAAAATGTAACTACCCCACACACAAATGCAAACCATTATATGCTTAGTATAGGTGGCAAAATAGCCCAGTTTGCCTGAAAGTTATTGTATATCTAAAATTGGTCTTGAAATCTTGTTTTTTCTGCCTCCAGCTCCCAAGGACTTTGGTTATAGGTTTTCTTTATTTTAAATGTGTAAGTGAAAATACTTGTGCTTGAATTTTTGTTATAAGTGTTTCAGATAGGAAGTGATTTTTGACAAGTCTTAGAAAATCTGTTTTATTAGGAAGTAGTATTAATTTTCAAAAAATTATCAAATACTTGATTTACTCTTTCCAAGTGATGACTTAAACAAATTTTCTTAACTAAGGGACCCTAAAGAAAGTTAGCCATGAACTAGAGAGATAGCTCAGTGGCTAAGAGTACTGGCTGCTCTTGTAGAGGACTTGGGTTCTAGTCTCAGCACCCACATGGTCACTAACAACCATCTGAATCTCCAGTTCCAGAGTAATTTGATGCCCTCTTCTGCACAACATGGGTGCACTTACATATATATATAGACAATACAAATGTACACATAAATTTTTTTTAAAAAAGAAAGTCAATTAAAAAACGGTAAATGTAGTGCACTGAAGTATCATTAAAATATTATCATTATATATGTATATAGTTCAAAGAAGAAAGTTTTTTTTTCTACTGTTACATAGAATTTTAAATTAATTTCCTAGGACTTTAAAAATATTTTTAATCAAAAAACTGTTACTTCCAATGTACTATGAAGTAAAGAGATACAATTTTAGATGAACAATTTGTTTGAAACAGCTGTCATGGAAATCCATGCCACAATGTCATCTTATCATAATTTTTTAAAATGAAGATATATTCTTTACAATGCTGAAAAATGAATGAGCCATTAAAAAGAAGTAATATTAGTTAAAACCTGAGTACTTGAATCTGGTTAAATATAGTCCTGCACTGAATGCAGACAGCCAGCACATGTAAGGGTCCCATAAAACTACATTGTTCTGTGTTTCCACCACTAACCTAGTTTGTGTAAGTGAAAGTGTACTTTATGCTGCTCATGAAATTATAAAATTGCATCATGATATGTTTCTTAGAACAAATCCATTCATTAAGTTGCACATGAGTATATTTTTGTGACAGATTGCTAACTTCCAGATAAAATACAAGAAAATATCCCTCTTGTTACAGTAATGGTCTGTACTGGTGCTCACAGTCACCTTGTTTTCTTCTCCAACATCTGTATAAAAGAACATATTTTTCAGAGTATTGATGGCAAGTCCAAGAGAGATAATTATTGCTATCCTATGGGCTATGAGAAGTGACATGTGCTGCTTGTAGGTTTAAGCCTTGAAGTATGGGTCTCTCTCTCCTCTTACCCTGTTTCAAAGGACAAGGGTGGTTGTATTCCACTCAGAAGCACGAAGTCTCCATAAGAACTGTGTGGGCAAACTATGCAGGGCACAGTAGTGTAAGTGCAAAATAAATGCCTGTTAAGTATGAACCTACAATTTGAAATTGTTTATTTTTAAACAAACTCTTACCTTGGGTAATATTTTATATGTTGAACTCATTAAACAACACAGTATTACATTTACTTGTCAATTTAACCAAATCTTTCCCCTCCTTAAATCTTGCTTTTATAAATAAATTACTTAGTTTGATTCTTTGTGAATTTATAACATACGATCAAATTTACTCTTTTTTTATTCTTATGAAGTAAATATTTTAGTTCCTAGTTTTCTAGCATTTTCATGTTTTAAATCTTCAAACGTAGAACATACAGATGCAGCGATGGGAGGTCATACAAGTGGCGGTGAGAGAACAGCACTGAAGCGCCTTCACTTCAGCTGTTGGGGCACTGACTCCCCCAGCCAGTTCGACAGTTCAATAATATTTGTTTTGAGATTGTAGTAAAAGAGAAATTGCTGTCCTCCTGAAGAAAGTGTGAGGAAACAGTTTATTAGTTTATCCATTAAGTGATCCCGATTTTATTACAAAATATTTTCCTTGCAGCTAAATAACGGGTTAAAACTGTAACCCATTCTAAAGTCTTTGAAATGAAGTTACCAGAATTTGACTCGTGAAAAAATTTCATAACTTTATAAAAGTTGCAAGGCAATTACCTGCAAGACGAGAAATAATTACGTTTGATAATTTAAGAATATAAATTTCAAGAACTATGCAATTGTTTTCAATTTCAGCTCATAACCACACAGGCTATTATACTGTTTTCCATTATGGAAGACTAATTAGCTTCACAAAAATTGGCACGTTTGCAGTACAAAGCATCATAATTAGGATTTCAACTTTCACTTTCATTGTGTCTACCCTTGATTTAACTGCATTAAGCTAGATTATTTTATATACATCTCTTGAAAAAAATATTTCTTGAAGTTATTTGAATGGTTCATTTGAACTTGTGTTCGAGTAGACAGCAAACAAAGGAGTGTTTTTTAAAACATTAAGAAAGTAATAACGGATGAAAATATATTTTCTCTCATCTAGAAGTTTAAAATCCTTTATATCCTAATACTTTTAGTCAATGCCAGTCTCTTTCATCTCAGAAAATTTCTGCTAAGGCTGTTGATAGAGCTGAGTAGGTAAAGGGGCTTTCCCCCAAGTCTTACCACCTGAATTCAATATCTGAGACCCATATGGTGAAAAGAGAGAACAAAGTCTTGAATGTTGTCTTTTGCTCTCTGCTGTGGCCCATGTGCATGCACACACACAAACACACACAATATATAAATGCAATATAAATAAATAAATAAATAAATAAATAAATAGGAAATGCTATTGAAAAGTAAAAAAGGAGCTGGAGATATGGCTGCTCTTATACAGGGCCAGGCATTATTCCTCGTTATGCACCTCGTTGCTAACAACTGTCCATAACTCCATTTCCAGGGGATCTGATGCCCTCTTCTGGCCTCCACAGGAATTGCACTCATGGATGCAATTACATACATGTAGGCAAAATGCTCCTCCATGTAAAACAAAATAAATACATTAAAAAAAACCAAAAAAACCTTAATAATAATAAATAAAAACTATTAATTCACAATTTCATGTCAGGTTTGAACAAAAGTGATCAAATAACAAAATAATTTTTAAATTTTCCGTAGTGTTAGTGAGTTCAGCAGGTTAAAGATTCAATCCCTGGGACCCCAAAGGCATAGGGAAAGAAATGACTCCTGTGAGATATCCTCCACCCTCATGCTGTTTTACACACACACACACACACACACACACACACACACACCCCAAATCAATGAATGTAATGAATTTTGAAAATGATCAGTGAATAAAATCAATACACAGAGGGCTGGAGAGATGGCTCAGTGGTTAAGATGACTGGCTGTTATTGCAGTAGACCCAGGTTTGGTTCCAAGCACCCACATGATGGCTAACAACCATCAATCCCTAACTCCAGTTCCAGGGGATCCAACACCCTCTTCTGGCCTACATGGCATTGGTGCACTTGCATACATGCAAGCAATGCAGTCATAAACATAAAATAAAAATAATAAATAAATTATGTTTTTAAATCAATACACAGTATATCAAAATGAGTGAAGAAGACAGTATCTTCTAATGTGTCATTAGTCATTAATACTTCTTCCAAAATTTCTGAGTGCTTAACTGTATATGATACATAAATCAAGTGTGCCTAATTCCCAGTAAAGCAGAAGGGCACATTCTTGAATTCACTAAGGATAAATATAGTTGTAAAGGACTAGGGGATTATAAAAGTAATAAATATAAGCACTATCTGATATGATCACAATAAAGTCCTAAGAAGGAAGATATTAGTAGAAGGAGAAATAATTGTAAGTTCAGTTAGTTTACTCATATTTGTTTTGTATGTTGATGAGAATCTTAACCCTTTGATTAATAACCTCAGTCATATATTTAAGGGTGAATTATAAAGAGCCTCTTTGATGAGCCAAAATATTCAAAATTCATACATTCACAGAGGCTTCAATGTACAGTCAGGCTATGAAGATGGTAAGTAGATGGAAAGTGAGTTAAGAGGTTCACCTTTTCAGACACAGCACATAGCTGAAAATACTGTTTTAATATATAATCAAATTTTAATGATTGTTAGTTTCTGAATAATCAATTCAACTAATTAAAGTGCTTATTATATATGAGACAGCATAATAAATGCCATTTGAATTTGCTTAGCTCTTTCTAATTAAACAAAACTGTTGTATTCTCATTTAATTTGAAATCAATCCATTTAGGAATGCAAGTTTAGTTCACAGGAAAATATAAAAATCTCACAGACTGTGGCACACACCTTTAATCTCAGCACTCGGGAGGCAGAGGCAGGCTGATCTCTGTGAGTTCAAGGCCAGCCTGGTCACATAGTGAGTTCCAGGACAGCTGGGGATACAGGGGACCCTGTCTCAAAAAGATCAAAAAAAAAAGAAAAGAAAAGAAAATGAGTCACTGGTTGAATAATGAAGATAATAAGTCCTCAATCATTTAAACTTACTAATATACTGAAAATGTGCCTTGGATTTTAAGTAATAATTTACCAAATCTCTACTGCAGCTATAACTATTTTACTCTATAATTTAAATCTAAAAGTGACAAAGAAAATATTGCTAAGAAAATCTTCCAACAAATACATAGCTGAGAAAACACAAAGATCAACATATATTTCCAGGGTGTCCTAATTTTAGAAATATAAATACTGAAGAGTTAAGTAATTTTATGCCAAAACAATAGTATTTTGTTTACTGTAGCATTTTAATATATTTTAACATAGCAAAATGTGCTGTTTTTTGATCTTTTTCAGTATTGGTTTGGACATTTATAGTCATTTGAACGGCAGAATTTTTTTTATATGATTCTATTCAAAAATCTCATGGGAGTTTTGATAGGAATTACATTTTATCTGTAGCTTGCTATAAGTAGCAAAAGCATTCTAACAAACATTAATTCTTCTAGCCCTGAACACACATGAATTTCTATTTGTTTATATCTTTAATTTGCTTCATCAGCATTTTATGGCTAATAGTACACAAGTCTCTCACTTAATGAGGCTAAGTTTTTACCTAAGAAGTTCATTCTTCTAATTGTTATAAATGGAAACATTTTCTTACTTTTCTTTTCAGGTGCCTACTGTTACTGTATAGAAGGAGAAAATAATTTTCCATGCCATTTTTGTATCTTCCATCTTTGCTGAATTAATGTCTTATTTTTATAGAGCCTTAGGGTTTTCTTTGCATAAAGTCATGCCATATGTAAAGAGATGGTGTTACTTTGTCCTTTCTAAAATCTGTGCCTTTAATAATTTTTTTCATTTAATTTCTCTAGCCTTTACTATATTTAATAGAGTCCCCCTAAGTATAGCACTATGTAGTTCACTGATTTTCAACAAGATTGCCAAATGTACACGAAAGGGAAAAGGAAATCTATGGTTTTTGGAAACTATCTGCTTATCAAAGAAGGAAACTGGGTCATTATCTTACATCATACAAAGCAAATAAACTCAAAATGGATTAAAGACTTGAACTTACAAACCTGATAAGATCACATAGATAAAAAAATCTTTATAACATTGGTTTTGGCAATGAATTCATGGATAGGATGCTAAAAGTACAGGCAATAAAGAAATATACAAGGCAAGGTCAGGCATGGTGTCAGGTGCCTTTAATCCCAGCCCTTGAGAAGCAGAGGCAGGAAGATCTCTGTGAGACTGAGGCCAGCCTGGTCTATGTAGCTATGTAGTGACTTCAGGCTGCCTGGGAGTAGGGAGTCCCTGTGTCATATATATATAACTGAAAATCTAGAGGGCAAAAGAAATAGACATGAGAACAGAAGGTATTTTATAGAACGGAAGAAAATGTCTGGAAACCATGTGGATGCAAAGGAGTTAATATCTAAAATTTATGATAAACTCAGAATTCTGGAGAAGAAAATGAAATGACCCAATTAAAGTAAGCACTTGAACAGACATTTTTTTCCATAGAAGAGCAAACAGCTAACAAATATATGAAAAAATGTATACTGTCAACAATCATCAAGGAAATTCAAATATCTCACATATGTGAAAATAGTTATAAAAATCAAAACAAAAAGGCAAGTGTTGGCAAAGAGGTGGAAAATTGAAAACCCACATACTGGTACTGAGTATGCAAACTGATAAAACTCCAAAAAATTAGAAACAGAACTACCACACAATCTGGACAATTCATGTCTGGGCATTTATTCAAAGAAACCGAGAAAAGAATTTCAAAGAAATTTTAGAACATTTATGTTCTATCACAGTGCTAGTTAAAATAGTTGATGTGAAAAAATTCTTTGTTGCTGAGCTTGGTTGCACATGCTTCTAATTTCAGCACTCGGAAGGCAGAGGCAGACGGATCTCTGTGAATTCAAGTCTAGGCTGGTCTACAAAGTGAGTTCCAGGCCAGCTGGGGCTACAGGGAGAATCTGTCCCAAAAAGACAAAAAAAAAAAAAAAAAAAAAAAAATTGTTGTCAGTCAACAGATCAATGATAAAGGAAATGGTATATATTTACAAATGACCATTAATTAGACTGAAAAAAGTAGGATATTCTTTAGAATAGTCTTGGTACTGGAGGATGACTCAGGGGTTAAAAGTACTGGGTGCTTTTGCAGAAGACCTAGATTCAATACCCAACATCCACATGGTAGATCACAACCATGTTCCTGGTAGATCACAACTCAAGTTCCTGGGTATCCAACAGTGTTTTCTGGCCTCCACAGGCATTGCATATACACGGTGAATACTTACTTACATACAGGCAAAACACACATACACACAAAATAAAAATAAATAAATGAAATTTAAAGAAGGATATTCTTTAATATACAACAGCTTAGATGATAAGGAGAGTAAGTCAATAACAAGACAAATAGTATATGCTCCATATGTAAGGTATTTAAAACAGTCAAACTCATAAAATCAGAGTGGAGGTGTTTGACAGCAACTGGGGGAATGAGAAGTTGCTGACTAATGAATAGGCCTAAAATTTCAATTGAGCAACATTAACAAACTCTAGAGATATGCTGCGTAACACTGTCCCTGTAGTCAGTAATGCATATTTAAATATTAATGTACATCTAAATTTTGTTAGGTAGGTATATCCCATGTCATGTCCTCCATATAATTAAGAGATTCCTGAAATTAAAAAAAAATTATTATTTTTATTTTATGTATATGTATTGCCTGCATGTAGGTAAGTGCACCCATGTCATCCAGTGCCCACAGGGCACAGAAGAGGCTGTCAGATCCCCTGGAATTGGAGTTACAGACAGTTTTCAGCTGCCATGTGGGTGCTGGAATTTGAACCCAGGTCTTCTGCAAGAACATTCAGTATTCTTAACTGCTGAGCCATCTATCCAGCCACAAGATTCCTGAATATTTTTTAAACCTCAATTGCTCCCTCCCTCCCTCCCTCCATCCCTCCCTCCCTCCTTCTGATGTTTATTTTCTCAATTAACCAAATATTTGTTATAGGTGAATACTCATCTGCATGCCGCTAACTACATATGAGAATATTCTTTTAAAGTTTTGTATTTCTGTTCAATTTGAAGGAAAGAATAAATTTAATGTATTGGTGTTTTCTGACATTGTTTTCATAAGTCTAGTAGTAAGAGGAAATTCTGAGCAGTGAAAACTACATGGGTTTTCTTCTGATGAGGATCAAGTTTTAGTTGAATGACCAGCTTACTGGTAAAGACATTCAAAGGAGTATTTTCTTTGATTGATTTGAATATTTGTGCCTTTTGAAATGTTAACTATATTGTTATCACAACTGAGGAATGGAAACTGGTTTCCATAAGATTTTTTCTGTCTTTTCCTATATCTAAGTCAATTTAAATGTTTTTAGAAATGAGAAAAACTCAGTTTCTGATTTTTAGTATCAAATTTTTACTGTTGCTAATATTCAGTAGAAAGTAACCCTGACTTTGTTGTCTGTAAGAAGATGGACAACAATACACTTTTTTTTAAAATGGAAAACAAATATGTTTTTATTTTCACTTTTAGAAATACATTTCCTCATCACATATGTTTTCAATTCAGTAAAATCTTTATTTTTTCTGGGAGTAGTACTAGACACGTAGTGTTTTATTTTGTGATACATATGTCTCTACTTATGAAAGGACCTTGGAAAATTAGCCTTTCCTTGTCTTTCTCACTGGCATATGACTTGAAAAGATTTTCATTTTCTTTTCCTTGAAAATTATTGGGAAAAATAGGTCTTTTCATCTAAATTCAAACACATCAAAAAAAAAAATGTGTCTTAACAGTGAAATTGGCGGCATGCAGTATTTCTGTCCAGTTTAGCCTGAGTGCACAAAATTAGGATTTTGCTTCCTCGTTTTTAAAATAAAGTGCTCGAGAAAAATTACATATTTTGAGATTTTAAATTTAGAATAATATATTTGATATTTTTTTTGATTCAAGAATTTCATACAATATACTTTGATCACATTTGGACCCTTCCCCATCTTCACCCCCATCTTATTGCCTCTCCTGACATTGAAAACTAGAGAGGCGATAGATTCCATCTCCCCTCCCATTCCTCTGTCACAATTCAAGCTATGCTGCAGCACGTTTGCACGCGGAACAGTCCAAAATTAACACCGACTATGGGAACAACAAAGACTGTCTCATGGATTACATGTAGTTTGGCTTCTTTGGGCTCTTCTCATGGAGACTTCTGAATTGGTCTAGATCCATTGTCACCAAGAAGTGTGTTAGCATGAATCCTACCACATCAATTTATTAATAATCCACAGATTGCAGTACTGCATTAGCTTACTCAACCCATTCCTTGATATCCCAGTCCTTGGCCTGCCTTACCAAGAATCCTGCTTGGCCAGTTTAGCAAGAATCACTTGTACTCTAAACATCTCCTTTTAGTGAATGCTGACTTGTCCGTGTATCTGGAATTGGACTAATATGCCCCATTTCAGTAGTGTTTTCCTTTTTTTTTACTTTTTATTTTTCTGCTGTTAGAGTTATCTCATTTTGTTGCCAATGCTGTCCATTACTGTGCAGTTCAAAGTCACCTCAAAATTGCCACCGTTTACCCTCAGCATCCTGCTTGCTGGGATTACAGGCATGTGCCACAGTGCCTGACTTCCAGTAGTCTCTTTTTGGTTTTGATTTTGGTTTTATTTGTGTGTTTGTTTGAGACAGAGTCTCACTACGCAACTCCTGCTGGCCTTGAATTCAATATGTAGACCAGGCTGGCCTTAAACTGATTGAGATCTTGCTACCTGTACTTCCAGAGTTCTGAGACTTTTTTTTTTTTTTTTTTTAACAAATATTGGTTTTTAATGATTTTTTAAAATTTTTACTGAAATTTTGGAATTTCATACAAAGTATTTGATCATATTCATACCCCTTCTATTATCTGTACAAGTATAAATACCCCACACCCAATTTCATTTCTTCTTCTAGGCCTATGGAGTCTAATCTGTGTCCTCAAATGCTTTTATACTGTGAGTCCATCCCCTGGAGCCTGGTCAATCTACCCAGATTCACACCCTTAAAGAAAACTGATTATCCCTCTCCCCAGCAGCTTTCAGTTGCCAATAGTTCTTTAGCTAAGCTTGTATTTTTTTTTTTTTTTTTAACTTACCACCTCCCTCTATGCTGGGAATTTGTCTGATTTGAGCTTACATAGTTCTTGTGTGTGCTGCATAATTTCTATATCTTCACATGGGTAACTGCTCTGATGTCTAGAAATTACTGTTTCCTTGTAGTCATCTACCACCTCTGGCTCTTACAGCTTTTCTTCTCCTATTCTCTAACTGAACTACTTTCTAATTAAATTTAAGGTTCACTTCATAGACTAGAGCCTGTACCTGACATTGCTATCAGGTCTAGGAACCTGATGCTAGAAAGCCCACTGGCCATGAGAGACAGCCTAATTTTTTTCTGCTAAATAGATGTAATATTAAACTTATTTGTATTGTTATACCTATAGATCAATACATCTCTTACTTCTTAGCAGAGAAGCTCCCTTACACAACAATAGTGATGAACACAGGGAACCACAAAAGGAGACAAAAAATTGCAAAATGCCACAGTAGGTGGACAACCACAAGGAAAGTTTTCCAGAAGCTGGCCAGCTATTTATATGAGCTCATAGCAATGGTGACAGCATGCAAATGTCCTATGCAAACTCAGGCCAGACAAAAATCCCACATAGATATGGGCAAATGGGTAAAAAACCCAAATCCCACTTGAGGAACTATTGGAAACTGGCAACTAAAGGTGTTGGGAAATAGAGATTCAGTCTTGTTTAAGGGTTTAAGGGTGAGACTCTTGGTAGGTTGACAAGGCTCCACTGAATAAATCCATATAGAAGGACATTTGGATACACAATAGGGTCTACGGACCTTGTTACATATTATAGAGGGCATTAAATTGGGTGGGGGAGGAGGGGATAAGGGGCAGATCTAAATACCATCAAATCATATTGTATGAAAATCACACAAATTCAGTAAGTAAAATTACCGATCACAGACATTGCTATTGTTCCTTATGCAAACAATGCTTATTTCTACTTTGCCGTGTTCACCCCTTTGTTGCTCTTTGTGCTTTCCCAGATTTCTGAGTGACTTCAGTCTGAAGAACATCTATTAGAATCGTTTAGTGGCATTTATTCATGATACAGTTTCTTGGTTTTTGGTTTGTCCAAAAATGGCCTTACTTTTCGAATAAGTGAGATTGAAGAATAGATTGACTATGATAGTCTCAAAAATTCAGTAAAATACATCATATTTTAAAACTAAGCTCAACATGCTATCATTGACACCAAAAATAGCCAGTTGTATTACTTGAAGTTACATGCTCCATCACTTTTTTCTTAATATTTTATTATTATCTTTATTTCATGTATAAGAGTATATTGCCTGCATGTATGTAAGTACACCCATATCCTGCAAGGCCCCCAGAGGTCAGAAGGAGGTGTTGGATCCCCTGGAAGAATTCTCCGGAGTGCACACAGAAATCTATTATGTGTTTCTTCCATTTACTCACATAGATACTGAAAGAATATTACACAGAGATGTTTTAATTAATCTCTTGAATTTTTTTAATTATAATAGTCTCAAGTTAAACAGCTATTTCTTTTTTTTCTGAGAGTAGGTGGGATTGAAGAATAGATTGACTGTAAGTATGAATTAGTGAAATGGATTTGTTTCTTATAAGTAATTAATTTTACCTATCAGTGTGTTTGTATCAGTAATAAAAACATTATTATAAAAAGAAAATAATCTTTATTTTAATGGAAAATTATTTGACTTTTAAACTCCTTAGAGGGGTGTTGGAGACTAATATGCATCAATATACCATATTTGCATAGATGAAGCTTATAAGAATTGCCACATTCTTTATTCTTTTCAAAACACATATATGACAGAATGCACGAAATTCAGAGGGGGGCAATGAGGGGTGTGGATGGGTAGGTGGTCTAAATTTGATTAAGAAATGCTATATGTAATGATAAAAAGTCAATGAAATATTTTCAAAAATAAATAATTTTAAACCACTTATATTCACATTTGAAAAATACAGTGGATGTCTTCACTGTGTGCAGGTTTGTAATATTTTTCAATTTGCTTCATTATATATTGCCTAACAAATCTATTTGTTAAAACTCTAACAGTCTTGTTTATAACAACTATGGCCCTCTATAAATGTAGTCCATGTAATAATTAAGCACATAGTAAGTCTCAATTCGTTTGTGCATCTTGAAAGAGACTGAATTTTAGACAATACTTACATAATTTAATTATACTAAAAACAAATTATATTACTTGAAATTACTTTGAAATTAATAAGAGATTTTGCCTTCAACTACTAAAATTGTAGCTAGTGGCATGTTAATTATTCCTCTCTTTAATTATGTATGATGAAATGTCAGACTAAAAACAGTTCTTATATAGGAAAAAAATCATAAAGAATAGTATTAGAATAGTATTTTCTATTTTACACGTCATTTTAAGTATCTTCATGTTTGTGACACAATTAAGGTTGTAAAGTTTG
>NW_008339910.1:3978611-3993501 GCF_000622305.1 Nannospalax galili | reverse complement strand
TTTTCATTGTTGGAAGATATTTTTTAGGTATTATCTTTTGAACAAATTATAAAATTTTTGTGTATTTCATACAAAATATCTTAATCATTTTTAAACTCCCTTCCCCATTGCCACCCTCCCATAGTCCCTCCACTGGACTTCATGCATTTTGTCATTTATGTTAAGGCATATCTAGTCAAGTCAGTATCCCCTGAAATCCCCCAGTGAAAGTTCATCTGCTAACATCTAGTCAGCCTATCTAGAGTCACTTCCATAAAGAAGATCAACTCTTCTTCAATAGTTCTTCAACTAAGATCGGGGTAGGCTGCCCATTTCCACATTTCTATGCTATTTTCTTCTCTGCTTGAGTTTGCATGGATCTTGTGCATGCTGCCATTGCTGTAGATTCATATGAACAAGGACCCAAGAGACTGTAAGACTCTTATTTCCATATGGTCATGCACCTCCTCCCCTGGCTCTTACACTCTTTCTGTATCTCTTCTGAACTTGTTCCTGAGCTATGGGTTCATTGCTCTGTTGCATGGGGGAGCCTCATTGATGAGAGTTGGGAGATGCATTAGTATTCTCTCTACCACTTGATCCTCTGTATTCCATGAGACTTAGGTGTAGAGAATCCATTATAGATGTGTCACTTAAGGTTGGGCATTTCACAGACACTTAATTTCTCCGTGTGACCAGTTGTGGAACTCTGTAATAGTCTCCATGTTGTAAAAGAAGCTTCATTGATGAGTGGTGATTGATATACTTGTGTGTAAATATAAGGATCCATATTTAGAATATAGCAGGAAATTACATTTTTCTAGGGAGGTTAAAGCTTTAGGGTTTTTTCTAAGATTTATGACCTCTCTAGCCATGTGTACTTGGCTATGTTTATAGTACCACACATGAGTTCCCTCCCACTGAGTGGGCTTTAAATCCAATTAAGTAGTTATTGATGACCCCAAGATGAAAGTGCTCTGCTGGTCATTTTTGTGGTTATTAGGCCTGGAAGCTGGGGTTGGCCATTGACTGAGTTTCTCCTTTAACAACCTGCATAGTGTTCTCCAAAACTGTGAGAGCTAGCCTTCAGGGAGGTGGCTTCTAGGTCAGTTCAAGCTCCATTGCTCCAAGTCCTGTCCTATATGTGAAATATGTCCACTCTTCACCAATAGGGTCCTACCTTCACATTCTGGGAGGGAATCGAGGTTTGTGGTGAAAGCTTGTGTAATTTGGGTGTCTTTTGGAATAACCTGAGCAACCTAAAAGAGGTTTCCCTTGTCTGAAACTGTTTATTGTTATATAGCCTTCAGCTATACATATGGACTCATGTAGAGATAATGCATATGTATTTTTTCTGTATGTTTTTGAACTAATATAATTCCCTCTGATTTTTTTATACCAGTTAGGCATTACTTATCTCCTCTCTCTCTCTCTCTCTCTCTCTCTCTCTCTCTCTCTTCTCTCTCTCACACACACCCCTTCCCTCCTTCTTCCTCTTAAAGTAGCTCATTTTTGTCTTTTCACTTTTGATAGTTCCTGTCTCCTATGGTTTCCCCCTCTCTCAAGCTCCTTCTTTCCCTTTACCACTATAGTTCCTTGTATTGTTCCTCCCTCTCCCCCTCCCATTTAAATATCTCCATTTTACCCATTTACCCCTTAGTAACACCTGTCTCCTACTGTTGTTACCCCTCAGACTCCTCTCTTTTTACCTACCAGATTCCTTTCCATTTTCCTGATTCCTTCAGTTATATGAGGATGTATAATTGTGTATAAGGATTTAGTGTTGTGATCTACAAATGAAGAACATACAAAATTTTTTTTCTGAGTCTGTGTTACTTCACTTAGTATAATTGTTTCTAGTTCCATTCATTTACCTGAAAATTTCATGATTTCATCTTTCTTTACCACACAGTAGCTCTCTATTGTGTAAATGTACCTACTCTAATTATTCACTCATCTATTGCAACTTAGGTTGCTTCCATTTCTTAGGTATTGTGAAAAAAGCAGCAACAAGCATGGATATACAGGTATTTCTACAATAGGATGAGTCCTTTGGGTACATGCCAACACATAGTATAACCAGATTATATGGTAGATCCCTTTGTAGTTTTTTAAGAGTTCTCCACACTGCTTTCCATAGTGGTTTCACAAGTTTGCAATCTCATCAGCAGTGAATGAGTGTTCTCCTTTCCCCAAATTCTCTCCAGCATTTGGTATCATTTGTTCTCTTAATCTTAGCCAGTCTGATTGGATAAAATGAAATCTTAAAGTGAATTTAGTTTACATTTCCCTATTTACAAAGGATATCGAATACTTTTTAAGATGTTTCTTGGTTATCTTTATTTCCTCCTTTGAGAACTCTCTGTTTAGATCTTTAGCCCATCTTTTAAATGGGGATTTGGTTTCTCAAGCCTTTGTTTTTTGAGTTCTTTATGTATTCTGAATGTTAAACCTTTGTCAGATGTGTCACTGGTGAAGATTTTCTTCCACTCTGTGGGTTTTCTCTTCATTTCCTTGACTATTTCTTTTACTGTACAGAAACTTTTTAGTTTAATCAAGTCCCACTTGTTGATTGTTGTCCTTAATTCCTGAGCAACTGATGTCTGATTTAGAAAGCCCTTTCCTACAGCTATGTTTTGTCTGGTATTGCCTATGCTTTCTTCTATTAGTTTCAGAGTTTCAGGTTTCACATTGAGGTCGTTGATCCATTTGGAGTTGACTTTTGTGCACGGTGAAAGATAAGGGTCTGGTTTCATTCTTCTACAGGTGGAGGTCAAGTTTTACAAGCACCACTTTTTGAAGATGCTGTCTCTCCTCCAGTGTGCATTCTTGGCATGTTCGTTAAATATCAGGTAGCTGAGACTGCATGCATTCACATTTTGATCTTCAAATATATTCCATTGGTCTGTGTCCATTTTTGCGCCAGGACCATGCTATTTTTATGACTATAGCCCTGTAATATAGGTTGAGTTCTGGTGTGGAAATGCCCCCATCATTGCGCCTTCTGTTCAGGATTGCTTTGGTTATCTTAGTAATTTCATATAAATTTTATGATTTTTTTTTCTAATTCTATGAAGAATGAGTATTGTGATTGACATTGCATTGAATCCATATATTGCTTTTGGTAGCACAGTCATTTTTTAAATAAATAATTTGTTGAGAATTTCATAGAGTTGTGAGCTATTATTTTTTATTCTTTACGCATATAAGGTGTTTTGATCAAATCCATGCCCACTCCCTCCCCTCCAACTCCTCCCTTATCTCCCCATCACTTTTTTTCCTGATAACTACATGTACTCTTTCTTCTTCTGTAATTTTTTATGAAGCTTTTGGCTACTCTAACATTTCTCCTTTTGAAGAGGTAACCATAAAATCTTTTAGTGATTAGATAAAAGCTCCCAAATATTTTTGATATTTTTGGCCTTTGGAATGGAGTAGGTTGCTAAAAGGCCCAAGGACATTGTGAGTTTTAGCCAAGAAACTGGCGATTTTCTTTGGAGTCTTTTTACCCTAACTGCGTAGACAATTCCTACCATCATCTGAAGAGGTTACCCAAATTGCCAATAGGGAATTGGGATGCAGACCACTCTGGATTCTTTCGTGCTGAATAGGGATTCTAGGTGAGGCAATTAGAGTACCCCTTCAGTGGGTCTATCTAAAAGACTCCCAAATTGCATAACTCTTATCTCAAGGAGGAAAAGAAAGTCTTTGAATCCTGAATAGGAGATGTAAAGGAGAAGTAAAGGCAAGAGTAATTAGCATTACAAGTTCTAGACAGGGAACTAGAAAAAAGTCAGAAGAGGGCAATTTTCAAATGTTCATTTGAGAGTCCATTGGAATTTCTTGACAAGGGCTTCCAAAACCATGCCTCTATTGGGTTCCTCCTCATTTTTCTTTTGTCTTCTAAGGCTGGACTTAGGGTGATGGATTTAGGATTTGCTTTCAGGTATTTTGATAGCTCTTGGAGTGGTTAGACTCAATGTCAGTTCCCTCTCAAAGGCTTCTAAATAGGGGGAGAAAACATATTTATCCATCATTTTAGAACAATAGCTGGTTGTCTCCCTTAGCTACAGGTGGGCATTACAGTATTGGACACCAAGATTTGAAGTCTTACATCTGAGCAGCATTTCCTGGTTAGGAATAAAATCATTAATTATATAACTATATAACTTTTTATATGGACTTAAACCTAAAGTCTGAGAAGTGTAACCCCTTGAACTCTTAAAAAAACATACTTATCACTATTCTTTGGTTATACTTTCCTTTTGGTTGTTTAAGACCATACAGCTGGCCCAAATAAATCAATTTAGTTTTACACTTAAGGTTATTTGAGGATCTGTTCCTCAGGGGTCACATGGGCTTTGGAAGAGCTCCTGGCTCCTTTCTTTTACCAGTTCCATCTATGTGAAGATAAGTCAAGTGCCCTGTTCGATCATGTCTGGCTTTACTTGGAAGCAGGAATGAGATGATTCCTCTGAGTTGACCCTTCCCTTGTACACTGGACACTGGTTCAAGTCTATCTCATGGGGTCTCCATAGCCTCCCTGAACAAGAGGACAGGTGATTCACCACAGTTACAGGACATTTTGAGAGATGTTCCATAATCCCCTGGAACTTAGTCCACCTTGGAGGGCAAGGGGCAAAAACTGTCCTTTAAGTTCTTCTGATCATATTAGTATAGGCCTCAAACTATAGCTGTTAAACATCCAATAAGGCTAGTTCCACCAGCCTGGTACTTTTAATTATCATGTAGCATGGTCATTTTTTAAATATTAAGTCTTCCAATCTATGTGCATGGGACGTTCTTCTATCTCCTGCTGTTTTCCTCAATCTCTTTTTTCAAGAACTTAAAAAATTCACTGCAAAGATCATTAATGTCCTTGGGCAAGTTTATTCCTAGATATTTTTTGAGGCTATTATAAATGGGAGTGTTTCAATATACCCTTTCTCTTATTGCTTGTTATTGGTTTATAGATAGGCTTCTGATTTTTGTAGAGTGATTTTGTAACCTGTGACTTGATGAAAGTGTTAATCATTTCTAGGAGTTTTCTGGTGGAATTGTTGGCATCTCTTAGGTATAATATATCATCTTCAAATAAGGATAATTTAACCTCTTCCAATTAGTCCTCCTTTAACTTCTTTGTCTTATAGCTCTAGCAAGAGTTTCAAGAAATATAATATAAAGGAATGGAGACAGTGAACAGCCTTGTCTGATTCCTGATTTTAATGACACTGCTTCTAGCTTTTCTCCATTTAGGGCGATGTTGGCTGAGGTTTGTTCAATGTAACTTTAATTATACCTATACATGTTTCCTCCTATCCAATTCCCTCTGCAAATTTTACCATAAATGCATGTTGAATTTTATCAAAGCTGTTTTTTGCATCTATTGAGATGACCCTGTGATTTTTTGCCTTTTGTCCATTTATTCATGTTTATTACATTTATTGACTTATGTATATTGAACCATTCCTGCATCTCTGAAATAAAGATGACCTGATCATGATGGATGATCTTTTTGATGTGTATCTGTATGCGGTTTGCAAATATTTTGTTGAGAATTTTTGAATCTATGTCATTAAGGATGTGTGTCTGTAGTTTTCTTTTTTCTTTTTTTCTTTTTTTTGGTTGTGTCTGTACTTGTTAGAGTGATGCTGGCTTCAAAGGAGGAGTTTAGGAGTTATCCCTCTGCTTCTATCTTGTTGAATAATTTAAGCAGTATTGGTTGTAGATTTTTTTGAATGTCTGGTAGAATTCTGCTGTGACTCCATTTGGTCCTGGGCTTTTTTTAGTTGGGCAGTTTTGTATTACTGTTTCATTTTCCATATATGTTATGTGTCTGTTTAAGCTTCTTAGCTCTTCTTGGTTTAGTGTTTGTAGTTTCCACTATTTTAGTTATTCATTCACTTCTTTTAGGTTTCCAAATTTAATATAGGTTTTTAAAGCGTTTACTTAAAATGTTGTCATCTTTGTGGTATCTGTTGTGATGTTTCCCCTTTCATCTCTGATTTTGTTGATCTGAATTTGATCTTTATTTCTTTCTTTTAGTTAACTGAGGTGTTTGTCTATCATCTTTATCTTTTCAAAGAACCAGCACTTAGAGTCATTGATTCTTTGTATTGGTTTCTTTGTTTCTATTTCATTAATTTTTATTCTGAGTTTTGCCATGGATTTTCATCTGTTGGATTTGAGCTTTATTTGTTCTTGGCTTGCCAGTCTTGATTTGCAATGTTAAGTCATTTGCTTTGTGCTCTTTCTGACTTTTTAATATAGGCACTTAGAGCTATAAATTTCCCTCTTATGACTGCTTTTAAAATATAATAGAGGTTTGGTTGTGTTGTATTATCCTTGTATTTATTTCCAGGGACACTTTTATTTCTTTCTTACTTTCTTTGACCCATTCATCATTCAAGATTGTGTTTTGTGGTGTGTGTGTGTGTGTGTGTGTGTGTGTGTGTGTTAGTGTATTGTCTACATGTAGGTACATGCAACTGTGTAGTGCAATGCCCAAGGAGGTTAGAAGAGGGTGTTGGATCCTTTGGAACTGGAGTTAAGGACAATTGTTAGCTGCCATGTGGTGCTGGGAATTGAACCCAGGTCACCTACAAGAGCAGCCAGTGCTCTTAACCACTGATCCATCCCTCCAGCCCCCAAGATTGTGTTATTTAATCTCCATGTGTTCCTGTAGTTACTAGAATTTCCTTTGTTATTTATTTTAAGCTATATTTATGTTGTGGTCTGATGGAATACATGGAATTATGCAAATTTTTTTGTATTTGTTGGGTTTGTTTTGCATTCTGATATGTGGCTAATTTTAGAGATTGTTTTATGGGGTGCTGAATAGAAAATATATTCTTTGGTGGTTGGGTGGAATATTCAGTAGATCTCTCTTACATCTCTTTGGTGTATGGTATCATTTAATTCAGATGTCTACTTATTCTTTGTCTGGTTCACAGATCTATTGAAGATAATGAGGTATTGAAGTCCCCTATTATTATTGAGTTAGGGTTAATCTGTGTCTTAACATCCTGCAGTATTCTTTTTATAAAATGGGGTACACCACAGTTTGGTGCATATATGTTCATGATTGTAATATCTTCTTGTCAATTGTTGATCAGAATCAAATAACCCTCATTATCTCTTCTGATTAGTTTTAGTTTGAAATATATTTTGTTAGCTGTTAGAATTGCGACTCCTGCTTATTTTTTAGTGCCACTTGCTTGGAATATTTTTTTTCCATCCTTTCACCTTAAGGTACTACCTATCTTTGAAAGTGAGATGAGTTTCTTGTAGATGACAGATGGATTTTGTTTCTTAATTCATTTAACTAGCCTGTCTCTTTTGACTGGGGAGTTCAGGTCATTGATTTAAAGTTATTATTGAAAACTGTATTGCCTGTTGTCATTTTAAATTCCATTTGCATTCTTTGTCTAATTATACCTTCATTTAGGTTATTTCTGTTGCCTATTGGGTATAGTCCTTCCTTCCTTCAATCCTTTATATTGCTTTCAGTATTCTTTGTAATGCTGATTTGTTGGACATGAATTCTTTCAGCGTATTCATTTCATGGAAGATTTTTCTCTTCCCTTCAACAGAAATCAACATTTTTTTCTGGGTAAAATATTCTGGATTGGTATGCATAGTCTTTTAGAATTGGGAAGACATTGGTTCATGCTCTTCTGGCTTTCATAGTTTGCATTGGAGAAGTCAGCTGTAATTCTGATGGGTTTTCCTTTTTATGTGATTTTTTTTATATCTTTCAGCTTTCAATGTTCTCTGTTGTGTACATTTAGTATTTTTTCTATGATATGCCATGGGGCGTTTTTTTATGGTCCTGTCTATTTGGTGTTTTATGTACTTCTTGTATTTGTGTGGGGGTATCTTTCCATAATTTTGAGAAATTCTCTTCTACAATCCCATTTAAAATCTTGTCAGTATCATTAACCTGAAATTCTTCTCTTTCTTCTATGCTTATGATGCATACATTTGGTCATTTCATGGTGCCCTGCATTTCCTGCATATTCCACTTCTGATTTTATTTTCAAATTTTTCATATTCTTTGCTTGAGCTGTCCAATTCTTCAACTTTATCATACAATCTTGATACTGTTTTGTATTTCATCTATTCTAACGGCAAGGCTTTTTCCTGTCCTTTCAAATTGATTTTTTCATTTTCTTTTCATTTCAACCTCAGTTTTCTTCAATATTTCTCTTTTGTGAATTAAGTCAGAAAATTATCCCTATCCTTTTAGTTCTTTAAGTTGTTTGCTTGTGATTTAAATTCATTGAATCTTTGGTCATGTTTAAGATTGTTTCTTTAAATTCTATGTTCTGGCTTATTTCTAGGGCATTCTTATTGTAGAATTCATCTGTACGTCTGGTGGTGTTTGGTGAGAATATATTATTCTGGTTTATCATATTATTTTTGTTGTGATTTTGGCATGTGGATGTCTTTCATTGCTTGTGATTCTGGTATGAAACTCAGACTTTCCTTTATTGAGTCGAAGTCTGACTCTGTCAGTATTACTGATATCCCTTGGTTGTTTTATGATTAGGTATAAAAAGCTGGTTGTTTTAGGCTTTGAGTTCTCTCTTTTAATTTTATATTTGGATACCAGACAGCTGCAGGAGAGTGAAGGGGATCAGGCTAGTTAGGAGAACTTCAGAAGCCTCATATAGGTAGTACAAAGTCCAAGGAAAGGAGATAGGTGATGGAAGTCCTTGTCCTTACTACTCACTAGAGAAGCCCAAGCCCTGGAGTTGTGGGAGGAATGCCAGATGATCTCAGAGCAGTGGCATGGACCATGTGAGATTTGGGAGGCTCACCTGTCAAAGACCAAAGTTAGGAAGGAGTCAGGCACTATCAGGCAGTCTCCTAAGGTCTAGGTCCTTACTAGGCAGGAGAGAATACTGGCCCTGGGGAAATGGGAGGGACTGCAGGTGGTCCCAAGGTAGGGGAGTATGGGCACAGCTTGATTTGGGAAGCTTACCAAGTGGAGTCCCAATTCAGGTGCTCTCAGCTGCACATTGTTTTATCTTGACCCATATTTGAAGTATCATAAAGCAAAAGACACAGTTATTAATGGGAATTATTTGAGATAAATTACTGAAAATAACCCCATTTATTTAGTTCTAAATAGAATTTGATGTAATTCATTTTAAGCAATAGCTATATGACCTCAGATACATAACTTATTTGATGTATTTAAATGATTTTGTGTAAAACAAGGAATTACACTAGATGAGATGCTAACTTTCTATTTCTATCTAATAACCTATAATCTGTGAAGCCCAAAAGAGCTTAAATGGACACTGTGCTGGATAGTTTTAGTGTCAACTTGACACACCTGGGTTGAGGGAGCCTCAACTGAGGAATTTCCCTCATTGGACTGGCCTGTGGCCATGTCCAAGGGGAATCTTCTTGATTGTTGAGTGATGTAGGAGGGCCCAGCCCACTGTGGGTGGTGCCATCCCTGGGCAGGTGGGCCTGTGTTGCATAAGAGAGCAGGCTGAACAGGGGCCAGGGGAGCAAGCCAGTAAGCAGTGTTTCTCCATGGCCTGTGCTCCAGCTCCTGCTTCTAGGTTCCTGCCCTGAGTTCCTACCTTGGACTTCCAGATGAACTGTGACCTGAGATAAGTAAGCTAAATAAACCCTTTCCTCCTCAAGTCAGTATTGGTCAGAGTGTTTTGTCACAGTAATGGAGAAACAAACTAGGACAGAAATTGGTACCAGAGAGTGGGATATTGCTGTGACAGACCTGACCTTGGTATTTTTCAGAGGATTGTGGAAGTGTTCTGAACTTTGGGCTAAAAAGTTCAGTGGTCAGAGTTTGTTGCTGTAGAGCTTGAACAGTTATGTTGAAAGAGTTCTGGACAATGGAGGCCTGGCTTGTGAAGCTTCAAAGGGAAGCAGAGAATATCAGGGCTGTTCGTGTGAGATTTTGGATTGAGAATCTGTGGGTTCTGGTTAGCTGGGGCTGAAGAATCAGCTGTGATTAAAAAGAGACCAGAACCTGAAACAAAACCTTTGCATTACTGGGACAATTGATGCTGGTTAGCTGGGGCTGAAAAATCAGCTGTAAGTAACAAGAGACCAGAATCACTGAGGTGTAATCTTCTGGGAGATATTTCCTCAGGGTCAGCACACAGAGGGGACCCAAGGCTCCATCTCAAGCTAGAAGCAGGACTTGGTAATGTGTAAGAGTCTCCTACATGGTTCTGGTGTTGAAAGAGTGAAGGGATCACAGAGAATAGCTGAGGCATGGCACTCTGAGAGGCCAGAAAAGGCCACAGGTGAAATTTCAGCTTCAGTTGCAGTGAAGACCCCAGGATTGAAGGGGTCATGGAGAGAATCTGAGGCTTTGTGTCCCAAGAGGCAAGAAGAGGCCATTGTGAAGGTGTAGCCTCAGTTTCAGTGGAGACCCCAGCTTTTTGGAGATGCCAGGACTGTGGGACGACCACCAAGGACAGCAGTAGGTGTGGAATGGAGCTGGCTGGGGTCTGCGAGACAAACTGTGTGTGCCATGGATGACAGAGTCAGAGAAGTGGGGCTGCCAGAACCCTTTGGAGCCCAGAAGTGAATCCCAGATGTCCAGCCTTGAGCTACTTTGCTGAACTTTGGTTTTGCTTAGGTGTGCTCAATTCTTCCCTTTGAAATAATACAGTACTTGTTTTGGATTTTGCAGAAGCCCAACCACAGTTAAGAGACTTTTGAGACTATGGACTTTTAAGTGCTTGGATTTTTTCTTAAGGACTGTGGGTTTTTTAAGGTTGTACTGTCTTATGTAGTGATATTAATGTTAACATCGTATCTTGGGGACAAGAATTGGAATAGTTATGGTTTAATAATGATGTGTTTGTGTGTCAAGTTGACAAAGGGTCAATTGTGCTGGATAGCTTTAGTGTCAACTTGACACACCTGGGTTGAGGGAGCTTCAGTTGGGGAATTGCCTTCATTGGACTGGCCTGTGGCCATGTCCATTGGGTACCCTCTTGATTGTTGAATGATGTGGAGGGCCCAGTCCACTGTAGATGGTGCCATCTCTGGGCAGGTGGGCCTGTGTTGCATAAGAAAGTAGGCTGAGCAAGGGACCAGGGGAGCAAGCCAGTAAGCAGCACTCCTCCATGGCCTGTGCTCCAGCTCCTGTTTCCAGGTTCCTGCCCTGAGTTCCTACCTTGGGCTCCTGGATGAACTGTGACCCAGGATATGCAAGCTAAATAAACCTGTTCCTCCCCAAGTTGGTATTCGTCAGAATATTTTGTCACAGCAATGAAGAAACAAACTAGGACAGCATTTGTTGGAGTTTTGAGAATAACTTAAAATAAGATCGCAGTTTACCTATGTTATTTGGTGTTTCGGTTTGGTGATAATCCCCCCAGGTAAGCATTTATGTTGCATGACCAAGAAAGCATGAAAGTAATGGGTAATGGTAGTAAGCTGTTTTTCTCTCCCATCTTTCTTTTTTGCCCTGTCTCTCAATGCTTTTCTCAATTGTTGATGTTTAGGAAAATGTTAAATCATCTTTCTAAGCATAACCTGTAGAATGCTCAAAAGGAGACAAGATTGACATTTCTAATCCTGATCAAAATCCAAAAGTGTGAGCTAGTATTCTATTTTTAATCTCAGAGTAGCAGTAAAGTTTACTTCACACCTTCTTGTATAGCCAACCTGTCAAATCACTTCAACTCTGATAGTGATATATGAACTGAACATTTAACAGATTTAATGGCACACACATCATTTTTTCCTCCCTACTGTGTTACTGTTAATCCCTAGTTCTCACATACACTAAAATCTTGGCTTTTTCTGAAGGAAACAGTGCGTTCGAAGTTGGGCCCTATGTTTATATCACAGTCTGTGACCACACCTGGGCCAACCCACACATTTTCGCATAAAGAAATGGCTGTTGGAAAGGCTCCTGACCTACACGGGGGAAATTTATCCCAAGTCCCAATTTGCCTGAAAGTTTTGGGAAGATGAAGTCTATAATTGTTGTTGACAAAATATTACAGGTCAGAAGTCAGATAGTAGACAATTTTTCCATAAAATGAGTTAGGCTGTGAGACAAGGAACAACACAGTAAAATATCTCACATGAAAAATTGAAATTTTCTTTGATCTGTTTCAGATAGGAATCTTCTTATTATGCACTTGAAAATTCCACTGCAAAACACTTATATACATATAGCTTCTTGCCATCTTTAACTACATACTTAAAGTTGTGAAACTGATATTTTTGACTATATGGTAAAATTAAAACTAATTCCATGTCTCTATGAAATGAAGACACAAAATATTTGTAAACATACAATAGATTGTAATCTCTGACATTTTCTCATATAACTCAAGCAGCTAGGAGGACAACTAAAAGAAATGAAGTATTTTGCTATACTCTGTTTTTAAAAGGCATGGCTTGTTACAAGATTTTAATTTTAAAAAACCTTATTCAAGGGGCTGGGAAAATGGCTTAGTGGTTAAGAACATTGACTGTTTTTGCAGAAGACCTGGGTTTGAATCCCAGCACCCACATGACAGTTAACAACTATCTGTAACTCCAGTTCCAGGGAATCCGACAGCCTCTTCTGTCCTCCGTGGGCATTGCACAACATGAGTGCACTTACCTACATACAGGCATAACACTCATATACATATAATAAAAAAATAAATAAAATATTTTTTAAAACCTTATTTAAAATTTAAGATTCCATTTCAAGCAATATTTTGTATTGAATTGTTTTTTAACCTTTTGTGTGGATCATACACTTAATGAAATAATACTTTGGAAAATTTTGTACACAAAATCAGTGGGAAGTAATTAGTAGCATGTGATAGTCTTGTGAGAAGATAATTTGATCATTACCTCAAAAAGTCATTTTTGATATACAAAATTACAGCTATCACTAATTATGTCAAAACTCTCAGCTACATAGAACTTTTATTTAACACTCACCTTTAAACAGTTCAGTTTCTGCTGAAAGATTTATCTATGTTTAAATGCTGCAGTCTTCTCAAACTCGAAGAAAAATGCATCTTCAGAAACCTTTAGTATGACATTTTCCTTGCGATGGAGCAATAACCTCTAACAGTGTGGTTAAAGTAGTGGAGATCAGTTGCTATTGGATCACCTCCAGCTTAAAAGACAGTGTTAGATGATTCTTATTATAATCTTTGCCAAAAATGGATATGATGGCAAGATTTAATTGTATTGTCTCAAGTGATGAAGGAAGTGAAGGTATAGAAGAGCTGTTCCTTGATTAGAATTTCTGTTCAGTTAGGAAAAAAGGAAAAATCTGCCCAAAATATTGGGCAGTTAAAACAAGAGCAAAGTCTGTGAGGGATAGCAAGGGTTGGAAGGAAGCTGTTAATAGGGATATGAGGATACCTAAAATGACATGTGCCCAGAAGAGTGGAAGGGAAGGACACCAGAGAAAGAGCCTATTGTATTGACTGCATGAAATAGGAAGCTATTGGCAGGTTTGTAGAAGAATGACATTACATTACATATTTTGTTAGGGATTATTCAGATTTCTCTGTGGAAAGTGCATTGTAGAGGAGCAAGACTGGAAATGGGGAGCTCACATAAAAACCTCTTAAGCCAATTCAAAGCAAAGGTGATGTTGTTCAAAGTGGCTGGTGATAGAAATAATAATAGTGACATTCTGCATGCATTTTTATTATTGTATGATCTATTGTTAAATTAGATGTGAATGTGGGAGAAGTAAAAGTCAAAATTATTCAATTTCTTCATTTTGAATGTCTAGGAGATGGGGGCTGCCATTGATTGACGTGAGAGGAGTAGGGTGAGTGCAGTGGAAGTCAGTTTATGTTATGAATTGTTTCGTTTGAAACACGGCAAAATGAGATGTCTGTTATTAATATAAGTAAAGACATCCAGTGATCCAAATTCGGAGTTTAGGGAAAACTCAGAAATAGTGATAGAAATTTTAATTCATCAGGAAGATGAGAACAAATGTAGTGGATACAGAATGAGAAGATGTCTAGGCATAAGTTACCATGGTGCTTTGTGTTTATAAATGGACTGGTTAAAAAAAAAACAAAAAAAAACAACAAAAAAAAAAGCCTGGAAGATACAGTGGCTAAGTGAACATCGTGAAGGGAAGGTGCTTCATCAGAGAGTCTACCTTTGATAATGAAAATGCTAAAAATGATGTAGAAATACGTTAGCAATCAGAAAACTAGTCATGGCACTACCTAAACTTGATTAGAAGAGGGTGACTTAAAGATATTAAACTCTTAATAATTTTGAGATTATAATTTTTCATAGAGTTAGCAAGTGATGCTGATATTTTCCTTTTTCACTCTCCTCCCTTTTCCACACTGCTAGGAGTTGAACATAGGGCTTCATGCAAATGCAAGAGGCACTCTACTAGTCAAACACATCTTCAGCCAAGAACTTAATTATTAATAAATTTATATACATCACTCTCTTCTACTAAACTGTTAATGTTACTAAATTCTGTTGCACTTCAATAGTAATGTTTCTGTTCTGAGGAGATGGTATTGTTGGGTTAAAACAATCTCTAGAAACAGTAGAATAGAACCCCTTAAATTTTCTGTTCTTATAACACAGAGCATCATGAATGTTACTAAATTCTGTTGCACTTCAATAGTAATGTTTCTGTTCTGAGGAGATGGTATTGTTGGGTTAAAACAATCTCTAGAAACAGTAGAATAGAACCCCTTAAATTTTCTGTTCTTATAACACAGAGCATCATGAGTTTTAATTTTTTTTATTTATTTTAATTAAAAGAAGCATTTCATTACAACAGCATTAACCTATTCAATAACATTTTTCTGAGCTAGGGTACATCTCTTTCAAAATTGGCTGTACATTTCTAGGTTTACAGATGAATTATTACCCTTATATAATCTTTTACTCATTATAAACTCTATAA
>NW_008339910.1:3970992-3973904 GCF_000622305.1 Nannospalax galili | reverse complement strand
TTTTGTAGTTTCTGACTCTTGTGTGATACTCGGGCTTTAGTTCTTAGTTCTGCTTCTTTTTTTGAACTTTATGTGTCTTTTGGTTTACTTTTTGTCTAAGCTTCTGGTTCTCTCTTTTGATTTTATATTGATGTGGCTGGACTGATTTTGTCTTCAAGAGTTCGCCCACTTCCCTCGGTCCTTCAAGTTTAGTTCTGCTTCTTTTTTTGAACTTTATGTGTCTTTTGGTTTACTTTTTGTCTAAGCTTCTGGTTCTCTCTTTTGATTTTATATTGATGTGGCTGGACTGATTTTGTCTTCAAGAGTTCCGCAGTGGCCCACTTCCAATGTGGGTCAGAAGTTTTCAGACTTTCTCCTTGGGTCTGGAATCTTCTAAGAATGATTTTGGCTTCAGGAACTTGGGTGTTGGACTGACCTGAGACCGTGGCTGTGGCTGTGCCACACAGGGATGCAAAGGCTGATGGGGTGGGAATAAGCCCCAAGATTTCCCAGGGGGTGGATTGAGTAGTTGGGTTGTATTGGATGCAAAGGATCAGGGAGAGGCAAGATAAGCCTGGGAGTCCCAGAAAGAGGCTGTCAGCCCCAGAAAGAGGCTAGGGGGTGTTGCAGGATCAGGAAGCAGAGAGAGTTGGGGGCGGCGCCGTGTCTAGAGGCAGTGCTCCTGGGGCCCAAGGAAGGCACCAAGCCGGTGGGGGTGAACAGGGTCAGGAATCAGCAAGCCAGTGGGGGTGAACAGGGTCAGGAATCAGCAGTGGCTCCCCAGTGAACACGGTCAGGAATCAGCAGTGGCTCCCCAGGTGTCTGGGGCCCCAAGACAAGGAATGGCACAGGGCCCAAGCTTGGAGTAGAGCGCCAAAAAAAAGGATGGAGTTGTTCTGGGTGAGAAGGATCAGGAAGCAGTATTGGTTCCCCAGGTGTCTCGGGCCCCAAGACTAGGAATGGCACAGGGCCCAAGCTAGGAGTAGAGAACAGCGGGGGAGATGGAAGGGTGAGCTCGGCTGGCGGAGTCAAGACGCGGAGGGCTGCAAGGTAGACTTACCCCCAGAGAGGCCTGAGGGCGGGAGTGCAGGCCAGGAGAGTTAGCCAGTGGTGCAGGTCCGGGAAGCAGGGAGAGGTGAGGGTGGGGCCAGGTCCTGCGGAAGCAGTGCTCCTGGGGCCCAAGGAAGGCACCAAGCTGGCCTGGTCAAAAACGGTCAGGAAGCAGCACCAGTTCCCCAGGTGTCTGGGGACCCAAGACCAGGAATGGCTTAGGGCCCAAACCAGGAGCAGAGAACAGCGGCGGAGATGGAAGGGCGAATGAGTCCGGGGGAGTCAATGATCGGAAGGCTCCGTGATGGACCCGCCTGGAGAGGCCTGAGGATAGGGTAGAAGAAGGCCAGGAGAGTTAGCGGGTGGTGCAGGTCCGGGGGAGCAGAGAGAGGTGAGGGCAGGGCCGGGTCCAGAGGTAGTGCTCCTGGGGCCCAAGGAAGGCACCAAGCCAGTGGGGGTGAACAGGGTCAGGAATCAGCAGTGGCTCCCCAGGTGTCTGGGGCCCCAAGACTAGGAATGGCACAGGGCCCAAGCTAGGAGCAGAGAACTGCGGCAGAGATAGAAGGGCCGAGCTTTAATTTTTTAATTTAGCAAATAGAAAATGGCATTTCCGTATCTTCATCAAATATTTAAGTTTAATCAGAATTTCATTAAGGATGGTTAGCCTTTTACACTTTCTACAGAAAAATGAGAATCCCCATTAATAATGCCAAATTGGTATCCCTTAATCCTTCATTGACAGAGAGGGTACCTCTGCAAACACAGGCAATTTGGTCAGCTGTTAGGAAACATTGAACAAGACATGCCAATTAATGAACTCTGGCCCATTATCTTATCTGGACCTTGAGAAAACAGTGTTATTTACAAACTGTATGTTTTTCTATTATCTATTTGTTTTTAGTTCCAGTACATAGTAAATTTTCATTATATTCAATTGAATCACAGAATTTAATGAAGACAGATTAAAAATGTGATAATTAATGGTTCCTGAAAATATATGTTAGTCTTTTCTGGCAATAAACATCAAACATTTTGTTATACATAATGATTACTCATAGACTTCTGTATGATTGGATATTTTCTTTTCTGGAATAAGCATTATGTCACAATAACACTAATAGATTTTCTTATTAAGAATAAATACTAATCTTGTTTTTTATCTTAAATTTATTTATACACCAGTCTTAAAGACTTGCAATCAAAGTTGAATTCCTCTTATCCTTCCCCCTGGGCCTCTAACGCTGCTATGCCAGGGCATGATTGAGCTTCTGCTGACTCCACAGGTAACCCTCAACTCTCCCTTCCTGAAAGAACCCGAGTGCTAACCACCATTCCCAGGACCTTTCCTGAGTGATTGGCTGCACAGGTAGAAAGAACTCACCTTCCTGTTCTGTGGCACTCTAAAAGGCAATCCGAGGAACCACAGGGCATGCCTGCTTTCTCCATAGAATGCTGCTGGGATCAGAAGCTGAGCCTTTCCCTACTGAACTAGCGTCACTGCAGCTCCTCACTGTTGTTCCAGAACTTCAGGAGTCACTAAACTGATGCAAAGCCTGACAAATCAAGGTAAAAGCAAGTAGAGATTCAAAAGACCGCTCACCACAGTTGGGTCTGAAATTCATACCAAAAGTCACAATCAACTTCAGATAATGACATCCTGTGGTAAAACACAAACCCAGGATAGCAGTGGAGAAGTGCATAAAAAGGCCTAGTTCTAGCTAAGAAAATATTGGCAGCAAATAGCTGCTGGGAGAAGAGAGTCAGATTTCTTTAAGGGTGTGACGCTGGGTAGGCTAACCAGGCTCCAGTGGATGGACCCACACATAAAGGCAGATGGGGACACAAATTGAACTTGATAGGCTTTAAATAAAATTATATATATA